>NC_060249.1:107016262-107323762 GCF_921293095.1 Ischnura elegans
ATCGCACATAATTTGCACTTGCAAGTGACTCCACAATGGTACATTGCTGGCTGTTATTTCCGCAATAACCTCGAGCTTATTTCCTGAATTAGCAAATCCATGTGCATGATAAATTTCTGTAAGATATATGTAACGGAAATCCTCTTATTTTACAAATGGTTTGAGGAAGTAAATGGAACGACACCTCTTAAAGAAACGAAGTGCGAATCAGAGGTAAGATCTTTATAACTTAAACTTTCATTTTCTGGCACTATCAGGGTGCAAGTACTATCGCATCCTTATGGCCAGTTGCGTAACGTCAATTTAAAATATAAGAAGCAAAGAAACCGATTTTTTTAAATGCTCTTATTTTTGGCTATTTTTTTTAACCTACTCCTATTTTGAAGTTCTTTGAAATGCTACTCTCAACCATTTAACCATGGCAAGTTTATGGTTCTAATAGGGTGCAGTTAATGTTAAATAGAATAATACAACCCACTCATGTGCAAGCAATATGCATCGTTTCATGAAAAATGGGAATATAATAGAGGATGTCCAACCTTCCGACCAGGTACTATGGAACGATCTTTTTGCCTGTAAATTCTTGGTTGATATTTTCAATGGACCGTGATAGTCACGCGCGTGGATCAGTGCTTTATGAGGTTTCACGCTATTACGCAGCAAGCCCACTCGCGTTCGTATGCGAACTCTCCAGTGCTTGTGACTCCCCGCGGCATGGGAGCGAAGCCGACTCGTGTCTCATGGCATGGCTATGTCGTGGACGTCATGCAATCGTCCTCGTGGGAGAGGCCGCCCCGTCGGCCGCAGCTGTCCTTACTGTCCCGGCTCTCCTCGCGACCGCTCTCCTCCCTCCCTTGCCTTTACGCTTCGTCTTCCTCTACCAACCATCATCCTGAAGTTGCATTGACAGTATCATTCGAAGTAAACTCACAATTCCATCTCTCTGCGCACTCTTTAAAACAATTATTGTGTCCATTGATGGCAGCTTTCTGTGTTAATGGGTAAATTTAGGCATTATGGGGCAAAAAACAATTTACTTGTATTTATATATCTAAAGACTTTAACATCTATTTTATCCGACCACAAAGTAATTTACTCAAAATATTTTTTAAAAATTACCTGTCATATTTTGATTCCAATCACAGAAGTTTCCGGCAAGCAACTCAAATGCAGCACCACTGATTTTTATTTTGTCAACTTTAGCGAAGGCAATATTTTACCAGGTTCTGCAATAAATTAACTTTAAAATTCAAATATTAACCTTCATTTCTTCTTCGCAAAGTAGTAATCCACGTTGCTCGGTATTTAAAATCACTTTGAGAAATTTCCCGAAAAGTCCGAATGTTTGGTGAGATCCAACACATTTTGTATCATTAGAATTAATGTACAATTAGATGGGCATATTTTGAAATTTCTTGGAAATAACACCTTAATCCTTTCTCAGGGTAGAACACTAAAGGAGGTTTCATTCGACAGCCGCCACGACAATCAATTGAAATACCAAGAATATTTATTTCTCTCGTATTATTAATTATATCGAAAAACTGGTGTATAGCGTTTATGTTATACCAGACTATTATTTAGGGTATGCCGGCTTCTCATGCACTACATATAATTTTGATTTTTCTAATTTCATCCCTAGGATGAACAAAATTACTTTTGAAGTGGATTGTTGTAAGCGTTCCTCGGTGGCACCTACTGCAATGCATAAAATAAAATTACGTACCCTAAGTTTAGATTCCCAACTGGAGTTTTGACGGTGGATATTTTCAGATTAAAAATTACTGAAGAGGAGGAACAACGGTAACTTTCTACAGCGTGTGGACTATACCAAATATTTCCATTCAGAATTACGTTACGTTCGTCTTTCGGAAGCACCTTAGCTGTGAATTCCCGGGCACCTTTCGTTGAGAGTTTGCTATTGCCGCCGCAGGGTTTCTCTCGATTCTATAGATCTAAATTTCACTATGGCGTACATGACCCAAAGTGTCGGTCACCACCTTCTAATACTTACCAATCTCAAACTTACCAATATTTCAACGATATAACTCGGAATATTCTGACCAATGAAGTCCTCGTGGGTATTCTTGATGTACTTTGCATTACGTTGAATTGCTACGTCTTATCCGAGCGTTTTCTCTCCCTCTCTCTCTCTTCCTCTCGCCTATCATACGCTACATCTCTCTCTCCTCTTGGTCACCGCTCTTATCGCCTGTGGCTCTGCTGAATCACTTCGTTTGCGCAACATTAATATATGCAAGCCCGCGATCCATTCACTCCCATCCCCTCCACCCTACGAGGAATTATCGCTTCGAAAAATAGCAGGCATCGGAGCTGCCTAAGCAGCCGGGGTCACTCATTCGCTTCCCATCGGGCATTTCTTTCGATACTGGCGACTCTCTTTTCGAGTCTCCATTGGCGCAAATCACTCCCTAGCCATGTATGGAGACTGGCGAGGTGGCGACCGTAATGCTTCAGCTCGTGAAAGTGCTTATTAAATGCGTACTTGTCGCTCTGATACGTATTTTTAACCATGTCTCTGCTGCTCTTATTTTTATTCGCTCCGTATCATATACTCGAAGAGCGTTGCTGCGTTTGCGGCTTAGTGAGAATCCAATTTTATCCATCCCACCTGCCTTCGCGGAAGTGATCTAATTTCATGATAATGGTTTATTCTTTCTGTCCACTCTGAGCCTTAATCCGATCGTCGGTGACTCGTCGGTTTGTACCACGAGTGTATGATCGTCGAAGTTTCCGAGAATGCTGAGGCAAACTTCATTAGTTTTCAATAGGCGTACGCGATTTCCTATTTTAGGTTGTACCGCCTACTCGCTCTCATGAAACAGCGATATCTCGTCCCTTTGAGCAGCAATCAGAATATTTTTCACCTTTTTCTCTGCCTTCAGGGCAATTTCAAAAATATGATTTAAAAAACGATGAATGATAGTTTTTGCAATGTGAAAGTTCCGTTTCACTTTCCATTACAAATGATGTAAGAAACCAATTGTTTTCGAGTTAATAATTATTGTAGTGAATTCATAAAGGGAGAAAACCTTTAGGCCACCTTAAATATTTCTCTTTTTCCCTTAGAAATGTATCACTGACTCCAATTAAAATATTCTTTTCGAATCAGCAAGTTTCATTTCCCTCCTGTGTTTTGTGGAGGGTTTTTTTGGGAGTTGTGGTTATCTTACGTCAATGCTTATAAGTAAGGTGGGTAGATAGAAACTTCTAATAAACATATTATACATGATTGGGCAGCTTTGCAGTAATACTCCTAAAAAATGAAAGCAGTCCCGGAAACCTGGCGGATTTTCTTAAAATTGTATATGGATTAAAATCAAATAATTCATTAATCAACATCGTGTATTGCTTCATGAGAGTGACTCCAAATTCAGTTTTTTTATGGTCATGTGTGCTAGTACTTTCTTTTCAGCATTTTTAGATTTTAACGGAAATTGCTAGTAAAAAATATTTTTTAACGGAACTGTTCATTAAACGGTGCACTTTAATGACGTTTTCCGCATAAACACTACTATTCCAATACTAATATGTTTTTATTTGACTTTTTGATGAATATCTGTCTTCAGGTAATCCATTGCTAATACTCACCTTCTTCGTTCCTGATGGAGCGAAAGATTCGCATCATTTTGACACACTGTTTTAATTTTTTTAATATATCCTAATGCAAGCGTTTTGTTTAGGTAAGAATAGCGTTTCTTGGGTTAAACCAGTAGGTAATAATGCATATAAATAGAGCTTCACTGACGCACGGATTTCGCTGTGATGATTACCTATGTGACAATTGTTCACACATATTAGTGTAGAAAATATCTAGAAAAATAGATATTAATAAAAGAAGAAAGATATGTATCATATTCCATTGAATTTCAATGTTAATACGTTTTAATGCCAATTATTTTCTGGCGTTTGGAAGGGAGTAATTTCATAGAATCTGTGTATTGATATGAACTATGGTATTGAAAAACTATTTGAATGCATATTGCTCCTTAAAAATGGTAAATATAGGCAATAAATATCTTAAGCAGTTTTTTCCAACTCATAAATTACACCTTAAGTCATATTGCCTAAAGATAGTTACCGTTATTCATATAAAGCCTTTTTCTGGAACTCATCCCAGTTCATCTACCGATAATCGTTATGACTTTTCTCAATCCATCGTATATATGGATGAAGTTACTCACACAATTTGTATTTGACGTATGCATTAGAGACTTAAAATTTATCTCAATTCATGGTGGATAAATTTTATTCATCCCTTCTTCGGAGGAAGCTATGAAGTTGCTCAGAACTAAATAAAAATGTTCATTTGTGAAGCTGTTGACATTGAGACAATAGCTTTCACATATCACTTTTATACAAATAAGTAATCTCATATACTAATACTTCGCCAGGTTTTCATATTTATTCCATCAGGTAGGATGAATGTGAAGATTCCATCTGATGAAGATCACATGTTAATTATGTATTGAGTTTGATAAATCTAGAATGAGAACGCCACAACCTAACAACTACCCTCACTAACTTGTAGAGGTTGTAGTTCTCTATTATTTCTTCACGAACAAATATGGATTAGTATAGTCCTATTCAAAACATCTTCCTTCGTTGATCTTGACATAAATAAGGAAATAGATGAGACATCAAGACATCATAGATATCATGTTTTTGTATTTTTAGATTTTGCGTTGTAGGCTTTAAGCACCAAATATTTAGTACGAAAATATTATACCCCTTACTAGTAAGTATAGTTTACTCCTCTGATGGCGACCATGTAGGAATGGCCTGTGCTGCAATATGGCTTTGAGGCATGAACTGCTAGGCGAATACCTACAGAATTTCATTTTTTTAAATTACGTCTTGCTGATTTACTAAGTATTAGAAAAGTAGCACCACCTTCAGGAATCCTGATTTTTCACAGCGAATTTCATTTTTGGTTTATATAGTAGTTATTCTTATGGAAGTTAGTGAGAGAGTCGAATGGTGAAATTCGCTGCATAATTTCCATTTTTATATTTACGTTGTCATGTTCATATGCATTTGCTGTACTGATCTGAAATAACAAAAGCCATCTGAAGTTTGAATCCGAGGATATACTGTACTGTGTAAGATGTAGATTCATTTGATACGGAGGAAGGTACCAAGTACCAAGCTAGAATACTTCGGAAGATAGGATAATCCTATGCATATCAATATAGCAGCATAAATCCACCGATTATTGCGGTTCCTGTACACCATTAACCATCGCTCCGTGAATGGAGTTATCCTATTGAGCGTTTAAAAATTGAGCTATTTGTATGCATGATCTTCTTACTGACGCTAACCTTTTTAGTTAAACAATCAAAATTCAAGTGTTCACTGCATTCTTAATGCTAATGCATCTTCCCGTCAAGGAATCCGACGTATAATACTTCGAATGATGAGATAAAATATAATACCAACCATGACTTGATACATTGAATTTTTTCTAGAGGCATTAACTCACAGTTTTTACTCGCAGATAAACAATTTTTATTTGCAATAAAGAAATAAAAACTATGCCTCAATGGTTACTCAAATTTGGGTAAAAAAAAAGTACAATTTTTAAACGCTCAGTAGGCTAACCCCACGCACATTATTCACAGAGCGAGGGTTAATGATGTACACGAACCGCAATAATTAGACGATTAATGCTGCTATATTGAGATACATAGAAGTGTATTATCCTCCGAAGTATTCTACACCAGATGCTTAGATAGCCTTCCACCGTATTCAATGAATCTACATCTCACATAGAACAATATATCCTCAGATTCAAACTCTAGATGGGTTACATATAGTCTATAGATATATTTTTCTTCTATATTAAAATTTACAGTTATGAATATAAATTGCTGAACTGGACTGTACTTTGCGCTATTGCGAAATTCTGTGCCTCTTCATTATTTCTCTGTGCTAGAATCTCATTTCGTAGAAGGGAATTTTAGTCCCCGAAGCGTTTCCGTTACGCTTACTTAAGAACTGCAAGACTCGGCGCGCCGCGGTTGCCTGCACGATCAATAATATCGCCCTAATTCGCCTCTCCTCCCTCAATTTCGGAGGCTCCTTCTCTCTCAGGAGGCAGGAGCGTGAGCCAACCCTTCTCCGCGGACCGTCGCGGCGTGAGGAAGGGAGCGCGGAGGAAGAGGCCCCCAGGCGCGCAGGATCTAACGCCACCAACTCCACCCCCGCCTTACGCGACTCACCTGCACGACTCCCCGCTCCCTCCCCATCATGGTTACACTCCCGATACCACCACCGCCACGAGTAATACCCGTTCCTCCCTTCCCGCGAAGTATGCTCACGCCTCCCCCCACACCGCCCTCCATCCTCCCCCCCTCCTCTCCGTACTTCTCTCCTCTTGAGCCATCCCACCCGCCCCCGCGAGTCGCGCCCGCCCGGCCAATGGCGTGTCTCGCTGGGCGGGGCCTCCCCCCTCCCACTCCCACGCACCCCTGCCCGAGCGCAACTCTTTCACTCCCAGTCACCTCCCCTCCTCTCTCTCCCTCCCTCCAACCCTCCACGTCCCCTCCCCTCTCCTCAATCACCCTCCCCTCAACTCAGTACGGGTTGGCTAGGCGCCCGGTGCGAAGGGGAGAGAGAAGGAGATCTCGAGTTTCCTCGGCATATTCTCTCACACTTCCCCCAGCTTTTCTTTCGTGTTCTCCTTTATTATCTCATTATATTTCTTCCTATTCGTCATTCATATCACAATTTATCGCTAAGATACGCAACTATTTGAGTCCTAACGCAGCAGCAATTCATCCTATAAGGTTCGTTGATCAGTCTTGGTTATCACCCCAATTATTGATACTTGAAGGATCTTTAAGTAGAGTGTAAGTCGTGTGGTCCTCATGTATCTATCTCAACGTAAGAATATTTTCTCTGTACTTGAGATTCGAATTATTATCTACTATGAATTTCTAACTGAATTTTGCATCCAGCTTTGTAGAGGAAAATGTTAAAGAGGGATGAAATCCTTAAAGTGTTTGGCTGAGCGCCCGATGCGAAGGGGTAGATCTAAAGTTTTTATCCTTATTTCTTCTTCTTTCAGCTTTTCTCTTGTTCGACTTCTGTCGGAAGTTCAGTAGTAGTGGAAGTTTCATGTATTCTGCTTGTAGGTGATCCCACCGATTCGCGACAGTGCGTAATAGTCAAACTGATTACCGACCAGCAGCTCTTTCTATGATATATATACTTCCCATTCACTTCCTCGAGGACATTTTGCTGTGTATAATTCTCTATTTAATCTATTTTTCCCTACCAAGAACCAGAGTCGATTCCAATTTGCGGTTAGGATATATTATATATGCTGAGGATATATTAATTCAAACCCTGGAACCTACTTTCCAATATACCTACCACCATCATTTGTAATTAATTACATATTCACTGGCTCCTGAGGTGAAATACTGGGATCGCTGGAGTAATAAGGTATCGGTAAATAAAGGATTGGTAAAAAAAACTATCCATCACTAGCCAGCTATCTATTCTAGCCATAATATTAACCTGGCACATACTTACCAAAAGACATTACAAAATTCCTTACCACACAGAATTTCATGCTATGCAAAAAAAATAAGGATAAGGTTTCTCACAAAAGGTATTTGCGGACTTGAAATTTCTATTACAATTATTTTTCTTTATATCTTACTCATTCCCAGTACAGAAATGCCTATCCAGTTGAGATGATTTCCGATTTTTTTTGCTGTTTAAAATACAGGAACTAGGTTCAATCAGCTCGCAGGACAAAAAACTTAGATTAAATTTATTTTCTCCACATCTGAGAGTGATGCTTCCGTTCCCGAAAAGAAATTTATATTCCATATATAATTGAGGGATCACGAATTTTTTTGATTAAATTTAATGGCAACTGCCTTAATCTTTACTAAAACACCCTGAATTTTATATTTTTTTTACAGATATCTCGTAATCCTACAATTTGCTTAGGGAAGCTTTCGTCATATAAGATAATACATTAGAATTCAAATTCTATCCACCCTCCTTAAGTTCTCGTTTTTGTGTCGCTGGAAAATAAGTTTAAGGAAAATATCTTTTTGATGCATGGAATGTTTAATTTTTACTATGGACTCTTTTTACCCTTGATACTGTTTATTTTTCAAGATATAGTCGCTGTATTCAGTTTTATACTGGGGCTCATATGGCTCAAGTGTTACATTGCATGTTTTATGTTCATGTTCCATCGCATCAAGAGCATCGGAGATAATATCAAAGAAGCGTTCTCTTTATAATAAATGGACAGTTATCGATTAGTAGAGAGCGCATCAGGAATGATAGAGTTCATTCTAACCTACCACCCCCATTGCCCACTGGAATATCCTTATCATTTATCATTACTTTTGAAGTATTACAAAACCTTAAATTTATTCGTTACAGGGTTTATTGCTTCTAAATTTCCTTATGATCATGTCCATACATCACCCTCCCACCTACGATCCTCGTAGTTGACTCATTTTAATTCCATTCATTTCATTTTTCTGCATAAGCGCTCAGTCAGCCGTGGGATCTTTTTTTGTTTGCCTTCAATACAATTATTCTCTTTCATGCTGTTACGGTTATTTGCATATTTTTTGCTGAAGAAATAAATGTAAAGGATCATATGCCTTAAATATTTTGTTCCATCCCGAAGCATCGGAAGACTAGTGTGATAATAATATATTTATTCGGGCTATTAAGCGAGCTCATGTCATTTCCTTGCCTATATCTTTTGGGGAGAGAGGCCAATGTGTCCAGTGTTCCGAGCAATTTTTATCCCCATCCTCCCCCGAGAGGGCTTTTTTTGCATCGCTTCCTCATTTTCATCTTCCCCCACTCTCACGGCTTCCTCCCGCCTCCCACTCCTTCCTCGCTCCCTCCCTACTCAGGCATTGAGAACTCCCTCCGCACCCCGTGGAAGAGAAGTGTGGAGCTGCGGAGGCTGTGTGCGCATGACTCGAGGAAGGGCGTCTCCTTTCGATTCGGGGGTAAAACCGCTCTCGAGGGAGGGTGGGTGAGGCAGGGAGCGCGGCATTGTGGAGCGGTGGGCGTGTCGCGTATGGCGCGGCGGTGAAAGGGGGGGCGAGGGCAGAGAGAGAATGGCGCGGAGAAATGGCGAGGCGGACGGCGACGGCGCTCCGGCCCGGAGAGATGGGGTTGGAGGCGCGGTGGGATTGCCCGCCCACCGGCGCCTCCTCCTCCTCGACCGCCGGGCGACACTCCCCCTTGCGCCGCCACCACGCCTCCCCGCCCCCGGCTAATCCCCCCCCTTCCTCCTCGCTCGGTCCCTGCCTCGGCGTGAGGCCCGGCTTCGAGTCCAACTCCTCAATCTTCGTGGCGTATGTATTTATTGTGTTAAATGCTCGATTGACATAGATAATTATATTAATTGGGTTAACTTAGAAGAAGTTAAATAGTTAAACACAAAGATTTCATTATAGGCTGTAAGAAATATTGGATAACCTAGTCAATAAATAGTAGTGGTAGTTGTAGTGACACTTTGAAATAGTGAATTTTATCTTAGAACGTGGGTTAGAGTTTTAATAGCTTAAAAGGGACACCGTTGTTGATAAAAGTTTCATTTTTAGGCACATGCCTAGCCCTATACACGAAGTATTGTATGAAATAGTATTGTATTGGGTTTAAAGTATTGGAGTCAGGCCTGATTAGGTGGATATACGTCCTGAAAACCACCTAATCCGTGGTTTCTAGAGAACTACATGAAAACTGAATCTTTTTATTCATGTAGATACATATATTCTCTTTAAGTATTCTTTCTATCAATAATTAGTCTCTATATTAATTCCCCATATTTCCGCGCGGTTCTTTCGTCTGGATTGTTTCCTCTACTCCATACTTCCCCACCCTCTGTTCTCTAGCGATCTCCTGATCGGCACACGACAACACCCGCCAGTTCCTTCGCCCAGACCATTTAAACAGCATGGGAGCCATTTTTTGCCTGATTCCATTTTCATTGCCGCGCCTTCCTAAGGTTTTTTTCCTCTTCCCTCTCTTCCTCTCTCACTCGGCCTTTCTTTTTTCCATTCGCCTCCGCAAGAAGAAAGGATGGAGATTTTGGACTCCAAATCTCTCCCATTCCTTCTCCCTTAAGAACGCTTCGATTCCTTTAAGTCTGGCGATAGCGATTTATTGGTCGACATGTCGAATTTGGTCGATTTTTTTCCATCTTGTTTGTTTTCGTGAGCTCGTCTTGCCGTTTTATTCGACCGTCTAGTCTCTTTGTGTCGTTTTTAGGAATGATATATATCTTTAGGCGCTACTGGGAGGTCCTGATTTCGTCTTCAGACACCGTTCCGGTTAGGAGTTACATTCACAGGCTGTGTAAATGTGTCTCATCCTTTGAATGATCCTGCCTCTCCCTTTGCCGTCTCAATAGTTGTCTCTTTTCCACAGTGTTCATTTATTCATCAATAATGACTAAGCAAAGAGATTTTCCCTTTCATAGATTGTTATTCGGTTAGAATCAAAGGTTTTCATCAGCATACTTCTATACGTCAGCAGGGCTGAACGTATTTGAGGATGATATGATACCACGATAAGCAGGGGAAACATTTGCTGACGTTTTCTGTAAGGATACTCATAGCTTACAAGCTTGTATTTGGGAAGTTACTTGATATAAATACTTGTATTATTTACTTATCCCTTTCGGAGAAACTGGAATGAAGCAGTTTGCAATGGTCAATTTCCTTGAATTTAGCTTTCCTTGAATTGAATCTTGAATTTCTGAATTCCTTGAATTGATAATTATTTGCATTATCGAAATGCCATCTCTTTAGTGGTGATTTTTAAATATTTGATATTTTTTGTCAACGAATCTAAAATAAGAATTACTATCATTACTTATTAGCCTCAACCATTTCATCATATGCCTTCTTTTTTGGAGCTAAATATTTAAATACCTAATGGCGGGGCACTTCAAGAAATCCTACTCTATTTTGATGCTGCTTAATCTATTTTATAGCTAATTTTGACATGAATTCGTGATACCCCTAATTTTTTCCTCCCTATCTCTTTAATCCGTTCATATTTCCTTCAAGTCTAATGAGAAGAGAGCTGAAAATAGTTCTCGTTATTTTGGGTATTCAAATTTTTTCAAAGTTAGCCTCGTGGTCATCATATCCTTGCATTGAAATCATTAGGAGATATCTTTGCTCGTATTTGTATTATTGTATTCCATGCGCCTGATCCATTAGTTTTTTTATTATTAAAATATCATGATAACATGCGGCTGCTAGGAAGTGAAGGTGACACAGTAAACCCTTCCAATGCATAACTGTGAAAAGCTTGCTTATAAGATACTTGTCCCCTGACAACATCAATGAGTGCCTTTTTTTGCGGGCGCTCTTATATTGGTCGGAGGGGAGTGAGCAAAATAGACGGATGTGTCCCACTCTGGGATGTCGACGGCAGATGAGGAGAAAAAAGCACCATGCTGGCGACCGCATCCTTCCCCACTGAAGGAGACACTGCTCCGGGTATATGTTGGTAGGTCAGTTGTGTGTTTGCCATCGGAGATAAATACAGGAGGAAAAAAGCTAGCGATAAGGAGGCAAAGCTGAAATTATACGAATTAGGGTTATGATCCCAAGGAGTTCGTTCGATTAACTGCTGAAAACAAGATACAGTAGTCGGGTGATGATATTCCCCGCTGAAGCCCTGAAAAACTTTTTCAGTTAAAATACCTGTCCAAGAAATCTCAATTTGGCGTAAATTAGTGTGCTATGACCCAGGCCAATAAGGATATTTTTCCAACATTTTCAGCATCCATTATGAAATCAATATTGGAAGACTTTCGATAGTATTGATGAAATGACTATCGATGTCAAAGCTAAACCAATAGCATTTGCTCGAATACAGCAAGTGCATTTCGAATTCCGAAGTGCAAGTACAATTTCGAATACGGTAAGTACATACATTAAAGAAAGTAAGGACTTCGAAAAATGCAGCGCTTCGTTATTGCGTATATTTTAGGCTGGCGCATCTGATAATTCCCTATTAAAATCAATAAAATAACTTTGCGGATTCTACTTTCAGGAAGCTAAGTTCAGCTTCACCGAACCTCTATTTTTTATCTTTGACTAAAGCTCTGCCAGAGCAAATTCTGTCTCCATTCGAATTTATAATCAATTAAATATATTTATTTTTACCTTCCATAATTTATTTAAATCACTACAGCCTTTTACTTGATTAGGCCCACAGTTAGAGTTTAGAATGCTGTTTAATATTGTATATAATTAAAAACTGCATTTTTATAATTGGTATCCTCAACATATTTGAGTGTTTCCAAATAGCTATGGTGAGAGAGAGGAAAAAAAGCGGGACGACAATCCACAGAAATTTTAAGTCTCGGAATATCACAATGTTTGCAGTAATTTTGCTTGCGGTGAGTAATTATGACGCACTAGATATCTTCTTTCTCCCCAGCTCTTTTATTTTCAAAAAAGTATTCATTCATTGATGGGTAGACACCATCCACCATAAGTGCTTTGACACCTCGCGCATCATTAGAAGAGAGTTGACCATTTTCGGCTTTCCTTAAATTGAGTGGCTCTCGAAGCAGTCATACGCGAATAATATCTTCCCTGCTGTTCGGGTTTTTGTGGACGATTTTTCCTTTTATTGATGGAAAATCGAAAGACTTTCGACCGGAGTCCCTCCGAAACGGATTGAAACGAATGGGAGTGGTGGCGGGCATGCTGCTAGCAATGGATATTGACGGGCAACAAATCAACTTTTTTGTCCCCGAAGTTGTGCTCCTCCGCGGAAATTCTCTCCATTTCATCTTGTTCGTCTCCAATCTTTATCTCCGCCCCCACTCTCAACCCTCGCCTCCGAGCAGCAATGTAGAATCCATAATGGCACGCTCACTCTCCTTGGAAATTCTCTCCTTAGGTGGAGTGAGCGAAGTTTGTCGTATGTGCGTGCGGCTAGGTCTCCGGCACAGATGGAGCAGCGGAAGCGACTTTTTAATTGGTAAATTGGCTTGAGGCATGCGGGGCGCAAACGAGACGGGTGAGGCATGCGGTTGAATGGCAGGGGCAGGCTGAAGCAATGACGGAGTTGATTCTTCTTTGTTTTACGCTCATGCTTTCATTGGCATCGTTGCGTCGTAAGAATGGCAGTTTTAAAGGTACATCAGAGATCAGGGAATATTTGCTGCCGTTGGATCGTATGCTTTCGAAATAGTGCATGCGCGTTTTATTACAATGACTGTTACACGCACATACGGTAATGCATCTCTTAACGCTACTCATAGTCCTCGCGTTATAGTCAAATTTATTTTTCCTTTCGCTTCGTAGTCCCTTTTAAAATAGGAAAATATTTATTATCACAAAAGGTTTTTGTTTTTTTTTATTAAAATCTTTTCTGGACCCATACTGTTTGTGCTAATCCGTGCAACGTTTTGATCGATTCTTAAACCTGCGTGCACAATCAATTAGGGATCGTGGTGCAGAGTGAGTACGTAACGGAGGCTCGTTAGCTGCGACGGGCACTCCCTACACTCATCTTATCTGGGCCCTCCCATATCGCCTTCATTCGCAATTCCATCTGGGTCCATGCTTGTCAATGGAGGACGAGAGATACACGATGCGCGACTTTTTTGCTTACTCGCCTCGCTTTAAGGATGCTCCTTCCTCCTCCACCTCCGGCGGCTCTCCTCCTCCCTTCCGAAGGCCTCCAGTCGCAGCTCTGTCCCCTGCCCACTGAACATCCTGCCCGCTCCACTCTCGCGTTCCCAAGGAGACCACGAGATGCGGTGACGACGGCAGTTGCCAATAGGGTGGCTATCTTCATATCCCTACATCCTATTGCGAAGTTGATGTTGCCTCACAGCAGCATTCATTACATGGCGTTCCGCGTTCGAATTCGAATGGCGGTTTTGGAAAACGGATCATAATTCTTGTGCCATGACCTAAGACGTGGACTAAATAAAATATAAAAGGCGTAAGATTGTTTGAATTTTGCTAAGAGCGATCAGTAAACATCTTGTACACAGATTAGGTTTGGCCTGCTATCTGGCTAGGTGCTCGGCACGAATTTTTTCAGCAACTGAAATCCGAAACAGAGCAACTACGAGCAGTGTGGCATAAAGATGGGAGATGGGAGATTTATTTTTGTCTTATAGAAAGGATAAAATAAGAGATATGGACATTCTTAAACGGAGAAGTGTATGGACCTTTCTTTATGGTGAATACGGACCATGATTATTATTTAACTATAATCAAAACACTTACTTATAGGGCTCCCTTAGAGGTGCAAGAGAATCGGTGAGTTTTAATATCTTTTTTTTTGCTTCTCCTATTCAACTGTTTATCTTGTATTTTCTCGCATCAATCGAGTGCGATACGGTATGTAAAATATTCTAAAACTATTACTAAATCCTTAAGTGAAAGTCAGTTTTCCATAAATACGAAACTAAAATGAAATTGCAAGTATAACCACTGCGTCTTAAACTAAAATATCAATTATGACGTTGCCACACGAGTGGTTTTTGTTAACCATAAGTTCGCCATCGACAGGTATATGTACCTATTGCATAGTTGGTGTTTCACCACGAAAACTCAAGACATCTTTTAAGAAATTTCAGTTGTCTTATTATCATTGTTCTTCAAGAGCAGGGATCTCTAAAATATTGTCCGCGGGCCTGAAGCGGCCTGCGAAACCCCGCTCATCCGTTCCGGAGTGAAATTTTTATTTGTGGAATAAAATTACGGAAATTTTCGTACATCCTGCCAAAAACCAACCACCGCATACGTGTGTGGAACGTTTTTATCAAATTCAAATAGAAGCTCGCAGTACTGCGTTGTTTTCTAAGAGTTAGTAAAAAAACATTATCTATTCTTTAATTCTTTTTAATTGGGATACATATGGTGTTATCGGCCCCAAAACTGCTGTTGAATCGTGAATGCGGCCCTGAAGCAGAAACCTTTGGAGACCTCTACTTTGGAGGATAATACGAAATAAATTGAATGCAATTAAGGTGAATAGAGAATCTGGTCGTGACATACTATAAAATATTTTTGAGTCTTTCTCAGTAGTTCATAAATAGATGGACTTCCTCAATTTGCGTTCAGGTTGGTAGAATCATCTGCGAATGCTTCGTTGTCTTACTTCCTTACTTACTATCTTAAGGAAGAAAGTGAGAGTATCTCTTATTTCCTGGAGACTATGAGGAATGATTCTTCAGGTATGCAGAAAGATAACTCTCCACCCTGAAAAAGGAAGTAGAGTTATCTAAGGTATGTTATTGGTTAAGGTGGGTTTAAAAGGGGCATTATGCTTATCACCCCGCTGTCCATCATACCCAAATTGAAATTCTCTCTGCAATTCCCAGTTAGGTTTATTCCCGTTATAATATCTAATAATCCTATTTATTCCTCCTTCCCTGATTCCTATTCTTCCCTCTTGCGTGGCTTATCAAATTTCCTCCCCGCTTAGTACATTTTATCACCCCCTCTCCGCTCCATTCATCCAAACCCTTTGATTTAGCGTTTCCTCCGCTTATCTAGCATCCTACCTTCTAACGCATTTTCATCATTCCCTCTCCAATCAATACACGCTCCATCAAAACCTATTTCTCCTCCGTTTATACTGTAGGAGTTTCCTCCTCTCGCCCACCGTATCTAATACTTCGTCGTTCTAATACATACTCTCCGTTCACTTATTCGTCTCCATTCTCCTTCACACCTACGTCTCGAACCACTATAAGCTTTTTTCGTCTTTTCTCTGCTTCCATATTTCCGCACCTGTAAAGAATGTCACTCTTACTTACTGATTAAGCCACTGAAAAATGTCGGAAATGCCTCTCCTATACCAAGAATCTAATAAAAAGTCCTGGGGGTTAGTAAATAGACCCCATCGGGATAGTAGGATGCCAATAAGCGCGAATACGTGTAGCGCAAGATTCTAGAGGAAGGCCTGCGGTCGATAACTTCCATAATCACAGGAAACAGAGGCGCAAGACATCATGGTTTGACATCAAATGGCGCAGCCATGTATGCTGGCAGAAAACACTATACCTCACAAAAATGAACGGTTTAAAAAATATATTTCGTATCTCAAGCGATATAAAAGCTTAATTTTCAAGCGCAACAGCTGGAGTTACTAATTCTAGAGTAATACTGGGATTTGCAACGTTTTCAAACGAGGGTTAGCTATGATTAGAAATAATTTGATCTACTTAATGATTACTTCGTCTCCACTGCAAATAGGTAGTTTTGTAAATAAGATTGGTTTGACGCTGCTATTCACTCAAGTCTCCTATCAGCTAATGTTCTCACGCCTACGTAATACTGAAACATATTTCTTTCCGTGCGACATCCCTGGCGGTGTTCTCCGCGCCGTGCGGGCCGTGGTTGTCGCCATCCTCTCTCTTTCTCTCCTAGGCACGCAGACTCCCCTTCAATTCTCTCTCTTCCCTCGCTCCCTCTCTCTCTCCATGGCGACAAAAAAAGCGCGTACGCATTGTCGAGGATGAGCGGCGGCCTCGTCGAATTATAAAACTCCTGCCCTCCCCCACGCCCGCCCGCTTGTAGATGCGCATCCTCCTCTCAATGGCGCTTGTAAGTGTTTTGCAACCCGACGCAAACTCATTCTGGACCACTCCCTCTCCTCTTGAATGCTCTCATTCCCTCCCCCTTTTTGAACCTCATCCCGTTCCCTTTACTCCTCCCCTTCCTTCTTCCCTAGGCGAGTCGCGCGAAAATCTGGAGTAGACGGGGGTAGTAGTCGTCGGGCGCAGGAAAAAAAAGTCGGCAGGTCGTAATGAGAACATCAGTCATATGGTTTTTGCGCCGGGGCTCCTATGCAAACTTCATTCATTCATTGAAATGCATGTCCGTCCGTTCCTACGTTAGTCGGGGGGTTATGTGTCTGCGTTTCGGGCTCTTGAATCTGGAGTCCTCGACGTCTCGTCTTATTTGGATCACTGCGTCTTCTTATGTAAAATATTGAGAATCGCATTGATCGGAATACTTACATTTTCAACTAGCGGTTGGAGGAAAACTTTCCCGTGTTCGGTTTGATGCCACTATATCGTACGACGTGAAATCGACCTAATTTGACTCGTTGCTTCTTCATACATTCATTTAATTAGTTCTCTTCATGCCATATTGTTTATTATATCAGAATTTATTCATTTTGATAAAAATTAATTCATTGTATTTTTACCGGCTAGGATTGCTGAAATAGGAACATCAACATTTCACCTGTGACCTCCGGTTAGAGCGAGTTATTATCAGCTATTTTTAGAGCTGCTAAAAATCTTTATGTGGATTACTTTTCTCAATGTGATAGCCATTTTTATTGTCTATTTAGCCTTGACTTTGGTTATCTACATCTACTGGAATATAATTCATTTTTTCTATATGATTCTTCTTAATTTATTAATTTTTAATGGATATCTATTCCCTGTGGAAATTGCCAGAAATTTGTTTAACATTCAAACAAATATTGTAAGAAATCTAGCGCCCTTTTCGCAGTATGATCATTTTTCCATCGATTCGAGGTGATCGCGAAAGATGTGTTTTTGTTAAGAATGGAATCCTAAAGGTGGACAGTGTCCCTTTTTGTTTGATAAATATCCCTTATTGCGTTTACATCATCTCACCACAGTTAAATGTGCAAGTGATGGGTATTTTTCACAAAAAACATTTATTTTCCGCCTTTGTTTTACCTTTAAGTTCATTCAAAAACGTCACAATAGACGGTTACTTCACGATTATACCCGTTCGCATACCCTCCTCGCATTTCTGTCTCATCCATTTTCTCTTGGCATCGTCGCTGCCTTAGTTAGTGTCGCTGACTTACCTCCCATTTATTTCCTTCCCTTTGTCATTGCAATACATTTTCACGAAGGATCGCGGGGGTTGACATCCGGCAGGTTGGAAGAATGCGTGAGAAAGGGATTTCAAGTCGCTGGTTCTCTACTATCTCCCTTTTGTTCCGCCCGGAGAGCGCTCTGAAAACTTCGAAAGACGCATGCAGTCTTCATCACAACGATGCGAAGAAAAAATACTTGTGCATTTTGCTTTCATAACGCGATGTCCACGATCATGATCACGGCAAATGTGTACTTGAAATATAATTTGATCGGAGGTCGTGCACGGAAAGCTATGGAAGTGAAGAGGCAATCAGGTAGTGAATGTAAGTCTGCGACGGGCTTGAGGGCTTTGAAGAATCTTCTGTCCTTGTGAGGATGTGAATAAAGAATCTTCTGAAGATCTGGTTAATTACTTAAGAGGTTAGGCAACTTTTATGGGATATGAAGCTCCTCTTGGTCGGTCATTTTCTCAAATCACCTGGAAATATACTGCCTCGCGTCAAAAGAATTTCACATATGATTAGCACCCATGCAGACGGCGTTTGGATTCGCGAAAAATATGCTGTTGAACGTACACAGATTAGGCTGGGGCAAGGGGGCGTCTGATATTATGCAGTCATGGGCTTCTTTCATGGCCTTTTTTACATATTATCTGGACCTTTCCGATGTATTATCATTAGATTATCTTTTATTTATTATAACTCCACCCGTTGCCTATTTTAAGGACTTATTAATTACCCATGACTACAGAGTAAATTCTTGATTTGATTTGATGAAATATATCAACTAAAATTAACCGTAGATTTTCATTAAATCCTAGATACCCGCTTTACTCAGATACTTTCTGTGTATACCATTTTCGTCTTTATGTTATTTGTTTCTGAAACGTCTTTACCCCTCTTCTACATCCCATTGCCAATATCTGTTCCTCAATTTCGTTCTCGGCATCATTACCTAAAAATTGGTTGGATGTATGAAATATTAACTAGATATTCGAAATCCAAGAGGTTAATTTTTATCATTAAATGCCGCAACATTTACTCTTACGAGATATGTACTCTCACGAGAAATAATGATTGAATTGTGCGAAAATTGTAAGTGGCGTTGTGCGTCAGTTGAAGTTATGTGCATTCTCTGGTGGGAGAGATCATGTGTATCTCTTGCCGAAGTAATCAGTGGAACTGCGTTGATGGGCAGATAAGTCACGACAAGTGTGAAACACTTTTCTCGCCTTCAAATTTTCAAACCGTGTCCGTGTTATGGGGGTTTCCGAGTCTCGCCTGCTTCGTGAATCCGTGCGTCATGAGTCTTATTTGAAAGCCCTCTTCCGAAAGACATTCGGATCGCTTTTTTGTGCCCTCGGCACGACGTCATACAAGCTGGGAAAGCGTTAAAATCGTTCGTGGTCTCGATCCTTCCCTCTTTCCCGAGATCAGAGTCCAATATCACGACCTCTTCTGTAGCGTTCCGGTGGCACATGTACGGGCAAAATTGAAAGAGTGCTATTTATTTGGTTTCCCTGCCGATCTTCATGGCTTCTTAACGGAAGAAAGCGGTTTAAATCTGAAACTGGATATCCAGGGGAGATCCGGTTGATTTAAACCTTTATTTACTTTCGAAATCTTTCTCTCGGAAAGTCGTTTAATGACATGAGTGTCTCTCGTGTTCATATCCAAGTGATACTCTTGGGCATCTCTGCCTAAAAAAATACACACGCTGTACTTTTCTGTTGATTATAATTACGTAATTAATTGAATGGGTCCAATGGAAAGGAGCCAGCTCACCTTCCATAAACTTACGAATACCACTCAAACTCTAAAATAGTGGGTGAACTATTACTTTATCGGTCAAACCAAACTTAAGGTCGAAAAGTGTCTATGGCTGTAAAGAGATAGAACTTGAAGAATTATACATATTATTTTCATTTACGTGTTTTCCAGATTTGATGTAGCATCAAAGCTTTCATTAATTCACAAGGAAGTGATGCGGAATCTTTCGTTGAGGAAAGGTTAGAATGTAAGATTAAAGGATGGGCAATTAATTGAAATGTATCTTGCTTCTTCCACTTTTTTTATTGTGGTAGTAATTAAGTTGTAATTGTTTAAGTCGATAAAGTTGTCTCATCAATGATATTGACGTCAATACATACCTAGAAAAATGTCCTAACAGCATCATTTGGTATTGCAATAGTTATCTCCATGACAACCAGCTTAAACATCTCTGTTCATGTCCTCAAGGAAGTGAATTGTGAGCATTTAATTTCCTCATAAGGCACATCATATAGGATATGGCATGTATTCATTCATGAATAATGGATTAATGGTAATCATAAGTTTACTTTATCAGCATTTTTGCCTCTATCGAAGTGAAGCATTTGATGAGAGCCAGTAAATTAAACAAGTAGTTGAAGGAATATTTGAGTAAAAATGTATGCGTGAAAATTTTTTAAGCGTTCTTTTATAGTTGCTTGAATTGAGAAATTGGAATGATTACACTCGCTCTAGTCCTTTCGTTGAGTTCCAACATGTTTTGGCCTACTTTGCAATAATTTCATTTTACTTATTAAAGTGTTATACGTAAGCCTCAGACCAATCTTATGGAGAAACAAGGTTATGAATCTTTAAGCAAAGTGTGATTTGGTGGGAGTGATGATTCCAACGCAACTATATGTGATTAAACAGCTTTTCAGGATCTTGTGGATGAATACGAAAAATTATCAAACAATTTTTACGGTAGGATTACATCTGGCACTGTCGAGAATGTAATGATAATATCAACCGGCGATTGCGAAGATTTTCATTTTAAAATGGAAGATAGGTATTTGAATTCTCGAGTACAACGAATCGCGATTAGTTCCGTTTTCTCAAGCAATTGAGTATTTTTAGGTGATTTCCCCGCGGTGAAAAAAATATTTGTGTGTGCCGAAACCATGCACGGAAGAACTATATGAATAACCATACCCTAAATTGTTCCAATGGTACAGGTAACTCTGGTTTTTATATTCATTTTGACCTCAAATTTCACCTTGTCTCCGTTTTATTGAGGAAAATGGTGAGTGTATCACTTTAGGGCTGCTTTTATCAGCATAATATTTGACTAGGATTGGTCACGAACTGGGGGCTCTTTCCCAAAATGCGGGTGGCGTACGTGAGACCACCTTTTTTAACTTAACCGCCGACTCTCTCTCCACCCTCTCGGTCCCAGCTTAAACCACCTCCCTCCCCCCTCCCCCACAAGCATTCCCTTCCCACCGTGAACCATCCGCTTCTGCGGCGTCAATCGCTTCCGCGTTTCGGCACAATAAAGCGAGGGAGCGGAAGTTTCGGCGTCGGACGGTCCGAAATGTTGTGCCGACAGAGCGATGTCAAAAAAAAAATTACAAGGGGAGGGACTCTCACGGGGTTAAAGGTCAAAGGTGTTCGTGAGGGTCACTTAGGGGGATCTCTCCCTTTGGCCACTGAAAAGGGACACCCGACTATGGAAATGACCTCCTTCCGACCGCTCACGGAGTGTGCACAGCATATAATATTCATGCGTTAAACTCCATTCCCTCCTTCCATTTACTCGTTCCGAGATTGCAAACGCCGTTTGTCGCCTGAAGAACGGGAAAGATTTCGATTTTTCGCTTTACTTTTTTTGCCGGTCGGGAAAAAAGAGCGGGGACGCAAAGGAGACGTCTCTGTCCCTCTGCTCGCGTTTCCCCATCTCACCGTCCCCACCTGTCTGTCTGTTGCCCTTTCAGTCGTCTGAAATGCGTCATTTACTTTCTCGTGGTCTCTTAGCACTGTCTACCTACAATCCAGCCCTAAGGAAGTGCTCTATTCTCAATGAAGAGCCCATTATGTCTTTCTTAGGGTGTTACAATATTGTAAACCGACTAGTAATTAGTTTTAGATCTCTGAAAAAAATTGAGCACTAAGACTTTATGAAGCATCAGCGAAAAGCTACAATGATTTTTCGGTTCAATCTAAGAACAAATTGGAAAGTCTTATCCTAATGATGGCAATGGCGAGTTTGTAAACTTCTACAGCATCTCTTTTGTATAAGTGAACTTAAAAAGGTAAAGAGACTTGATATTTTCAAATTCAATATTGTGATTTCACGGACAAATCTCTGCTAAAGCAATCGACGACCTTGAATTCACATACTTTTAATAACTTGGGTGCGGTAAACTTGATTACTTCTCACCTTATGCCAAAACGTGATTCATGCCCTTAGAATTTTTATGCCATCACAATTATCATATAAAAATAGAATGCCCCTTACAGTTTTCAATTACGATTTTGATATAAAATCCGAGTATCATGAAGTTAGTGCAATATGCACAGTAATTGTACTTCTAAATAATGATATTCCATGTACATAGTTTTCTTATGTTAGCTGTGGCGATATCCCTGAGATTCATCCTCTCACTTAACTACCGTACCCCTCAAAAACTCAAAATTGAAAAGTAAATGCATTGGTGTATTTAGAAGCAACTACCGGGACGTGTCAACACCGGGGAGTACGGCGGTTATGAAATACTCCCATGCAAAAGGATATCCGGCATTGTTTGAAAATATGCATCTTAAAATTACGTTTCTGAAATTCTGAAATTTCCTGAGTAATTACATGTTTTGAAGCGAAGTTTATATAATTTAGACTCATCATTTTTAGTTTATTTCAGACAATAGGAAGTGAAGTTACGACCCTTAACTAAGGCTGATTCAGATTTTTTTTCAAGGCGATAAGTCCACTGAAAAATCGCTCAACAATCGCCCACCGAATCAAATCCGCTCATCTAGTAGCCCAACAATACGAATCCGCTCAGCTGGCAGTGTCTGGAGCATAAACGCTCATCTCCTATTCTCCAAGCTTGGAGGTGAGCGTTTAATGCTCCAGACACTGCCAGCTGAGTGGATTCGTATTGTTGGGCTACTAGATCAGCGGATTAGATTCGGTGGGCGACTGTTGAGCGTTTGTGCAGTGGAGGTATCGATGGGTCTGAAAGGCAAGCTCTTCTTATAAAATTGGGGTTAAGAACAGTTACACCATGAAATGTACTCTTCATCTCCATGCTCCATAACGCAAAACAAAACAAAAGGAATGATAAGGGCAGTGTATTAAAAATCTTATCTATTTTTTTAAGCGTCTGGGGGGCACGTGCCTCCCCTAAATCCGCCTGTGACCCCTAAAATCATTTGGGATACGCCTATTCAATGGCGAGAAAAATATATATTGTGCCATATGATTTATTTCCTGAACCCGTTCTAAATCAGTGATCGAAAGATGACAATTGTTGTCACGTAAGCTTATGACCGATGGCTAACTAAGTGCTATTGACACTATAACCCTTTCCTGACCCGACAATACTCCAGCAATACTCCGGCTCTCAGTTCCTCCTCCCATAACGCCGTGTGCCCCCAACCCTCCGGCGTTCCCAGCTCACCCTGTGGTGCGTTGCACCCTTCGTCCTTGGGATGTCCCTTGCTTTCCTCCCTTCCCCCCCCAACCCCTCGCCCTCACGCCAAACTACACATGCTCACCCCCTTTCCATCCGCAACTTTTTCTGCTCCACCCTCATTCTCTAGCCTCTTTCCCTCTCTTTCTCCACCTCCTGGCACTTCCATTTCGCACTTAAGAGTCCTCCATTCTTTCCCTGTGTCACCCTGGACTGACCTCCCCTACTCTGAGCTATTGCGTCCCTTAAATCCTCCTCGTCGTCTGAAAAAATAAGTCCCCAGTTCACAGCTCGCAAGTCGCCAATCCCTTTGGATTTGACTCAGGGTCCACGAACTAGGATTTTGAGGATCCACGTTTGATGTCTATGTTTGAACAATGGTCTCCAATCATTCATATCAAATTCTTCATATTTAAGAGAAGATAAAGCTCACTTAGAAGTTTGCAATAAAGTTACGGCTAGAAAATACAAAGCCTCTCTCTCTTTTGAATGGTGTATTGAAGTCTTATTATTTTTTTCTTAAACGATGCAACAGAAGAAGGCTTAATTTACTTAAACTTCATTTTAATTTTAACTTGAAATTTAATAACTTAAAGTAAATTAATAAGAAGAATTGTGTAGACTCTCCCTTTTAAGAAAATTAAGCTATACTCTTCAAAAATTGTTTCTGAAATATCTTACTATCGTGAAAAAATTTGTTATTAAAAATTGAATTACCTGTTTATTAATATTTGAACCTATGTTCTTCAATCATCTCCTACGGAAAAATTGAAGTTTACTTTGGGCCCAACTTATTCGTTTAATGTTATATTTGGAACGTCAAGATAATTTCCCATATAAAATAATTGTTTCATCATGCCTATGATTTCTCTAATTTTTACTTTTCAATGAAGCAGTCATTTTAGAAAAAATTATGTCTCCTAATTTAACGTGGAAAACTCTCTTCCCTATTTCTCCATTGCTGATTACAAGCTTATAATCTCCCTAGTCTCCCATTGAAATCTCTCATAGCGTCCACCTCCAATCAACCCTCTCCTTGATATCTTGGACCTTTACAAATATGCTAATCAGTGGATCCGAAGTCAGTGGCCATCCAAATGAATATCAATTATCGAATTATGTGTCTAAAAGCTAATATGCATGCGTTATCATTAGAGACGAAAATTTAGCGCCATTAAGGTGAGATATACCCGATCTTCGATGCATAAGCTTTCACAATGTTTAACCAAGTTTAACCTGAATTTGGATTAACTCCAACTGATCTTATTGATCAGATCGATAGTCGAGAAGTTAACTTTATGAAATTTCATCTCATCACATAGAGAGAAATTACTCTTAATTGCTGAAAATATATTTCCGATACAGAAGATAGAATTTTAGAGGAGGCGGAAGCATGTTCTCTATATATTATTCAATGTATATCGATCTTTTTTACTGCCTAACAGAATGAGTGGTACTCAAATTTATACTTTAATTATAAAAAAATACTTTAATTGAGAAAATTGGATACCTAACAGTTTAGTACCTTTTGATGGCGCTGAGTAGCTTCAACTACATTCTTGTTCGCAAAACGGTCTATGATATCTCAGTGTATAATGCCTCGTATTAATTTTCTTCTACTTCCATTCATTCCATATTCTCCTTCATCACCATCCATGAAACCTGAAGAACATTAATCTCTTTCTTCCCTGTCGTCCCCTGTCCAATCGTTTCGTAAATCTTTCTGGAGTTCTCTTCCTATCGATTCCCTCTTTTTGAGTCTACCTCATATGCGTCAACGTTTGGCTCCTTAACCCATCGCTTACTAACACGTCCGAACCTCGGTTTTCACATCGCTCCACATTCGAAGAAACACGGTCAATTTTCTCTTCCAGCCTGCCACCACTGTCCGGGCTGTCCAGCTGCCGTCGACTGGGTCTGCGCGTCGCATTGTTATCTCCGCCGGACATTTGCCTAAAATTTGCATTTGCGTGGGTTTTCGCGCTTCTTCCGTAAGCCATCCCTCATCTCTGTCTAAACCCCTTTCTGAATATGTTTTTTTTTCAGGGAATTAACTCCTCTTTCCTGTCTTGCCCCCTCCAGCTTCCAAAACCCATCTTCCGCCCGTTGCATTGGACCTAAAGGGTCACGTTCGCCGGGAGCGTGGCTAGTCGCCTATGCAAGCGGACCAGAATGGCGGCAAACGTCCGGGCGCTATTTCCGCGATTCAGTCGATGAGTCAAGCTAATTGGTGATCCGGCTATTCCACAATTCGACTCTTTCCGGTCCTCGGGTTCAGGGTTGGTTAGAGATTCCGACTTGACAACATAATCGAGGGTGGAAAAAATATGAATTTTCAGGCTTGATGAGGATAGGAGTCCTTGGGAGAATGGAGCCTCAATTGTTGTACAATGGAATCAATATGGACCAGCAGAGTTGTGGTAATCTTAATAAATGCCAAAAGGAATTGATAAAAGTGTGATTTTAGGAAAAAAAAGGTGAAACGGCAAAAATTGATAGTACTAAAGGATATTGTAGTACCTACGCCTAATAGAAGTTGACAAGAAATTATAAAAATAACGTTAATGTAAAGTATTCGATATGAGTATCTTAATGAAGGATGAATCATTATATTCAGTTTTTTAGAGAAGTAGGGTATATATTGTGCAAGCTTGAGTAATAAGTTTACTGAACGTTTATTGATTAGGGCCAACAGTAAATCTATTGATTTTACTTAACGAAACTTTCTTAAGAAATCTGCATTCTTTAGCGTTGTCTCGTAAGAAATTAGAAGAGTCTTCTCTGTTGCCGCGACCGAATTTCCACCCAGCGTGTAAAGCACTTACTATAAGTGTTTTGTCTTCGATACTTTTCCTTTAAAGTCTAGTCTTTGGATACTCTTTTTCCGTGTATAGGTGATTGTGCGAGTATTCAGCCCCTCAGAGAAACATTTTCATTTAAGAAAAATTTATTTGAATGAATCAACATATTTGCCACTTTCGTCTCTCGTTGTTGCTTAAAAGAAAAATAGCTTCACTGCTGCTCTTAAGTTATTTTCATGTAATAAATTATTGACCATCATATTGGGTGACTCCCACATTTAAGTAGCTAACGTTTTCAGAATCATGCTGCTGTTTTTACCAAAAGCATAGAATCTCATAGTGTTAAGCAAGTTCTGGTTGAATTACGAATAGAAATGAAACGGGAAGTATGAAATGGCTAGAAAATGGGTTATTAGCTACGTGAGTTTTCGTAAACGAAAATAATTGTTTATATTGGTGAATTTATAACTCTGAGACTGTGAGCGTAACGAATATACATTCATTGTTCAAATACGTGTAAAATATTATTTCAGAAGACAAAAATTACTCCGAAACCAGAATATCTTTCAATATGGAAGTAAAAAGCTATTATTAATTGGTCATTACACGCCTGATGACAGATGGGATTCATTATGCATTTTTCCAAAAGTGGTGGATAGAAGTCATGCGAATGAAACAATCGGAAATATTAGAAATGCAATATTCAGCGCCTTTAAATTTCGCTCTTCTTCCTCAATTACAGTGATGTATTAAAAAGAATTTTGAGAAAGGAAGAGGGTGTTCTGACTCTAAAATCAAATCCAGCAAAAGCATAGCATTTATAATTTTTTAAAGTGAAACATAATGGTCCATTATTCTTCCTCTCATTAAAATAAAGTAAAGATCATGTCAAGGTGTAAGTATATTATTTAATAATTTTTCCGATGTGATTTTCGTGAAAAATATTTCACCATTGCTAATCTTTCCCCTCCACTTGATGCACAATTGTCTTCTCCTCAATTCAAACAGTGGAAAGCACCAGCTAAAGAGCTAAGTAAGAAGGCGTGAAGCGAATGCATTGCCAAACTTCCTCCCCATCTCGATGTATTTCCCTGCATCCCGCTCGTACCTTTCCCATTTGTAGGAGCAGGGTAGTGCGGTAAGGGGTCATCAAGGATTGAAAAGAAAGAAGCCGAAGAAAGAAGCCGAAGAGAGAAGAGGCGGCGGCGCGGGCCAGCCGACCGCAGAACCAGAGCGACCGAAGCCAGCCGATCTACTACGAAGGCGGACAGCAGCAGCGGGAGAGAGAGACGAGGCAAGCGGGCGGAGGGGAGGCGGCAAAAGGGGTTTCAAGAGGATGGGGCGGCGTGGACGGTGCATCGGCAGTGGTTGGGGGAGGACGATGAAGAAGGGGTGAGAGATACGAGAGGTGCCATGGGGCCGAAGACGGGGAGGGGGAGGATGGCTTATGTGATGTGGGAGTAGAGGGGGTGAGTGTAAGGATTGGGGGAGGGAGAACTCTGTGGGAGAAAGATAGAAAGAAGGAAAGGAGTGTGTGAGTGCGCTGTGTTTGTGTGCGTGAGAGTGGGGAGAGGGGCTGAGGCTGGCCCTTGCAGAGGGGGGAGGGAACGGGAGAGCAGTGTGTGGGGGGGAGTAGCGGAGTCGGCGCGAAGAGGGAGTCGCTGCCTGTGCTGCGATCGCAACTACACGGCGGAAGAGCGCGCGCGGTGCCTTGCGGTGTGGATCGAGTTGACGGCAGCATCTCCTCTCTTGCGCTTTATTACGGCCGCTCCAGAGAGCGCGCGGGACTGGTGCCGCACCCCTGCCCTGTCTGCAGCCGACGGGAGGGTGGTTGGTCGAGAGCCGCGCCACGGTCAGGCGAAGAAGGTGCCCGCACCGGCGATAGACGCCCCGAGTATCGCGTGCGCCGGCTGTGAGAAGGCGGGCTCGGGAAAGTGGAGGGACTCGCCGTCCGGCAGTGGCAAAATCCGCGTTTGAAAACTTTTCTTCAAGCTGAGAGAAGGTCTTCTTCTTCTTCTCGAGCTGGAACCAGAGGGATTGAAACAGAGTCCCCATTGGATCCCCTTCCGACGTGCCGAGATAATTTCGGAAGGAAAAAAAACAACTGAATACGCTCACGCACCTATACCTAAACCGTCTGCACACAAAAAGTGATTAGGCTGCATCATTTTTTTCCGGTTCTTAGTTGTTTTTCCAAGCGTTTCCTGTGCCATTTTTTTATCCCCCAAAGCCTTCGCCACCTATTGAGAGTGAGTGTCAACAAACGGATTCGTCCATGATAAACGGATTCGTGTGGCTCTTCTGGGAATTGTTTTATTTTTTTGTTGTTTTCCGTATCCGGTATGTTGACAGCGTGATGGTCAACCTTTATATGCTCCTTTAGAGAGATATAGAGGGAGGGGGCGTGGCACGGAAGGAAGTCTAAAGGGGGGGTCTGGCCCCCCCGCGGTGCGGAGGGCGCCGGGTCGAACAGGGCGAGCGGAGACCCCAGTGTCAACAATTCCGTCTAACCCCTTGACCCACGCCCTTTGGAAGAAACCACCTAGTTGGACCCCATCACCCGGTCCTTGATGAACCCTGAAAGAGGACTGGAGCAGCTCGGCTGAGAGAGTCGGTCGGTCGCGGGACTTCCGAGTGAGAAGAATCGGCGATCCTCCACTCCTGCCCTCGCCGGATCCTGTGTCCAGACACATCACCACCGATTTAGTCCCTGGAACGGATCCACCAAAAACCCAGAAATCATGTACCCGTGGTGTCGCGAAACCATGACGACCCAGCTTTACGGAAACGCCGTGCCTTCCGCAGCAGCCGCGGCGGCCGCTATCAAGACGGAGTCGGGCTACGGTGACTGCATGCTCGCGCTGGACTACGCCGCACAGTCTAAGGTTAGTAAGAGTCCAAGGGATAGGTTACCTCAGACAGTGCAGCCACCCCTTATGGTGCGTGTGTTTCCGTGAGTGTTTTTTATGTTCCAGGGGCGCCCGCCATGTTTTTTTTTGTGGTACGAGCAGGAAAAAAAACATGGGGTCATTAGTCTTGTGTGTTTGTGTTTATGCTGAGGATTTCTCAAGTGGCTTTAGTAAAAACACCCTGTTTTTAAGGAGTCTCAGCGGATTAGGTTAGTTGAGTCTAAGGAAAATGAAGGAATGATGTGCCGTATGGCTTCACTAAACGCATCTTTCTAATAGTATAATTAGTGAGGATGATCCAAATGCCCGGGAAGTGAACGTTTGTGCTTGATTGCTCCCTGGGGCTGCTCTTAAGTATCATATAAGCTCCTTATGTATAAGTTTTGTGTATTATACCCTTTGGAGGGAAAATACACTCTTTGTTGTTGAATCAACCGTTATAATGACAGCACAGGCGAGAGTGTAACCAATAGCAATATTTATTTACTATCGTTGTCCAACATTTGACAAAATCACTATCTACATGTATTCTCGTTTTCATCATTGAGCTTATAGCCTTGCAGTTGCTATTTACGAGAAGCTTAAAAGGAAATTGACTTTGCATGCACTCAATTAAATAGTATATAATCGTATCCTTGAGGTAAAATGCGATAGTATGGTGTAATAAAACCTTTTTATGTTTTGTATTAAAGTGCTCTAGAGGTAATATGTAATATTAAAAAATTAATGTAATTTTTTCATGGTGAGCATGGTACTGTTCAATATTGTGATATGACCAGAGATTCCAACCACCAAATGCACTCATTCAAATTACTGAGCCATGGTAATAGCACATGCAAATGTGGTATAATTTACTTAAAACAGTAGCCGTTTTCATTTCCCAGTGGTTATTTCACATTTATGTCTTCTTTTACTTAAAACATACGACAATTCGAATACAAGTGAAAGCCTTTTAATAAGAAAAAATATGACAGCGAATAGCATAGATTTCGGCAATGTGCAGAACTATATCGGAGATATTGCCTTACAATAGTATTTTATAGTGAACTTAGTGATAGCTTCTTGGAAACTATTCAGGAAATAGTACTAAAGGATTGAATAAATTGGAATTCCTCAGTGTCAAGCTCACATTAGCCAGATCTCAGGAGAACGGTAATTGACACTTTGAATAGATTTCCATTCGAGTTCATTCGAGTAAAACTAATGACCGTAGACCTGTGTCTCATAAACACTTGGCAGCGAACTGGCATTGCACTTCGTATTAGCCAGCGCACCTATCCATCAGAATTCCATTCCCTTTCGTTCTCAACCTCGTTTTCCACGCGTCAAGGCGGTAATCGTTAAAAGAGTAAACGACTGCCGACGGTAGTCTTTTCAAAACTGGCGGACGGTGAGGGAGATCGCTTCAAAAGACGCCCCTTGAGCCTCTAGGGATTCGAACGAGGAAAATTCCCTCCCGAGCAGGATGACATTAGGTTTGCCTATGAGTGTAGCAACAGTCATCACTGATTGCTACTCTGCTGCTCGAATGGTTTACTGCAATCGTTCTTTTTCGCGGAATTCTTGTCTTGGCAGGTTGTTGGATTCTGCTGAGTCTTGTGGTCATGTGCCCCAGGTTTCGCATCCCCAATATTCTGCAAAACCTCGAACTCATCTCCATAAAACGCAACTGATCCCTAAAACCTATGAGATGCGCACGATAACAAGGATACTCAGTTGATTATTCGAGTACTCACTTGAATGCACGAGTCCCTGATTGATAAATTGTGTATTAAAATTATTATCTGAGTGATCAAATAATTACAGTCATTACTTAGGCGAATGCGGTGCCAACCAAGTTCTCGGGCTCCGCAATGAAATCAATCATATAGGAATACCTGAAATTGATAATCCGATAAATACCTCAGTATTCCTATTCCATGGTATTTACTGCGGAACCTGAGAATTAGGCTTCATTGGTATTCGCCTCGGTATTCATGGTAATTTGATTACTCATCTTACAATTATAGATCTAAGTTTGCTTTCGTGTAATCGTCTATTCACTTGTTTTCTCGATTAATCGTTTGGGTATCAAATAATCTTTCGGGTACTCGAGTTACAATGAGTGATTACGCTTTGCATCCCTTCAACTTGGGCATTCAGAGATTCGAAGGAGGAAAATTCAGTCTTGCGGGAAATAGCAGAGGGTTCGCGAGAGAAATAGAGGTAGATTGCAGACATTTTGCTAGGTTGGTGACTGATTATGGGTGGACCGAATTCTACATATCATTGCTGGTCGAGTAACCCAATGAATACTTACACACCGCAGTCGTTACTCGAGTGCTTATATGAATGAGTGAGCATTCGAATGAATACTGAGTACTCTAGTACTATTGGATGAATACTCATATGGTTATGGCGAATACCCGAATGAAACCATAGCGAGCAAGTTCTCAGTTTGCGCATTGAGTCCATTGAAAAGGAATAATCGGATATTTTCTGGTATACACATCGTGTAAATTGAGCCTCTGGGGATTCGAATGTGGATTATTCACCCTGGGGCAATAGACAGTGGGTTCGCGAGATGAGTGGTTTCGAGACGTTTTGCCGGGGGAGTCGACCGAGGCGGCGGGGGCGGTACGGGGGGGAAGAGTAGGTCCCGTGGCGGCGACTTCATCATCATCATCATCATCTGCGGCGCCTTGATGAGGTTGGGGTTACTGCGCGATGATAAATTTTTCTGGGAAAAAGACTTCGTCCCGGAGGAAAGGAGGACTTACGACATAGGGGTCGAGAGGACACACACGCAGCCAGTGTGTATTAGAACCATCTTTTTCTCCCTTTTGCCTCCTCGTCGTTCACTTTACTCCTCGTCTTTAACTCCCACACTCACATTCTCCCATTGGGTCCAGTGGGATTCCACACGAGTTGATCTCGCGGGAAAGTACGCTGAGACGCCCGGCCGAGAGACGTGCACGCGTTGGGCGGCTGTCTTATGGGTCGCAACTCGTTGGGGTTTCCAGGTTTGTCGCATTTAATTGGATCGTGGAGGAGACACACGCGGTATGAGCGTTTGGGGATTTCCATCCGAGAAAGTACGGCTTGACGATTCTGCGGGGGACTAAGCGAGTGGATGTGTGGAATTGATTTCCATTCAGGCAGGACATTCGTACTTACATGTGGATTTCCCGGCGGGCTGCTCCTTAGAGAGAGATGGAAACGTGAATCGGAACAGAGTTCAAGTGGTAATCGGTGGCACGGTGTGGCTTCATAGGTCACACACATACCGAAGGGTATCTTAAGTGTATCATGTCTATCTTTTAAATTGACAAAAATCAGTTGGGGTTTATAAAAATAAAAGATTAGATCGTAAATTTTCTCTTAATTATCGTACTTGGCGTTCCAAGTTTCGACGCATCCGCGTCCTTTTTGATGTGCCCCCTATAAACGAGTTATCCGTAAAAACTAAGGTGGATATTCAAGTAAATGATCTTATACTACCAGCATGATACACTAAATCTCGTCTTAATTCACCATTGGTTCATTTTATTCAATGGCTACCATCGGTTCCGTTATTCTGTATTAGTATCATAGAGGCTTAGCTTGAATATTTAATGTTACCCACTTCTTCTAGTACTAAGTAAAGATGGCAGGTTTTATGAGAGATTCTTTAGAATTCTCAGCACCTACACCTATTATAAAGCAAAATAGCTTCCCTCGTCTATGGATTGATCTTGGTTTTGGTCCTTGGTCTGGTCGATCGTTCCATGACTTGCTCATATTGACTTAAGAAGTCCTAAATACGATGAGAGTTGCTAGTCTTATTAGCGATGGCAAGAATTGGTGCCATACCCGAGAAAAATGCATAGTGCACGATCACCGGAAAACAATCAAGTCTTGCGTATTATACTTTTCCTCCGAGTGAAATAAAATTTTGCGCGAAAACGCAAATTATGTATTTACACGACTCAGGTTTCAAATGCTTCAAAGTCAATATTAGGAACCTAATAATGATTATCCAGAGGATTATCCAGTATTAGGAAATAGATGGTGGAGTGGCATGAAGCCTTCTTTTACTCTGTGAAATGAGCAGGCTCCACCGAGTCTTGCCTGAGAACATACTCTTTATTCGTTTCCTTTTAACTTAAATGTTTCATCAAGTAATCACGGAGCAAAATGATGATTAACGAATTCGTATTATTTTCTATTAGGTTACATTTTCTTTACGCAGATATTTTGATGGCAATCTTTGTGAGACTGATATGCTCTTACGACAAATTAAGGACCCCATAATATTAAATCGTAATTGCTCTTTCCTTACCGTTAATCACATGAATTTCGGAATATAGAATGTACCTCTATATTTCATTAACCCACTTAAGTAGTCTCAAATTCGTTCCGCCTTTATTATCCTAATCATTACCGAGGTAGGTTGTGAAGGATGAATTTGAAATTTTAAGAATTAATTGTAAACATCTTAGGAGCCTGAAATTATGCAATGAAATTGACATTTATTTTGTTATTATTATTTTTAGCTTAATTTCTTCATTCCCAAATACGTTTCATGGGTTGGCAGCTTTAGTCTTTATTCGGGAAAAGAATAATGAAGGCTTGAGTTCACTCCCCCTCTTGATTGTGCGTTTTATGTCGAAGGGCGTGACGGTGGTTAGTCATATACGCCCAATTATTGAGTCTCTCGGCGCTTATTACGGCGGGCGGCCTGTCGCGGCCACCTGCGAAAGCGATGGCCGATAGTGCGAGCGAGGCCCCCTTGGGCAGAGAGTCCCGCGGGGCACCGCCCCATTCGCGTCTCTCGCCCCCACACGGTGCCCGCTGCCCCTTTGCCTCTTGCTGACACAGCAAGCCTACTATATAGTCTCAGGAATAGGACAGCTTCGAGGTTCTACACCAGGACCATTTTCAATCACAAATGAAGATAATATCAGTCGCTATTGACCATGATTCTCGAGGGTATTTATGCTGCTGAAGGTACTTGCTGTAGGGCTGTGGGGTTATCCAGTCCAGTGTTTCATCCCCAGTTATTAGGATTCTAATCCAGCCTGCAACGCAGCTACCTAACTACTTGAGGGCGTCGAAGTGTTGTCAGTTCCTGCCGTTGGACGTTTTTCGTCAGGAATAAAACTAAAACATCATTGATGTTCCTTGATATGCGACTCACGGTGGCTGATGTCGAATAGCGGCATTTTAATTCCATTGGGGTTGAATATTATAAAGATTTATGAACCCATTCGTGAGACATACGTTGACTCGATGCAGATTTCGACTAACTACTATTTCAAGTTCTTCTCCGAATAAGTTTCACTCAAAAATAAAGAAAAATGATATTCGTTATTGATCGTGTGATTCAAGGTAATTCCTAAAAACGAATTCAGGTCCTATACCAAGATGTCAGAATTAACTTGTTGGTTTCACAATTCGGAACCCTTGTAGTCAATGTAGCCAAGTTGCGTAGTCTACCAAAGACTCTGTCATTCAACTATTTCGGGCTCTTTCATTGAAACGTTTTCCTAAAAAATTAAAAAGAAATAACTATCATTTTTGACGTTGATGCACGCGGTGATTCATGCTAATTAAATTCTCTAGCATGATTTCAGTATAGTTTCCTAGAGTGGGGAGTTAGAATGGGTTAGGAACCATCACTGTTAACGTAGGAAAGGTGAGCAGCCAACCAGCGACTCAGTCATCGAAAGGTTATGAGTTCCAACATCAGAACTCTTGCTTTTTGAATAATTGAGGTATCAATTGTCACCGACCTCTTTTCTCCATCGTCGATTCCTGCGAATGACTATGGTTGATTTTAGACATCAGTGTCCAATAGTTAGTAATTAGAAAGAGGTGGTATCCCTTGCTGGTAATGTAGCCAGGCTCAATTGCCAACGAACCTTCCTTTGCCTGAATGCACAGCAATTCTGGGTGTAGATAGAAAGGAGTGAACTTTTGATTGCAGGAATAGCATTCTTAACGCCGGTTAAGGCGTTAATGCTGGATGAATTTGCGTCACGAGAATTCACGTAATCAGGGCATGATAATGAGAGTTAGAGTAGCTAAATTAATATTTATGCCAAGATTATTGCGTATCCATTGGAAGTGAGAGTTTTAAAATGAGAAAAAATCTCATGGTAATTATTTAAAACAGCTCACAAACATTTTAAACGCTTGGTGGAGGTGTAAAATATATTTGTATTAGTATTTTTGAGATTTTAATAATTTATTTCAACGATTGTAATTCTATTTGCATCCTAATACTATTTTTGACAATGAACGTACTCTGAATTTGGAACATTATATTTAACTAGATATTTGCCTAATTGTATCTCTGTCCGAAAAGCTGGTCAAAAATTTACGGAAATATTCTACAGATTTTACACTCATAAAAAAATATCCCAGTCCACTTGCTTGTCATACTGAAACCACACTAAGAATGTAGGTTGTCTTAGAATTTCCGTATAAGTAGGGAGAAACTCTGTTTTGACACTCATTGCTTGCTTGAGAGATTAAGATCTTATCGCAGCCAGGTCATTGGAAACTTCGATCTCTTTTTATTTTTTTGCCGCATTATTTTCCTCTCCGTGGAAATAAGTTCCAAAATAGCGCATCCAAGACGACGAGAAAAAGAGGGAAGCGTCCCCGTTGAAAAAAGATGCTCCCGCCCTTTCCCGTTCTTTTGAAGGCCTCCGTCCTCTTTCTGGATCGGCCGTGTCCAAATAGAACCGCGGCCGGAGTCCCCCATTCCCGTTGACGCTCGGGAGACAATAGGGGGTCGGACCCGCTCTCTACTTCGGAATTTCGAGAGGCGGGGTGGTGCATTGGTGCTGGATACATGTGTGGGGTGAGGGTAGAAGATATATTGCATCGGGGGTGAGACAGTCAGTGGCGAGTAAAGCGAACATTTGTGTGTTCTTCCTCCTGTTGCCCACCGGCTTCCCTTCTTGCGCTCAACGCCCAAAAACGGAAGATGTTCCGGTGGTCGAGGAGGTGTTGGAAGACGGGTGGACCGCCGCCTCTTCGCGACGCCTTCGGGAATCTTAATCTGTCATTCCGGCCGAATTCTTGCGGTCTTACCGCGCCCCCATATCCCTCCCACGCGTAGCCGCTTTGCGCGTAGGAAATTCGCCAGGTATCCTTCTCTCATGATGCTCCTTGAACTCTCTTAACGTGAAGACTCGCCAAGACATACCTTCATTTTATCACGATAATATTGAGAATGAATGAAAAAGCTTTGTTCACTCTACAGTAAAATTTATTTCATGAATGTGCCGCGTGACCACTTTGTTAATAGAATTGTTATAAATCTATGTGGAAATTAAGTCAATGAAGGTTCTTTTAGTTCCTTGCCAACGTTTCTATCCAAAACGAACTGAATACATATATTTTCCAAGCCTCAAGACGAACTGAAAACAATTTTATAGCATATATTGCTAGTATTCGGGTGCATGTAATACAGCGTATTGAACCTAGTTCGTACCAATATAATTTACTCTACAGTTCACAGTTTTTCTGTATTTCAAACGGATGGCTGCGCTACATCACGTCGAAATGCGTTTCCTCTACGAAAACATTCGTGTCTGTTTTATTATTTCCAAACTTTTATGGGCTATCATTGCCTTACTTTCAGTGATGAGTTGATATTTATTTCATCAAATCAAAATGAAATTTTCATTATTTATTCGGCATTTCATTGAATACATGGCAAATACTGTGATGCTCTCACAGGATATCATTTATAAAGCTTTTCGTAGTGTAAGAAAATTATTTCCATCCCTGTATATTTTTTGTACTTTCAATAATTGGCGAAAAACCTCACAAAATTTCTGGGAAAATAGAGTAATAACCATAAATCGAAGAAAATATTTGTGTGATATCAAACATTATGTGTATTCTTGAGAGGAAATAATTCACAAAAATATACTCTACCTTATTATGGGTATTGGTTCAATCGGTTTCGCTGGAACTTTCAACCATAATTGAATCATAGAAATGCCTGCGATTTTTTAGGTGTTTTTGTGGAATCATGTCCTTGATTTCGCGAATATCCAACATTACGGGTATCGATAGTCCATGCTCTTAAACTATGCAACTGTTTGAATGTGTCACCATCTTAAATATCTTATGTTCCTCACGTTAGTGAGGTTTGGTGAAAGGCACAGAAGCGGTTGTACCTAGTTGTTTTTAACCATCGAACATGTCGTATTTAATACTAGCTTTGTGTAATTGTAAAATTGTTTCACGTACTAACAGGGATTTATGCTTGAAATCGTTGATTAATTTTTGCTGTCCCATAGTAGCTTGAAGAAGACCGCAGAATAGAACGGCAAAACTTTTCTTGACTAGCGAAAATAGAGACTAGCTAGAAAGCGGTTTCGAAGATACCAGAATTAATTCCTTCAAAAACTTCCTGATTGATCCGAAGTAATTCCATTAGCAATTTGTATTTATAGTGTGTAAACGTTGATGTATGGTTTGGAAGAATTTGTTCGATTAAGTTCGATGATTGTGAAAAGATTAGCTGATAGGAGAATAGAGTGGAAAGCTGCGTCAAACCAATCCTAGGATTGTTGACCAATGATGATGAAGTTCGATGATAATCATGGTTTATTCTACGTCTCTTGTTTAAAATCCTTCCAAGCTATCCAAGACAAGTGGAACGCCAGCTTCAATCCTTAATTACATCATGGTTGTCGGTGCGGTGCTTTAAATCTATTTCATGGTCTCTTGGTATGCAAAGGCCAAAGAGTTCGCAGGAAATTCTTCGCATCCCTCTCGCAAGTTGAGGAGCATGATGTTTTAATCAGTCTGATGAGGGAACTGAAGTTCGTTGACTTCATAAATCACCAAGACACATGCATCTTTGCTATTCTCCGTGCACACATTGGGCATCGAGGTGCAGCCGCTCTCAGTCAGATAGGACTCCATTTATGCTTCGAATTTTAAGCCAGCGGTCGAAGTAAAAGGAGAGGATTGCGATAAAGAGAGTAAATGAATGCTTTGAAGGAGAGGGAGAGGAACTCACGCGTTCCGTGGAGTGCAAATAAAGGAGGAAATGGTGAGAAGGAAGGTGGATGGGAGGGAGGTAGAGTTGACATTCGTCCCGGCTTGCTTGCCGATGTGATATATTCCGTCGAGCGGAGTGATTTAAAACTTCTCCCCCTGATCGGCCTGCGTCCTCACATCAGGACACGCCCCTATGGAGAGACCACCGCGGAGCTGTTTCAATATTAATGATCCTGTTAAATGAGCAGAATGCCATCCTGCTCCTTGTATGCGCGCACTTTCTCCAGCACTTAAGAGCAACGTCGAGTCGTTCTCTTTCTCGTGCTCCTGAGTTATTTCAGGTGTCGTCGCGTGCGTCGTCGAGTGCGTTTTGGTGCAAAAAGGCCGTTTCAAAGATCCAGTCTCATCGTTCCTAAGGTAGGTTGCGGAATCTCGATCGGGAGGCGATAAATTACTTCATTCGTGGTCGGGGGTGCAGTAATTGTCGTCGAAATTCTCCCCTGAAATCGTCGCAGTCCGTTGAAAATAGGTGCATTGATATCACGGCAAGTGACCCCTCGTTATTCATTTAGCCGGAGCGTCGAAACAATTTTTAATTTATGACACTTTTCTCAAAATTTGATATTGTGCATTGATTTTAAAATTAATGGCATGTATTTTTTATTTTTATGTCTAAAGTCTAGCTCGAAATTTTTCGTGATTCTAGTGCCCCGCGACGCACAAACAGGGATCCAGGACTCTTGTTCAGCTCCAAATGAATTTTTGTCTTGGAAAATATAACTTCTCTGAATCAGGCTTTACCCTTGCATGATAAGGAATACATTCAAAGATTTATATGCCTATTAATATTTCGTTGTTTTATTATTATAATCGTGAATTTATTTGTTTATGGCAATGCACATTCCCTTTATATCCGTGGTTAAACGTGATATTCCGACCACTACATTTGCAAAGGATTCTTTCATAACAGTTGGACCACCTAAAAGGGAAAATATTGTTTCGTATAAAATTTTAGATAGATAATTTGTGTTGCCATTCCATTTTTTGCGTATCTCACTTCTGTCTTATTTAACAATCATGGTATTTCAAACTTCTGTTACGTGTATTGAGGCTAATCAACAGTATCTGCTAAATGTTCTATAAAAATTTACAATGGCTGCTAGTTAATATGCGTATCGTTGCTGCTTAAATATGATTTATTGCATTTTTCGATAATCGCGTGGTGATATGGATTTATTCCCATTGGTGTAATTAGTGTATATGACGAATGGGCGCTTCGTAGTGCCTACGTGTTATTGAAAGATAATCGTGTAATTCAATAATGTTTTTGATATCAATGCCTCTTCTATAGCATGCCTCTCCTATATGTGTTTCTAACAGCTTTTGTTGCCGTTGCAAATGGTTTTTTAATATAATCCAGTTTTACCAAGAATTTTTACTAAAATAGAGAAGAGAAGTGCAAAAAATCAGAAATGGGTTGGTGTTTGTAGTCTTTGTCTCCTATTCCGGCTACATTTGTATAATAATAAATTAAACATTGTTGATCTTTTCAGCCATACAGAGGTTTGATTATTTTTCCTCGTCACTCTAAATTACCTCAGTCTTTTTCTTTAGATAATTGTATACTATATATCTTTCTGGCATCTCAAGCAACAATTTCTTTTGAAAGCCATTGGTACGAGGGTCGTTCAATAAGTCCGTAGAATCTATGAGATATTGCACTCTTAGTATCAAAAATTAATTTTTCATTGTTGTTCCCAATTGTAGTGCACAACTTACATTTTTTCATAAAAATGGATAAAAGGGAGTTTTGCGAGGTGATCAAACACTTGTTTTTGAAAGGGTTAACGCTGAAGGAAATAATTTCTGAGTTGCGTAAAGTTTATGGCACATCTGCTTTTGTGTTTGCAACTATTTAAAATTGGGTTAATGAATTTAAACTGGGCTGTAGATTAAAAAAAATTAATAATGTTCCGGATGCCCTGTGGAAATGTCTACCGCCGATAAGAGATAGACGAATCAAAGTACGCGATATAGGTAAGGCCACAGGCATATCGCATGCACAATTTTTTTTAATTTAGCACGAAAATTTGGGAGGGAAAACATTTCGGCAGGGTCGCTGCCGCGTTTGCTCACAGGGGAGAATGAACGCAATCGTGCGGTAAACTCAGAGGATGGTTTGGCGATTTTCCTTCGCCATTCTGAGGATTTTCTGCGTCGATACATAACTTTTGATGAAATATGGATTCATTACCATGACCACATGGACAGAAGAACGCATAAAAATATACAATTTTAGATGAACTGGCTCCAAAGTAGGCGAAGATGGTGTAATGGGCCGGTTAGGTAATAGCAACGATATTTTCGGATGTATGCGGAATACGAATCTACATCGATTACTTGGAAAAGGGAAAAATGATAACACGCGAGTATTATACATCGTTACTGGACCAGTTGATGGCAGATATCAAGAAACAGAAAATTTTCTTCATTCAACAAGACAATGCACGATTGCACACCTGTTCAGTTACAATCGCCAGCATTACGGAATTAATGTTTCAATTATTACAAAATTAGCCATATTCACCACATTTGGTCTCCGGTGACTTTTTCTTATATTTAAACTTGAAAAAATGGCTTGACGGACAAAGTTTTACGTCTAAAGAGGAAATCATCACATTCCAAAATAATGTCTATTTTTAAGATATCCCGAACTTCTGCTTTCAGGACGGCTAAAAAAGTTGGAAAAATGATTACAAACGTTCACACTGCTGAAAAGAGATCATGATGAAAAACATACAAAGATGACCCAATATAACTTGCTTTAATACCTTTTCCTAAAGACTTGTTAAACGACCCTCGTAAATTTCCCCGCATGCTGTACATCTATTCCTTGTTAACTAAAATTTTCCCTCACCAGGGAAAAAATTATATCCCTATTCGAATATATGCTTTAATTTCAAATATAGAAACTTTTTGACGTCTCAAATTATTGATTTCTCGCGTGTGCATGTTTTAAATCTAGCCGTTCATAAGATATTTTTCTTTTGGAATTATTCCTTTGGCATATGTGATGATGAATCGTATCATTGATAAAATATTTAAATTATCGTAATTCATGGTAGACTTATTATCGGATAATTTCAATGCGCATATGTTAATTTTTTCTTCTACATGTTGAATGAATTTAGTTGTTCGTACATATACACGCGGTAGATATCGTTGTTCGTCCATAAATGGCAACACATTGAAGTAATCTTCCTTTGGAAATCTTGTCTCCATACAAACAGCAAACTTCATACATTATTTCCTTCAAGGAGCCTTATTGGAAGAGTGATGAATTAAGCAGTTTAGTGATATGTAAAGAGGAAACCTCTATCATTCACATCTAATATCATAGTTATCTTTCGGTGGACAAGATGAAGTCCGGGTAATCTATTCGAAAAGTCTTGATTCCATCGTGATAGTTACATAACCCTTGCAAGTTCACTTATCACATACGCAGAGCTATATATTGTGTTCATTCACTCCCCTCACGTCGTTGCTTTATTTGGGTAGATGGTATCTTAGCGGTAACGATTTATTTTCAACCTTAGAATATTAAATTATTTTTTACCTTTATCGAACTGAATGACATAGAATAATTCCTCTGCACTTAACGCACTAGCCCCATGGTACTCCATGATCTCAACTCAGGGCGTAGATCTTATGATGTTACTCCTTAAATTTAACTACACGTTACTGCTGGCTTCTATAATTTAAATGTAACTCTTTTTTTTTACTTTGATTTAACTTATTAGCAGGAATTCTCACTTTGCTAACTGAATCATGAAATCAAACCGTGAAATAAGTGTATTTTCACAATAAGTCGTTTTTATTATCATAACTATCATGTATTGATTAACTGATTTCAATTTAAATTAGTAAATTGAACCATCTTTAACCAGTGCATGGCACTGCATAAACGTTCAAGTATTTCTCTCCTGGTTTGATTGAGCGTGAGCTAAGTAGCACCCTGCCGCTTCCTGGACTGGGTTCTTTCGGTTACATCGGACCCCGGTTCTACTTTACACTGAATTGACATTATTAGCCATGCAAAATTTAGCCGTTTAGGTATTACCCTATTTATTTTAAATTATTTGTTTTTGAACTTATAAAACCTACTTGGACTTCAACGCGAATGGCTTTCCAGCGGAGGAAAAAATCTACTTGATTACTATTCTTCTTTGAAATATTGAATTCTTACATCCTGCACTGATTATAAAATCCTCTTTTTAATCACTCTTTATTAATAATTGGGCCGATAGTAAAACCGAAAATTGTAACATCTCAAGCTGACGATGGGACACTGTGAATCTTATATTATAGGTATTCAAATAAAAGCTTACAATTGGAGAATGTCACACGATCTTGTTACTTTAGCTGATTCAGCAGTGATAAATCTTGTTCTATGATAATAAGGTTTCAAGTTTTCGTGTTATTTAAACAACTCTAATTTTTACACTTGTATTTGTATCGATCTTTTTAATCTTATCGAAATAAAATAAAAAACTATACCATAACCATTTTTTATGGAAATTTGACCGTCAGAAATGCGTGAATTAAAGAAACTTAGCCATGGATCTGCTTGATTGAGAGAATCAAAATTATTTGTTGCATTACCATATGAGCGGATGATTTTATAATGCTAAATAACACTTGTATTACTCAATAATTTTTTTCAAATAGAGAAGTAAATAAAAAACACAATTACAGTTTCCTTACCTCTTCTTTAGTTTATACTCCGTGATGGATTGGAATTTTGTGCTCTGGTTCTTGGTCATCTCCGTGGGATAAGGTAGTGAGGGATACCCGGACTTATTAAGTCGATCATTTCCGCATCACGCTTAGGGTAAGCCCCGCTTTCCAAGTATGGTAGCTGACTGCTTTTGGGTATTCTCGAGAGGAAACAAGGTACATGAAAAGGTGGGAAGAAAAGAGACTGCTAGCGAAAAAACGCTAAAAAGCTCGATTGATTGGGAATGAGCTTTGCTTTCAGAACAACCCACCTCAGCTGCATGGATCCGCAAGTTTTTTTTTTTTAAAGAAGCTAGAAACTACTAAGAAAAGTCTTTCAATCTATTCTACCTCATTGATTACGGAGAAACGTGAGATGGAATCCTTCACAAACTGTGTATATTGGAGAGATTTGAATTTATTTTACCACCAGCTGCGAAATGTTCGCTCTCCTTTCATAAATTTCTATGTACTCAATACTACCTTACAGGCCTTTACGGTGTGTTTTCTCAAAATCATGGAAAAACGAAATTGTGAACTTCTTTCATGCTTGCGAGAATAAATATTAATACTTCGAATTTGAAAATCTATGCTTTTAGATTATTCAAACACGAGATAGAGTTATTCATGTATGTATTTGGTTTGCAAAGCTAGCTTATAATTGGAAAGGCACCGTTTAATCAGGCAATTATTTACGAATGAAATGTTCCCCATAATCTATACCTGTGAAGACAAGGAGGAATTGATTCAAAATACATCCTGTTAAAATTTTCAGATCAAGGTGAAATCATTTAGTGTAGTTACATGTTTTTCTCTCTTTAATGTGATATCATATGATTTTAATACTGAATTAATAATTATTATAATTAAGTAATTATTGAATGAATGAAAACACGTAACTTAGGTGTAGTCGCTAAATTTTGCTACCAATGAAAAGTTTTGGCTTCTCTTTCAAAGAAATTTTATTTTTGAGATGCATTAATCGTTCTCTTAGCGTTTAGTGAGTGATTTTATATTAATCAGAATATTTTCCGCCTGTGAAAATATTAGAAGGTTTTGGACGCCAAAAGATGAAATGAGACATGAAAAATAAAATTTTACTTGACCGGGGTTCGCTGAAGCATCTTCAAATTTCCGCAAAGGAATGATACCAATTACACGACCTGTATTCTTACAGATTGAATGGATTTCAATTGGAGTGCATGTGTTTGGCGAATATATTCGTTTTTGTTCTCCATATTTCCCTCTCTACCCTTGATTGCTTGAAAACTCATTTTTATTTTGCATTCGAATACTTAGGCTACTCTAAATATCGCATACTTTTTTGTTGCTTAAGATTAGTTATAGCTCTGAAATCACATCAGTGTGGTAGTCAGGAGTTTTGTTCGGGGGGTGTCCAAAAACAGGAGGGGAAGTTTTTCAAAAACAGGGTACTAAGTAGAGGGTTTTAAACCAATTTCAACACTTTTACATTATCGAAAAAACTTCATTTTTCAAATTTATACTTTGTAAATTCATGATTTTTCAATATTGTGTTATATTTTCTGAAGCAAATTAATTACGTTTTTATTTTTCGAGGGGGTCCGGACCCTTTTGGCTAGGCCAACGAGTCATATAATACTCTGTACTAACAATGAAAGTATTGGAAACATTCGAAAATCCGCTATCTAACAAAATTTGCGATTAACGCGGCCTTTTCAAGTGTTGATGAATATTTGGAATAAAAAATATTTTTACCTTTTGTGAAGCAAATCAACATGTACTAAGTCCTTAAATTCTCATTGATCGAGAATTCTTAGACGCCAAAAGATCATGCTTCGTAATAGGATTTTGAAATTTGGTTAAACCGCTCTGGTCCCCGTTTGGATTACAGCATTAGACAGTTATCCTTTAGTTTCTGTACTTAATTCATTAATTTTTGTGGAAAGTCTGAGCATTTTGTTTAAATAACTGTTTAAACTGATAGCTTTACAATGGACGTAGGTACTGCAGGTGAGACTGCATGGAATTTTCTGGGATGAAAGCAATAAGTATTGTTGTTCCATTTATATCCTTGTCTCATTCACCTTCAGTAAATATTAATAAATCACTATATAAAATTCTGATAGGTAAATGTTATTTGTGTTTTCAAAGCTTTACCAGTGCTGTGTGTTTTTTAAGCAATCCTTTTTGAATAGAACTCCTTTGTGAAATACAGCGCTGTCTGGTGGAAACACACACCTGAAATCATATTTTGTAAATAAATCCGAGTTCTCATCCTTACGCGGCCTCCTATTCTAAGTTGATATGCGTTGTCATAAATAAATGTACATTTTCTGCGCATCAATTAAACCTTATTTTTTAAAACTATTTTCATTTCTTCTCCGTTTGCTGATAAAAACCTTGTTGATGATTTTATTATTGTTTTCTTTTCTTTCTGCTGGATCGTTCGTCTTGACAGAGCTTTTAAAACTAAATGCTGAAAGGTGCATAAAAAACTACCGTGATCTAAAATCAGTACATTGAATATCATTGTATACATATATACAAAGGAAAACACATGCTTGATTGAGAACTCAAACAACGTCAGTAAAATAACTTAGATAATCCGTAGTTATTTCCATTTCAAACTTGGACTGATTCATTATTGCTGAGCTCTATTTCTACAGTATTTGGCGTACAGGCTTTCAATGTGGTATTCATTTCTACGTTAAAATACAGTTTTTTCCGTTTCCTTAAATAGAGGCATGTAAAGGTTATTGCTAACTCTTGTATTCCGTAAGAAAAATTAGGTTGTTATTACTTACCAGTTTTTACTAGTGTTCCATAGAAAATTCCTTTCTTGTTCTATGTGGCGATCAATAAGTAAAAAGCATTTATCCAACTCTTCATATATTTACTATGTTATTTTTCGATACCTTATTTTAGTTATTAACCGTGTGTATAACCGCCTCTTTAATCGCATTAAACTGTAACAGGGTAATGAAGTGAGTCGAGGCAGTTATACTATTACTCAAAGGATAAAGAGAAGGATTATGATACGAGTGCTAAAATCAGCGAACCAATGAAGAATCCCACTCTAGCCTTTCCATTGTGTGCCTGTAGGCGCTCATCTATGGTTATCATAGCCTTTAATCTCGAATGGATTAGTGATGCCTCCCTATTAAGTCATCTCACCGTTTAATTTTGAAAGGTTACTTCCCAATAGACTCGTATTGACTCCTCCTATATCCCCTACGACGTCATAGTTGGTCTCACATGAAATTCATAGCAATTTTTAATTTTATTCACCCATTTCTAGTCCGGGGAGAAGATTTAGGTATTTTCACTGGGGGTTTCATTTGCATGTTATCCCTTGAGAACCGCCCCAGGTGTTTTTTCGGGGGACGGAGAATTACTACCCCGACCAAGTTATCATTTCAATCGGCTTGTTCCTTCAATGGCCCGCTCCACCTCCTTTTTTCTCGCTTGCTACCCTCCCTCCTCCCCAACCCATGTCTCCTTCTCCATTGGCCTTTCTCCACTGGCTCGCTTTGCTGCTCAATTCTCCCATCCGCTAAAACTTATCGCGATGGACTTGCGTCGATGGTTTGGAAATGCAAAGACTTTGCGAAAATGCAGGTGGATTGGCTATCAAGAGACATAAGGGAAGATATTAGTGGCTCGGAAATTTTGCCGGCAATGCCTATCCAATCAAATATATTGAATGAAATTTATTTCAATGGTTTTTCGAAAAAATAATTTTTGCTTTACTCCCCTCCGAACGGACACATGTCGACCCAAAATATGAGTAGCATTCGGGTTAACGCATCGTACTTATTATAGGCCATAGTTTTGTTCACGTTGGTTACTGAATAAGATACACTTTATTTGACCTTCAGCTGTAATTATTTCTTAATCCGATCACTGAATGATATAGATAAGCGTAGAACAAAAAAATTGTTAGACAGAAAAGAGTAAGGATTTGTCCTTACTTGGAGGGATTACTTTTTGTGGCGATGATAATTTAATCAAACTACGGTAAATCTCATAGTCATTTCTGTATGCTTGATTTCTAACCTTCAAATACTTTGGCTCTTTTTGATACAAAATCCATGCACATATGCTTTCTTTGCAACTTCTTAGCGTTGAGTACCATTTGTACGTTGCTATATCATCCTCTATCATTTTTTGGTAGTAATCCTGATGGACCTGATATTTTTCGGTGAATTACAGTCCTGAAGTTAATTTATTAAGCCATGCAGAATATTATGCGTTATTTGCAATTTCCTTACGTGAGAGTTACAAGGCACACGGGAACTGAGGAAAATTTTTCCTTGTCTTTGTTATGTATTGGAAATTTCGAATTCATAATGAATGCATTGATAACTAAATGCTTGAATACTATTTTTCGGTATCGCTTTCGATTGAGTAATTTATAATTAGCATTCTGGAAAATCCTATTGTTGCCGGCTGTTGGTTCTTATACTGAAATGCTTAATCTCAATTTAAAAGTTTAAAGAAATAAATGTCTATCCATAAAAACTATGTTTTATTTTTTTCAACTCATTCTTGAATTTCTTTATTTATTTCTGATATACTGGCTCTTCATTGAAATGAACCTAAGGTGTGTCTCAATATCTCTTTCACGTGGAATTATTTTCAAAGATAATTATACTAGTTTATTATATGAAATTCTGTCAGTCATACACGCCTGCTTTGCGAATAGATTATCCCCTCCTTGTTATTTGTCTATATTAGCGGATAGGAGCACGGAATTGAGAGCAGCGTAAAACCAATCTTAGAATTGTTGACTTATGATGATGATGATACAAACATCCGCTGCAAGTAATGATAGTTGGCAAAGGTATGCTGTCCGCATATATGTGCCCAATTTCCTCATTATGTTAATTAATAAATAAAACTCTTCTCATGGTTGGGATCAAAAGAGACAAATGGGTCTGAAAATGAATAGAATGGCAAGAAATAGCTTTGCACTAAAATATTTTAATCTGATTTCTCATTCAATAATCACGGTGTTTGACATTTTTAAAAGTGGCTGCTTATTTTTCTTCATATCTCGATATTACTCAGGGTAATACGTAAGAAACTTTGACTTATAACATTTGACAAACTGCCCGCATATAGCCGACCATATGATCATTTACAACGATGTATTTTTTCCACAAGGAATAATTCCGTAGAGGCAACCACACGTTAACGAGATATTTGTAGGATTTAGAGTCCATTAGTGTTAACGAAATGTCGCAAAATAGATGGTTTAGAGATCTCTGCCTTTCTACTGCTCATCCAGGTTTATTACTGCAATATCTGTCCTGGAAATATGCCATAGCTTACCGCCCCATTTTATTCTTTAATATAAACTCTCTTCTACTTCCTTCCCTTATTTCCTACTCGTGTAATTTAAGATGTTAAATTGCTTTGAATTATTATCATTTTATGAATGCAAATAGTAAACGCTTATTCTGTGGTGTAGACCAACCTTCGAGTGAAGAAGTGATGAGTACATCAATGGAAGGCCTTGTATCGTGTGTGTGCAACTGTAGTTATCATCTGCTGTGTATGTTAATCGCATTCTCTGTTTGACTTTCCAATATTTTCTCTTTAGAGGAATAATTTTAGTGCATACTGACTTACTCATTTGCTTTATGACCGAGGAGTTATACACTGTGTTTGCATTCCATTTCTGTGCCGCTGGCCGTAATAGCTAGTTATCGTACTTATATGTTCGATGAATGTATTTTATCGTGCTTAGTATTGGTATTTTCATCACCAGTCAGAATGTTAAATATATAGCAGTATAAAATTGCCCTTATTCGTGGCAACCATCATCTAATGTGGTTAATGATTCCAAAATTTTAATTTTTTATTTTTGAAACACCATTTACTCCAGAAACGCCATCAACAAGCCTACGCACGAAACTCCCAATTTTTATTTAAATATGTTGGGACAAGTCATCATTATCAGTTCCTCTGCCCATGCGCGTGTAAAACTGGGTATTTGAGAAGTCTTGGTGAACAAATATACTCCTTTTAACGTTTATTGCGTTTCATATTAAGCTACAATTCCGAAATTACGGAGAAATGTCAAGTAAGAGACGAGAAGTGACAATATCTAGGAGAGCATTTACGGTAAAATATTATTTCCTTCAAGTTTACGTGCCTAATACATTATGTACTGCAAAAAGTGGCGGTATTATACCTTTTTAATTCATGATGTAGTTACTTCAATATGCTAATCGTGTAAAACCTTGCCGAAAGCCGGTCTCATATAGGCATTGTAGATGACGGTCGGAGGAAGATGATTTCATGTTTTACTTGGATAATACCACTCAGAACGTTGCCATGGCTCTGTGCCAAAAGCTGTCAGATGACAACATCGTTAGGCTGCCGGACTTCAATATGGAGTCTTTATTATCCACTGACCTCCCTTCCACTAGACTTTTCATCATAATCATCATGACGGCCGTATTCAATCTAATTCATCTTGATAACTAGAGACGTATCGATATTGCTATCATTGCACGTGTATAATTATTCCGAAAGCCTTACTTTTATTCTGTGAATCATTCTTAAGAGCGATTAAAATCTAACATGCGATTGGAGTGATAGTTAGAACACTCCTACGTTTTCATTTGTGTTACAAGTTATTACACGGAATTTCAATTTTCCTTTATTTAATTGTCATAAATTTTAGAGGAGCTCTCACACCAACTTTCCTGCAAATGTAAATGGAGGCGAAAAAATTATTTCTATGGTTTTTAAATGTTTTACCCTCTGATAAATATGATTTAATTTCAGACAGAACCGTCAGTTTATATTCTTTCTCAGCTCGTGGCGAAAATTTTTGTATATTATTGATTTTAAGAATTTATTAACTTTTTTTACGATGAGATTTCGTTGTAAATATGTTTTGAAAAGGAAGCATTCAATGAGGCATTGTTTGAATGAACTTTAATGACTTTGCTGAGTCAACAAATGAGAAGATGAGAGTCCTTGAGGTAAAGCGAGGACGATATTTTATCGTGATATTGAGTGAACATACCTAGTAGTTGTCTTTAAATGCGTACTTTACCAAATGAATTCTCTCGCGATTGGTCCAACTTTTAGTTTAGCCTTTTTTAGTTCCATTGCTGTGCTTTTAGATTTTGTTCCAATAATATTGGGTGATTTTTTTACCGTATAATCATCGATTCATTACTATAACCATATATTAGTCGACTGTGTTGAAAGAAACCAGAAATGAATTGAAGCCTTTTTATACGAAGCCTGATTTACTTGAAGGATGCGCCTTTCTAGAAATTAAGATTTTCGTGTAGATGCGTAGAGTTGGCCTTAAATGCATCATGTTTGGCAGTTACTGAGTAAGATACTGTAATAAACCCTTACACAGAGGAGTGATTAGCCTCTGTGAATCCTATTTTTTTGCCTCTGCTGAAGAATAAATCATTAAAAACGATTACTAAGCGGCTCCACAGCGCTTTACCTTGGTATATCTTACTTGCACGTCCAACGTGATAATTTTCGAAATATCGCATATACTGCTGCCTTTTGTGTAGCAAGAAGAGTCATTCGTGTATTTTAAATAAGTGACCCTTGAGCTTTTTTGCATTTTTAAGAATATTGATTGTACGCGATTCGCATTTAATTAATTTTACTTAATGACATGAAAATTTATATCGTTGGTCACATTTTGGCGATTAGTGGATGTGATGTAATTCCGAAATTTGCGAATACTGCCAAAGAGGTTGCATTCATTAAGGACACAGACTCTTAATCATGCCAAATTCGCGATATCTATAGCAACTTCTGTACTAAAGCTGTAGCTGGTTTCGTCATTTCGCCGTAATCTAAGGCATAGGTAAGGTATATAGTGAAGGTATCATCGCTGTCATTTCATTGAAGAATGGACCATCGGTGTTTTTCTCCTTAAATCAGTGTGGTTTAATGTAAATTTTATCATTTTAACCACATTTGTTTACGAGTTCGCTCACGTTGCCGCTATGCTGCATTAAATCCCGTGAAGTCCGACACTTCTTGCCGCCGGGATCTTCTCCCTCGACGCCCGGTAGCCTCACGATTCGATCCGCACCATCGCCGTATCCAAGAGCGCCTGTCCAGCATGCCCAATTGATCCTATGCTGCGGTTAATTGTCGGTAAAATTATACCTAGGGAGAATGCCGCGGCTTACTACTGCCTTTGTTGCTAAAATTAGCCCGTTACTTGTGCGTTCCACACGCTCGCGACAATATAGTAGATACAGTATGGTGTCCTATGGCCGGTAAATTTTAATGAATAATTCGCTGAATAAAGTACCATAACCCTCATAACAAAGATAGGCTCACAATGCTATCATGCCAAAATCAGATATTATTTTAAATAATCGTTTAGTCTATATTACGGGCGGTTAATTGAGATGGTGTGCCCTTGATCGACGACTCTGAAGATCTTAAGGTCTTGATTAAATCACGAGTTAATTATTTATGTTACCTAACGAACGTTATTCTCTGAGCTTAACAATAAATACAAAGTCAAATTTGTTTGGTTGTATTCACCTTTAGTTTTCTCGCAAATAATTGGCTTACCGCACATATTTTTTTCTTCCATATATTTATTCTTCCATTTGTGTATGATGAGACAGTCAGAAAGTAATCTTTGTCTGTTAAATTGGAGATTGCGCTACGCCTCCTAATGAATTTCTAGATTGAAAATTACTGCCATCTTTAAAAAAAATCAAGATGAATTATATCGTACAAAACATTGTTGGCGTTGTATATCGGAAGAAGGATGAGTATAAATAAATGCCATGATAGGCCACAAAAACACAGACACAAATAAAAGAGGACTCACACGTTAGTTTCTTTCAAATTTTCGACCTCTTAGGGTCTTCGTCGGGAGGGAGGCAAGAAGAGACTGAGGAGAAGGACAGAGGATGCCTAAAGGCTGAGGAGATTAGGATAAGATAGGGGAAGGGAGAGGATGGGAGTATATATGGCGTTTATTATTGGTTTTCATTTGCTGTATTATGATTCACTTTCATATTTACTGACCTGAGAAGGTTAAAACATTATGTCCAACACCCACCCCCAGTTATTTATGAATCAATGCCCCATAGTGTAATGGTACCCACATTAACTGTCAAAGCAGGTTAAAATTCAGTGGGAAACGTGGAGACTTAATGAATTGAATGGCCGGGAGAGATGAGATAAATGCAGGGGGATGAAGGAACGTGAGTTGGAATCAAGTGCAGATTGACCCCACGCGGTGCCGAACCTCTCAATCATGCGAGGTCCTGGCGACAGGAACAGTGCCATCACCTTTAAGTCCCTTCTTCTTCGGGGTGAATCGCTCCGCACGAAGGTGGCCAGATAAGGAGAAAACGAAGGAAAGACGAAACGTGGGGCATGGTACCCTTTGGACTCGGTGACGTTGTCGAGGTCAGCTGAGTCCCGTGGGCAAAGGTGTTCCCTGCGGGAGGCCGGCCGAGACGGCCGCTGGACGCCGCCGCCGCGCGGGAAGAGTTGGCGGTGCCCCGTCCGTGACGAGGGGGACAGCCTTCGACGGCGGCGGAATGGATTGCAGTGCAGTGCGTTTCAAATGTAGCTGTGTGCTGTAGGCTAGACGGCGCGAGGGTACATGTCTGCGTCGTGATAGTAATAGTTGGAGGATTGCATCAACAAGAGAGGGCGAAGGGGGGTATTGACCCCCCCAGCATAATTGTGAGAGGGTTAGCCCCCGCCCACAATCAGAGTTTGAGCTCACTTGGATACTGCCCGATTTGTAAAATGAATTTCGCCCTCATCCATTGTGATTCCGGTATGATTTCAACCGCAGCGCAAAATTTTATGACGGATGTAGTATGTCCGATAAATAAAATGCATGCATACCAACGTAATTTTTCGAATATTTAAAAAACGCTGTATTTTCTGGTGATAACCACACACGTTATGAGGCGGAGTTATAGTATTTAGCTTGCAGATTAATCCGTAAATATCATTTTTAATTAATGTGTTATCCAGCAACTAGTAACGAATGTTTTAATTCGAATAGTTATAGTATTTTAACTTCACCTATAGCACTGATTTGCTAATCACTACCGCCTATTCGGATGAGCCGTCTTTTTTTATCCTTTCCTATGCCTTAAATTTTTAACTTACTTTTTCCAGCATGTTTAGGTAGTTTTTTTTAACGACGTATACATATATTCTAATTGTATCATTACCTTGTATTCTCTAAGACTATTTATCTAGATCTTTCCACTGATATGCAAAGGGAAGCCGTGGGAACTTGCAGCAAATTGTGTAAAATTAACAGTAACTTCTTAAAACAGTGTGGAAAATCAAAATTTTTGATGCTGTTTATGGAGCACCATATAAAGGACTTATTTTAAAAATTAAAAGAAAATACCTCTTGATACATCTTACAGTCGAAACTCAGTTACGTTCATTTTATACCCCCTCACTAAAGGTAACTCAACATAAGAGGGCCAAAAATTACGTAGATGTATTATTTCCCTTATTCTTACTATTGGATAGCTTTGATGCCGAATATTCCGCAAAAACATTCTTTTGGAAGTTTTGGAATTGGAATCCTTTCTTAAATGGTCTCAAAATTGTTTCCACTCAATCAAAATTATTCCAATAGTTTTCACTTTTCTCCCCTATTTCAAAATTTTCTCCAAATGCTTGGTATTTATGGCCGGTTCTAAATGTCTTGTACTGCGTAAAGCTCCTGAGCTCTACTGCTCCTGAACTTGTATCCGGCTAAATTAACCTATTAATACCTGCAGAATATAATTCCGCCGAAAAGAATTACTCAACAGGAAGAAGATAGTGGCGCGTTGATGTCATCAGTTGGTGTTTATTCCTGTGAAATGATATAATACTGCGATTTTACGCAGATTCGCGGAGGGAATAAAAACACTAGTGCGTAACCGATCGATTAAAAAATGAACCCATCACGAGGTTTACTCATACCTCTTATCTCTAGGTTACCTCTGTCTTACAGTCACGGGTAGAGCTTATGGCTGACAATTTTGGGATTTCAACCTGTGAAAAAGGTAGAGTAATGGGAAAATCTGAGGGATATATGGAAAGATTCTTATTGCGTGTTTATTTAAAGTGTTTTTGATGCACCCGTGAGTGGCGCGTGACGACCCATTCGCCGCAACTTCTCTCTTTTATTGTCATGTCGGCGATATTCAGCAGATGAAGTGGAACATTAAAAAAAGGAGTGAAGAAGTGCATACATTTTTTAAATGTCTTACGGCAATTAGAATGATTGAGTTTTTCAATGCATTTGAACACTGCATATCATAACCGGATGTCTATCGGCTCCTGTCTCTGTCTTCAATCGCTGGATTACATACCGTTTCTAAGCTCAAGAGTAGTTTTAGACTAAACTCACGAAATTGCTATTTGTTTTTTGTTTGTGAATAAAATATTCCTGCGCATGATACGTACTTAATTCTCGCGTTGTCACGAGTAACTTGCGAAAAGTCGCATGCCATTAATTCTTGTTTTACATCTAAATGAAATGTTTTCTCTTTATTCTAATACGGCATACTTTTATATTCATTCCCCGTCTGTGGGCTTGAAGGAATAATAGAGCTATGATGCAAAAATTATGGATAAGTATGATATTTTTTGTTAGTACATATCAGTTTCTTTCTGCATAACTGGCCGCCATGCCGCTAAAGAATGGATTTTTTTATGGAAGGCTAAGGCTAAAGCAAGGAAAAATGAATCAGTATGTAAGCAAAATTTGGATTTGAAGGCGGAATACTAGCGAAATATTGAATGCTGCATTGAAATATGAGGCCCTGTATTTAAAAGATATGATTCCATTCAGGATTAGTTTGTGAATAGAATGAGAGGTATAGATAGAATCACTTCAGATGTGCTCATCTTAAGACACTTCAAATACCGTGGAGGAAGAGAGGGAATTTGAACCGAGGAAAGAGTGGAATATATAAAAATCATTTCCGGTCCAAATTTGTGGAATTTCATGAAGAAAAAAATTCTCACCTTTTCCTAAGTTTTCCGTATCAATATGATGAAAGATTTTTATAATTGAGTGAGACCTTAAAGCGTTCATTTTCAGGGTAAATGGAATTGAAATCAAATGACGAATCCTGGTCGCTAGTAACTTTTAAAATGTGTTCCTCTGATGAAATTTTTCGTCTTATGTGTAATTTCTAATTTCTTCATTTTCTTTCCTTATGACTTCATATAAATTTACTTCCATAATATCTTACATTCATTTAACCAAGCTGCCACTGGCTTCGTAGAATATTTTCTGGATAGCAGCTAAAGAGTTGAGCCAGTTCACGCGTTAAGATTATCTGATGTGGCTGCATGTAAAACGGGCATAATTTTAGAGGATGCTTCCAATCAGGAATATTTTTTGGAGAATGGAGATTTAGAGTTTGTGAACCTTAATTTATCTCGGTAGCGTGTTCTTACTCCCCCATTACGTAACGTGAAACATGAATATACCGTAGTTGAAGTCTACTTCGTCCCCCAATTTTTACGGCTTTACGTGTTAAATGGCTTTATTATTGCACGATTACTCCTCAATAATATTAGGGCAAAAGATCTAATGGTTGGTAAGCTACAAATCTTACGGGTAGAACAATCCTGTGGATTATTGAGCATGCAGTACCGCACGAAGAAGATTGCACCGGATGAACTCAAAAGAAGAGCTCGGTTTTGGATGGGAGCAAGGGGCTGGATTGTTCATGTGACGAGTGTAATTTTCCTTACGAAGAGAACAGAGGGAAATGATAAGGCACGCCACCTACGAAGGCAGTCATGTAGCCAAAGAGTACAGGCACTTAGTATTATAGGTATAGTAGTGAGTGCAGGAACATTATCGGCTAGGGCAGGGGTGGGCAATTGTTTGGGCTCGAGGGCCACTGTGTACGAGCGAAGGTTGAGGGCCACACCGTTTACGATGGTTATATTCATCAGTTAACATTCATTATATATAATTTCAGGAAAAATATAAATTGTATAATAAAAATTAAACAATAGTGGTAGTTCCATTCAACTTATTTATTTGGTTAACTTTATATTAGTTAGATTTCTAGCTGCTAGCACATTTAATTATATAATTAATTTAATGAGACAAGGGTACCCTATCACATTTTTTAAAATTCTTTGTCGGGCCATCATAAACTCTGTGGCGGGCCACAATTTGCCCACCTCTGCTGTAGGGGTAGAGCAAATAGCTTTTTTGTTGTTATCTCCAATTGCTTCCTATGAATGACGGGAAGCCGGTGTAAGAATATAATATAAAAACAACTCTCGTTTATTTTTAATTTCCTGCTATTATGGAATTGACCCCTGGCCACTTTAAAAATTTATGAGTTCTGGGTGCGCAAATGCCGATGCAGCCAGAAAATCAACCCACGTTTTGCGGAACTCAGCAGGTGACATCCATTTTGAAATGAAGCAGTAAATGCGGTTAATAATCGTAACGTAACAGTCCACATTATTTCAGCATTATTAAAACTCCATCCACGTGCGTGTATTCATGAAAGGTAATGTAATGCTTTCAGAGATCGTTTGTGGTGTATAATAACATATTCTATTGGTGTACAATACACCTCCTAAGTTTTCTATATTTCTAACAGTTAAAATGAAATCAAAATATTCCTAAAACGCTCGATATGCATTCGAATTTTATATATATAACTGGAAGGTTCACCTTCAGCACTGACGATAGCGGGTCAACCCGCTGAAACGTTTGCAAGCTTCTTTGTGAGTGTCCTTTTCTATGTGTTCCTATGTTTTTTTTATATATATGAATTACTTATTCATTTACGGTGACGGTCATGGTTTAAATGCTCAATACGCCAAAGTTCATTTGTGTCTTCCTTACCCTGGACCACTTCCTAATATTGGATCAATTTACAAGGTAATTGGTCACCTGTACTACTATATTGCTCTTGTGTAGTCAGCCACGGTGAAGAAAATAAGAAAATAAACCGTAGCAAAACTTGGGCCGATGGTAACGTAAAAAGTAAGTGGTCGATCCCAAAGCCTTATTTAGCCTGTATTCTTTAGATTTTGGCGTCCAGTCGGGGCTGATTTGCTGCAACAACCACTAGACTCAGCCCCACCCCAAGTAAAGTTCTGAAGACTCGCTTGCACCCGGCGCGCGTGAATGCATGAAAAATTTAGGACGAATTGCTTCAACTGTTCTGTCGGTTCCTATCCCGCCTCAGTTCCTGGAATCTGTTGTCATTTTCAGTTGCAATTCAAAATCAGGCGCTTTATTTTTATCTAATTTTTCTCGAAATCCGTTTATGGGTTTAGTTAGGCTATTACGAACTTTGGGAGAATAAACGTTGCGCGGATACTTAAAAGTCGTCATTACCCCGCATCATCATGGCAAAATTCCACAAAGTTGAGCCAGCAAAGGCTGAATTATTATTATGAAAACTGCCTGAAATAGCACATCAAGAATTTTCACTCGAGGTGGTAATGTTTATTATGTCACTCAACTTCGATAGAAAATTTCAACTTAGGATTTGCGTGAATAATTTCGCTACCGATTCTTTCCGGTTCCGATTCCGGTCCTAAGCTCAAGAACCGGTGGTAACGATAAACGGAAATATTCCAATCCTTATAGAAATAACACACACCCACGGCTACAGATTCACGGAATGAAATTTTTTAAATCCGACTTTGAAATCGGCGCACTCAGGTTCATTATGTCAAATTATGTCCATTACGACTCTTTGAAGTGTCAGCAGTAGTAATAATATGCCTTTATTCGGGCGAGGTTGAGACTATAAAGTCTCCTCTTCCACCTAAACCCTCAATAGCGCCAATGCAAACATATTTAAAAAAATGGTATATAAACCTTTACAATGCAAAAAATACACAATATACACTATTTGTGAAATTTCAAAAAAGATAATCAAGTATGTGTGAAGTTTTTGTGTAAAAAAGATTTCTGTTTGTGGGAAAAAACATGAGGATAAGGATGTAATATCAGTACGGTTCTTCTTTTTTCCATGTATATTTATTAGTAGTAGAGTCAAGTTTGCAGGGGTCGTTTAGGAATTTCATGTTAGCTAAGGCAAGATTAATTATGTAAATGGCAACAGGGATAGCATACGGAAGTACAAATTGAATATAAGTTTTGAATGTTTACTCCTACTACGGATTTAATGCTCTGCTAAAACATCTAAAATTTACAATGCAATCCTCACATCACTCCCAAGGTTGCAGGGGAGAGAGGAAGGTTTTTGCGGAGGCCGAGAGGAGTTGTAAAAAATAAAAAACAAGGAAGGGATTGCGATTGAGAGGAGAAGGGGTGAAAATTTGCGGGCGTGGCCGCCGCGAAGAAGGGATCGGGAAGACGCGGGGTAGGAATGGGAATTGTAAAGCTGTGAGTGCGGTTAGTAGCGAGGGAATCACATGGCGAGAGAGGGCGTGCGGTTTTTAAGGAGGCTGCGTGGTACACCCTCCCCGCCCCCTTGAGCGTAGAAGAAATCTCGCGAAGGTGAATGAAGGGAGAATTGCACCCACCACCATCCCCCGCACACCCCCCTTTCCGACTCAATTCCTTCTAAAATGATCGGCCGAGCCGGCTGGCTTGCGGTCGCTCCGCGTAATGCAGGGAGGTAATGCGTTATTGGTTTTAAAAGATATTCCTACCATTTTCGAAGCACGACTTTTTTTTCAAACCCCCTCCTCAGTCCAGGAAATATCACAAGTGATTATATTTTTCAGCCCTCATCGGATGTATATTATCGAAATTTCCGCACCCGTTATTCTTTTTTTTATCTTCCAGCCAACCCCAAGTCTGAGATGCGAGAGGCCTTAGGTAAAATTGCGGCCGAACCGCAGGACTGGGAGCGAAAATGGCGAGGACAATTGGGTACTTCCCCATCTCGGAGGACACTGAGTAATTTGCTACAATTGCTATCGGGGGAGACAATTTGGAGCATTTTTTCCGGTGGCCAACCTAGCACTGTTCCAAGAAAGTACGTGAGAAATATATGTGAGGTTTTTCTCCTTGGACACTATTCTTGCCATTGTGGCAGGGCTCGCACGCCCCTGTGACATAGTTCCGTGCACGGCGGATACGCACGCATATGCTGACTGTCACATTATGAACCGGACCCAGCGAAGGTGGCGCAGTTGTCAGAGGCTGACAGAATAGCAATTAAAAGTTTACCGTCAAAAACTAGAAAAAATAATAAACAGTGATAGATTTTATCACTTTTAATGAATAAAAATGAAAAAAGTGAGAATGAGAGAGAGAAACTCATTGCTCTAGTTAATGCCTTTGGTAATTCCTCAAAATAATTTCAAATAATCGCTCGAATATAATCCATTAGGTTATGTGCAAGCTTTCAATATGACGCACAACTTAATGGTTTCTCTTAGTGATTAGTGATTGTATTAGTTCAGGTTCATCTATAACTTGTTCGTATTTCTAGATAACAATAGATAATTGGTCACTATGCGATTTTTGATTTATTTTTCTTTTTAAAATGCCTCATTTAATTCGTCGTTTAATAACTAATTGGTGTCGATGTATGTCCAAAAACCACTCGTGCCCTCTCGCTATTGGTCATCTGATAAATTTTTGCTAACCAATAGTTGATGGAAATGCTACACACGAGTTGCGGATTAGTTTAGTAATGGCCTAAGTATTAAAATGCTTGACAGGATGGAAGGCACCAACGGCAGGTGTGTGGTGCTTAACATCAGAGCAAAGCACCACCCCCGAGTTAGCGTATTTTTTTATACTTCCGCTTGAAAAAATGGTTACCTCAATTATTCGGCGGAAAAAAACTGCTTTAAAACGTAACTAGGGACATCTGACTCCTTAAAGAAAGAGAAAAGTTTGTCTTGGACAATCAGAGTGCACGTGGGCTTTAATTAGGACGCATGCCAAAATGACGGAGAGCCCCTTAAAGGAGGACGGATTTGAAGTCATACTTTAGGAAACATTTTCATTATTTTCCTTTCGCGAAGTTTCCCGAAAGGTATCTTGCGATATTTTCCCCCTGCTCATCTCTTTTCTGGTAATTACTGTTAGCAAGATACGTATGCACTTAAGGAAAGCAGCTGTTGGAATGAAAAACTAATGAACCTCGTGCCATTTCAAAGTTTTCGCTGATTCCTTACTGGATTCTCAGGGAACAAAAAATTCTAGATTTTTCTTATGCTTACCTCTTTTTTTAACCTCTTGAGCTACTGAAAATAAGCATCCTGGCAGAGCAATGAGTTATTAGTCCTGCAAATGACTCGTGAATGAGGGTATACCATTCCGTTCCATTCATTAAGAGAAATAATATTTTCACTGATGAATTATGTCCTCATTCGTTGCGGTAATCATGAAATACTTCATAAATTTGCAACATCAGCTTCCTCTCTTTGACAAGGATACCTTGACCATTAGGAAATATGCCTTCGGAAATACAAGTGTAGCCATTTTTCGCAGTGCCGAATGTCTCCTCTTAAGAATTATTGTATAAAAAATACTGGTACTTTTATGAATTAAGTAATTTATATTCATCTGATTTACAACTTAATTAATAGTATCTGTGAAATGACTATGAATTCATATTGGTGCTTCAATAAAGGAGCTTGCACAGAGTAACAGAATAATTCTAAGTAAGATAATGTTTATAGTAACGAAAAAAGGGCACCGGATAATTATTTTGGACTCAATTAATTAAACGTCGGACGGAAGAAATTAAAGTGCCTGAAATAAATTTGAATTTTAGGTACTTAAAATCTAAAAATGAATGTCATAGTGAATTAAAGAATAAGGGAGTTGTTCAATTTAGGCGGCTTGGGCAATCCCCCTGCAGCGTAGTAATAGTTCGTAAAGTGAACGTACCAAGTATTTGTGATAAAAGCATCAATTGCTTTTCACTGGTCGGAAAATTGTGATCTAAATTTTATCAAGACCATGATATTTCTTCAATGAGGGCTGTGTTTGTTACGGCCTCAAATGGAGATGATGATCCTATTAATTCCTATATCTCAACCAATAATTATTTCGATCAACCTTCTGGTTGATCAACCTTCTGGTTGATCTAAATAATTATTGGTTGAGCTGACTGAATAAATGTTCATAACTTGGCAATAATTAATGTTGATTCTTAGTTTTTCTTAAGGTTATATAATTTTGTCCGGAAAACACGTTTATTTTTTACCAAAGAAACCCTACCTTTATAGAGGTTATAATTCATTGGAGGTATCTTTACGAGCAATTGATGAGTACTTGCGCGGAAGTGGTTTTCATGATACTCTTCAATGGATACCAGTTCGTGATAAATTCTAACATAAGTGGGTATTTATTGCTGTCTCCTTAAACTGCTACAAGGTTGTATATTATGAGAGATTTTCATGAATCTACTAGTTACAGAAGGGATGAAATGTCCTTGTCATACATGTGGAAGTTCTTTACAATATTACATTTATCGCCCCGCAATTGAAGGTAGCTTTGATTTATTCGATAAAACTTGTCTCCTCCAGCCCAACGTTAAAGCTTCTTTCCAGTAATTCGTTTTTTGTATCAATGCCAATATCACTAAAAAATCGTACCTCACTTCGTTACTCCAAGTTTCAGATAGTTTCTTAAAACAACATTGGCTGATATTAATTAATTTTTTACCATTTTTTCTTTTGCATATATAAACCTTGCCTAAATTGAACTTTCTCAAGTTACATTCGGTGCGGGATCATGTTCTTAAGATACCCCGATCTGCTCTAATTGAATCCATTGGGTTATCTTTTGCTTCCCATAGTATTTCTCGGTTACCGTACACCCGAAAGATTTCTATAACCATGTTCATTTTTTTTTTTTTAGAACCACAGATTTAAAGGGTCTTCTTTTTGCCGTGTAGCGCTCTTAGTAGTAGAGTCAAGATCGCTGGAGTCATTTAGGGTTTAATGATAATTTATCCAAGATTAATGAAGTATATGATATTAGGGATAGTATGCTAGGGTAAAAATTTATTATAAATTTAGAATTTTTACTCCTACTATGTTTTTCATGTTCTGCTAAAACATCAAAAATCTGCAATGCAATTACCTCAACTCAAAGTGACGCTAATTGATTATCTGCTTTCACTTTTTAAAAGGGCACTTAAAATCCAAAAAGGATCTTCAAATTTTTTCACATCCCTCATAGTCAAAATTTCTTTTGAGATATCTTAAAAATACATCGTGTCGTTTTTGCATCGTAGTTCACTTGCGTAGGAAAGATATCTCCGTTTGCACTCAAGTGTGAAGCGTTTTCCAGTTTTATCTTATTTTCTCCCATTTCTTCATAGTTTTCCTGGTGGCCAATGTCAATCTCTCAACTTGTTCTCACGGTTGAAGTCGTATTTCATCATAGCAAGCGGCATTTTATTGCAACTAACGGCAAGTGTGCTGCTCGCTGTCCGGTTGTTCCTGTCAGCCCGCTGAACCACAGAGTAATTTTTTAGACATAGGTTTTGCTGCCGGCGTTTGGAAACTTTCATTGGCGATGAGAAAATGAAAATTACTACCGTGAGAATGGACCAGCAGTATGTTATAATAAATAACGCAGGCGTTGGGTACCCCATTTCGGCTTTATCCTATTTTGTACTGTTGCCATTGACTAGAATTCAGAGCGTTTTCAGAAGAAATATTATTTTTAATTGTTTAATTGGTGACATAAAACGGAAAATCATTTCCAGCGTTGTGATAAATTTATTTTTGTCAGCGCATTTTGCATCCCTACATTTTTATGAAACATTTATTGATAAAACTAGAAAGATTTACCTCCAAATTTTTTGAAAGTCACAGGTCTTGAAATTTTCACGTTGAATTTTTACTGAGGTTGAACAAGAGTAGACACCTTATTATGGGGTGAAAGTGTGAGTTATCTACGTTTTTAGAGTCGAAGATTATAAACAGAAGTTTCTATTCGTGGTGATGTTGGAGAAATTTTCTAGTAGCCATGTACCCTGCATCTCGCTTTGAATACCATTTTTCCGTCAATGTATGCACCTTATTGATGTGTGCACTTTTACAGAAATTAGCCAGTTTTATTTAGATGCAGTTAGTGCTCACTACTTTCCGTCAGTGCCGCCACATATAACAGGCAGAACCAAGTTAGGATGCTAACTTGGATCTGCCTGCAATTTACTAGATATTAATTTCGGCATTGCAGCAGTTTATTTTTACTCCACTGCCTCCAACACATGTGGATATTCAACTCTAATATAAAAAATGTAGGACATCATTTGTTTTTGATCCTATGAATATTCAACAGTTTCACATATGGAAATTCCCATTTCAATTTTACTTCCCTTATTTATCATCCCCACCATTGATTTGCTAGAAATGAGTGCTTCCCCGCATTCCTATGGACAATTTCATGTGTACATTGGACATTTTATACTGTTATCTTTATTTAGTCACATTAACTTTGTCTTCTCTTTTATTTCTTTCCCTGCTGTAGACCGTCAATAATGGATAAAAAAATTTCAAGACATAATTTCAAAATATTTGATAAACTTTTGTATTTAAATGGTTGTTCGATATCCTGAAGGTCAGTTTCTTATTCTAAAAATGAGATTAGACTTGGCGTCGACTCATTGGATATCGCGACGCAGTTTATAGCCCACTAGGGTTAATATCATGAGTTTTCTTTTTTCAAAAATATTTATGTATCATTTTCGACTTTAAGGTAATGAGTTGAACGTAAAACCAGTACATTTCTCTCATGCTCTCTCCGCCGTTGTCACCTCTTGTCTACGCCCCCATATTTTCTCATTTGCCTCTTCTATTTATCAACACGTTTATTTTCTCAAGATGCTCGTATTATTAATTCACAATCATTAGCATAGCAATGTTTCTATCCGGTCGGAATGTGAAATTTGTGACCTATTTATGTTTTTAACGCTCATTAGCGCTGTAAATGTGAAGTATTATACTTACAAATTCTGACATTCGATAAGGTTGTAAAGCCTGGTTTGGTACCACGTAAAAGCTACATTTTTAATATTGAAGTAAGATACATTCAAGCCTTACTAATCATATATTCCAATAGTTACTGGTTATTATAGAACATCGTTATGATTATTTTTTTTTTGAATTCTGAATCAATGTATTCAGATATTTCTGTGAAATTTTTATATTTGAGTCATAGTTCCTGGGAAATCCGGGTTCGAATCCCGGTCAAGGCGAATGATTTTTTCTCTGTGAATTTTTCGCACTAATTACCCTTCCTGGAAAATGAAACAGCGTTATGCGATCAATTATGAGCCTACCACAGCTCAAAACTTCGATCTATTACAGAAAATCGAAACTCGCTTTGAATCTCTTGTCAGGAGCGTGCTTATCCGATAATAATTAGGTATCGATAAATAGGGATTAATGTGGTTAATTCGCTTGCGTGTTAATATTTTCCTCTAAAATTCAGAAAAAAGCGGTTCGATGCATTTTCTTCAGAAAGAGATTAAATTTTTCAGCCGATCAATTTATCAATATAATGTGCCATTTAAACGATTAATAAGAAACTTGCGCAGAGGAGGCGAAGGATTTGTTTTTGAGGGTACCAGTTAGAAAAGTTTTTCGGGGAAAAATTTGATACCGACCGTTGGATAAGTATATTTTCTTAAGGGTGAATCTTAATTTTTTTCGCCTAGATGTATGATGTGCCTTTTATTTTTATATCAAGCGTTGAAGGGTGTGTTAATAAGTCGGTGAGACTCATGTGCCTGAGGAAGCTTTTATTATTTCGGTAAAAGTAGAGATTCCTCCCAGGTTTGGCAAGAGCCATTTCTTCCCCATACCCTCGCCTGTCTTTTCCGTGAATCTGCATATAATGGAATGGATCCTGGCGGCTGGGCATCGCATCTTGACCCCTTACGAAGTGAGGGGGGGAGAAGGCAGACGTGACTCTTTTAAGTGTCAGCAGTGCCTCCCACAGCACTCAATCTTCGGACGGCATAGGAAGCCAGAGGGTAGAGTGCCCGCGGAAAAATCGGGATGACCTGTATGGGTCGTGGGTCGTTTCATGGGTCGTAAACGGTTATGTCGGTGTTGCGAAAGTTAATTTTTCTATTGCTATTCGCGTTTCATTTCCACACTCCATGCAGCGTAATTGTTTCTTTCCTTTCATTAGAGGGAAATTGCAGGGCATTCTATTGGTCGGTATCAATTTTTCCCATGAAAAACTTTACTTTTTAATTTCCTCACCTGCTTAGTCCCGTTAGTTGATTTTATCATTATATGATTCATAAATTGTAATCGCACGTCAAACGAGTTCATTTAAGGCCGTTAAAATTTTAATAGTCACATCCTCCTCTTCCTATTTTTCTCTTTTCACTCTCCCTATGTTTTTTTCTGAGTGCTAATCATAAATTTTTAGTCGTAAATTAGATTTAAAGGGAAAAGTCTTAATTTCCTCAATCTCTAATATCGCATACTCATGATGTTTAAATGAGTACAAGAACAAATACATTGTTTTCACCATAAATTCTGCATTCAGAGTTTATTACCGTCAGTGGCAAGTGCACAATTTTACTGCTCTGCTACCAATAGATCTTAGCGTGCACTGCCAACTATGTAGAACACCCGTCCGCCTTTTCTTGATCTAAAATCGGTGTTAAGTATTAGTGAAACATTATGGCAAGTAATGTGTGATATATTTAACACTCAGTTGTATTTCTTAGATAATACGATCTCTCAAATAAGTAGGTGATGAAACCGTTAGGTCAAAATATTTTGATTTCCAATTTTTATTATTCATCAACCATAAGCTTCTTATGTATAGAGTGATTGTGAGATTTATTTTGGAATCACTTTCTTGTTGACATGTTTATTGGGAACGGTAGTCAATGGCAGCAGCGTTTAGGAGCTAAAGAGCGAAGAAAATTTGTCATTTAATTCCTCCTTAGGTCCTCATGCTTCCTGTTTTGTAGCTCAGTATTAGAATGTGAAATAAAAAGCTCTGTTGCGATATTGTTTTACGCAAGCTATATATAGCTGATTCAGAGCACTAGTAAACCATAGATCGCTTTCGTAATAGTTCAGTGTAGGAATTTCAGTAAGGTTCCTTTTCATTCTTCACGCTCGGCGATGAAATACAAATAGCATATGAGATAAATTAGTATGTGCCGACTATCCATAGGTTTTTAATTCTGTTCTCTTCTTTCATCGTTTCTGGATAAATGCATAAAAAATCAATTGCAGACATTTTTTATCAGTGCAAACTTTTTATTACAATTATTATTAAATTGATCAAGTCTTTTTGGCTAAAATATTTTAAAATGTGTTTTGCGATTATAACTCTGAGCGTTTTAACCATAACTGTAGTTTTTTAGTGATTATTTAACATCAAGAATGTGATCCTTATTAAGAGAACCCGCATGATAGATGTTAGATCTGAATTTTCAGATCCGAGCATGATCGGTATTCAAATCAGTTCATTTCCCTATGAGAGTTGTTCCAATTTCATTACACTTTTAGACCTGGTTTAATTCCTGATCAGACGTGATATTTTTGGATCAGAAATTTCCACGCGAAATACAACATCTTAAACGATATTATTTTTAAGCCAAGTATTTTATTTATGTTTAAGTACTGAGAAAAACAACTGATTCACCTAAGAATCCTAATACTTACTCTTATATTGCTTTTAAAATATAGATGCATATTACATTTTAGAAAGGGAATATATATATTTCCCGTTAATTTAACTTCTATTTTATATTGCTACCTTGATAACTCCATTATTTAATTCCAATAACTGATATTTATTGTAAAGGATAAGAGGTTATCGTTTTCAATTTTCTAAGGGAATATGTTGCAATAACTAAACTCTCATTAATAAATTGAGCCATCAGTGGGGAACAGACGGTTATAGCCTCTTCATTTGGCATCATTTACTGAATCCCGCTCTTATCTGTGTCATCTGAGTCGTATTCTTCGTTTGAAAGGATAGTGAAAGAACTGTTTGTCGCGACTAGCCTTTTTTTCTAGTTTTTGGGATCGCTTTCTGAATATTTCAGCGTAGTTAACGTTTCTTCTTAGTCTTCAAGCTCGGCGGGGAAATGCGAATAGCAGTAAAAAGAGCGTTCCCAAGATTCCATTCCTATTCATAACTTTTCCTTACTTGCTCCATAGTAAACGGTCGCACATAAGTTCCTGTCCATCTCATTGTAATGAACGTCTAGAAGTTCAAGGAAAAAACTAAAATAGCTCTTTGAAGTCCCCGCTTACATTTTGCTCGGCTTTTTTCCTACCCACGTGGAGGAGGCTCTTGCTGAAATCGTATCTTCCAATTTTTTTTAAGGAACTAAGGAAATGTTTATCATTTGCTCTCGCTTTTCATGGTCAAGCTATTCATTCCTAACATTGCCGGAGAAGTAAGCTTAGGAGGTACGCGTTTATTCTTACATTTTATCGCGTAATGAACTTCAAACATTATTTTGATTTTTTGTCATAATAGTCTTGTCCATCTCCAAGCAATTAGAATCTATCACTCGGCAAATGGGCACCACAAAAACTAGAGTTATACGTTTTTAAATGTCAAATAGTTTCCTGGTCACAAAAATGTGGATTTAAATTTTGTTAATAACGTTATTGAATGGAATTCTCAAAAGTGCTTTCCGATATTACCTGTATACCTGTCTCCTAATACGATTTGTTTGTTGAATATGTCACCTAATCGAGCTTATCTTTTGATGCTCTAATTAGGCTTAGAAATATCAATAAAGCAAGCATAGCAAGAACAGCGCTTTAGAGAATGGTATCTCGATGTGTAAGAAATCGAATAAATTGGAGTTGTAAATTCTATACCTAATTAAATTTCATGCGTGGAAGCCTATATGAAATGGGTATCCATAAGTACCTCTCACTCAAGTTGTTTGTGATAACATAACATTGTGTAAATAATAAAAAGAAATCGTATTTGTACTAATCGTTGTAATAATGGTTCTTTGTACTAATTTGTAATAATGCTTCGGAAAAATTTGCTTATAATTCTCGTCAATTCTCATGATCGTATTTTCAAAGGAAACTTAACTAGTTAAATATTGCATAATTTTTCCAATCGCTCGTTTTAATTTGAGATCATCATGAATGGATTTTACTTTAAACGGCCTAAAATATTAATAATAATGAACCGCACCCAAGATAAAAAACGTCATTTTGCAGAAAAAGAGGAAAATTACCAGAGGTTTTACCGGATAGCATTGCTCTAAACATCACCGTGATCGTTGTGTCAGTGATTTTTTAGGAGACATGCAAAATCCATGTAAACAGGCATCGTAAATTATAAGTGTAGGTGTATATTGAATTGGCCAAATAATATATTCTTAATGAGTGTTTGTTAAAACTTACATTGAATGGAAGTTCACCTTCTTTAATGGGCAAAGTTAGCCACCGATTCACTGGAACAGAATTGATCGCGGTGCTGCGTATATATATCAACACATGAATTGAATTAATTATAATGAATTGTGCATAAGGGTAGTATGTCGTCATAACCGGAACGGTACCGTCATTGCGATTCTATCTTCGATAATGCAATATGAAATTCATAGATGCGTTACGGGGGCAAAATATTATTCCCGGTGTCACACAAAAAATGTCAGCCTTTTCACGAGCACACAGGCCCACAGCGTGCTGGAGGCTTTTGAGGTTTTTCCTTAGAGAATGCAAATAAATGAGCTTAATAAAAGGAACGATAGAGAATAAAAATGTCGAAAAAATTGGGAATTGAAATATTTTCTATAGATAATACATGGAGTTATGTTGTAATGTGTGGTGAAAGTGAAGTGGTGAAAGAAGTATTTAAAAATGCGAATATTTTGCATGAATGTAAACGAATGACGTCATTTATCCGAGCTGCTGTTGTAACCATTTATCACTACGGTGAAGTATACCTAGCAGCGTATCTGTTAACTTGCAAGATCGAAGATTTCAGTGCTAATCTCTAAGATGCAGCTAATTTATTATGTTACAGATTATGAACGTAGTCCATCCTTCAGTCCATTCTTCTCTCTTTCCTGTTCCCTCCCCCACTATCCTCAAGCCCAATTACTCCGCTGTTCCTCATCCCACCACTTTGTGAACTGGGATTCTCTTTTCCTCTGCTCTTTCTCTCTTGAGTAGTATTTTCATTCTGCCGCGTTCTCAGAGAGGCGCCACTGTCGTCGTACCACAGTTTCATAGAGAGGTCGCGAGGCAGCGCTCGAGTCGCCAGGAAGTCGACGCCGGGTCGTCTCCGTGGCTGTAACAAGTGATTCTCTTCATTCCAGGTCATGCGAGGACGTTCGCAATTTAACAGTAACTAATTGCTACCGTTTGTGGAATATTAATGTAAATATTGAAAAATACCGCAAGGGAATGAATACTGAAATGATTCGTATTACTATTCGTCACTCTGATATTGTTTTCATTTACTCCTGTACCACCGAAAACAGCATTGGCCTTTTGCATCGGATTTTTAGCTCAAAAATCAAATGCACGCGAGCATCCACGCTTGGGATAGGGGCTACCTACCCATGCGGTACTCGAACCCGCGACCTCTTGCGTGATGGCAAGGACTTTAACCGCTGCCACCGAGGCCGGCGGTAAAAAAATGAACTTATCGGAAAATCAATCCAAATATCCAATTAAATCGAAGTAAGGGAGGAAGTAATCCTCTCCTTTTTTACCCACTGTTCTCCGATTTGATAAGGATAAGTAGCCTAAACTGTAAAAAAAATATTCTTCTGCTAATTCTACTCTAACACAATCTTTTTCGACTTTACAATTTAGCAAATAGTTCGAACCGCATTATTCGTAGTGATCCCTTTATGTGATAGCCTAAAAGGTTAGTAAAAGAAGAGACTAAAGGCCTAAGAGTCTAATAGTTTCGGATATTATCAATAACATTTATGGGTCTTGCAATCCTATTTTACGGAATCTAGGGCTTACATCAAATAAACAGTGGGAGTTGCAGCATACTGATCCAAATACCTTTCCTATCCGGTATTTAACAGGTCATCGGTGATAACTGTCCCATCTTTCTTTATCTGTTCGCTAATGTAAATAGCCCGTATCGATTCGTATTGACTCCTAAATGACACAATTTGAATCTAGCTACAAGTCGCCTTTCTAAAAAATACCATGCTAAACTGATTATCATCTTGGTCTTTTAATAGGCTCTAATGCGTATTTGATCTCATGCACAGGTTTATCAATCAAAGATTATTACAAGGTTTTGATGTTTACATCATCCTGAATTTTTCGCTACCCAAACAATTTTATGCTAACAACTTCATATTTACGAAGTATTTCTGATCAATTACCTAGGTAAGCAATCAGAGGTTCCCAAAGTTGTTTATAACCTTTACTTTCTTTTAATTTACCGTCACACCAAACCATTTCGATGAATATTTTCTATTATCTTCTATTTCCATGACACACAACTGATGTGATAATTATGAATCTGCTGCGTGGATCGCGATGCAGTCCCCATTCAACTCCATTGATTATTCCACATTCCGAACGAATGGAAAGCATTCCTGCAAAGCAGTTTTTGGTTTCAACCTTAATTATGTAAAAATAATGGTTTAAGTGCAGATTGTGTGCCTTATGCGCCTTTTCCTCTGGATTTGAAGGCATACCCCAGCGAAAATTTCTACGGAGCATGACATTTCTCCCACGATAATCAATATTGTTGCTTCTGTCAGTCACACCTCACCCAAACTCTCTGTCTCTACCCTCTACTTATGATTCTTGAAGAGGTTTTTTCAATCAGTCCTTCCAGTACGGTAACAACCCCTCCTTTTTCCATCTTTCTGTACTCGGCCCCTACTATACGACAATGAGAGTAGGTATATTCTCAACTCAAAATTCAGCATGATAGATTTTTTTATAAATGAGCTGTCAATTATAATAAGGATCTCGTTAAAAAATACAATTTTATAAGCAATGACATAATAAAAGTTTTAAGAAGCGGCAATGAGACAAATTACCCCACTAGGGTAAAAATATTTAAGGGAAATGGATTCATGCAAAGGCTAGAAACTAGAAGTAAAATAATATGTAGAATCTTTAGGAAAATTCGAAGTTGCTTCTTAATTGAAGGATACATTTTTCATCTTCATCCGCCAAAAATCCTAAAGCAAGACAGAGCTTTCCACTAAATTTCCCTATCACCCAACAATTATAACATATTTTCGTGTGCCCTTATTTAACATCAATCCTCGCTTTTTTACACCACTCATCCAAGGATTTACATTGCCGTTCTTCATGCCTCATTGTTTATTAATTAATGTATTCAGCTAACCTTCATATGTTGATATGACCGACTAAAGCGTCCCGTCGTGCATACTTATTGTGTATCATAATCCTTGTGCGACTCTTCAGAGCCTGAGTCAAAGAAAGCAATCAGATTTTGCAAATCGAAGAAGCGTGATTTATCGCTTTCAAGGTACGCCATAAATAAGCCAGACGCGAAGTGCAACTGTCGCCCACTATTGCGGTGATATCCTCAAGAACATCCGTCTGAATCGTTTATGCCGTGTCCCGTCATGTTGAGCCTCACACTCGAGCAGGCAAATGTAAAGAGACCACCAAGAAAATATCTTCCGGGAGGAAATTCCGCGACTTTGATATGGCGGTGGAGTCCCCGCCGCAGACGTTGAGTTGGGATCGCTTTATTTGGGAGAATTAATGGCTGAGCGTACGACCGTATGACTCGCGCCCCTTTGCCGTATTGCGAGGCGGAGGTGGGGCCGGCGGCGGCGGGGGTTGAAGCCGGAGGTGTGAGGGGAGGAAGTGAGGGTGGGGGGGGGGTGCTTTTCTCCCAACTGGGAGCCTTTCAGGCTCCTTGTATGGACAACCCCGGGAGAGACTCGCCTCGCGTTAAAGCCGGAGAGAAAGCATCGCCATCACCTCATATGATTACGGCAGTCTCATCAGGGGAGCTGTGTGTTTGAGCAATTTAATGCGCGCCGGCGGTTGAACAATAACTTACCTTCACCTCTATCACACCCCCTCGGTCCAAACGCTTCAAGTTCCTCCCCATTCCACCGCTCCGACCGGACTGCCCGTCTCCCACACCTCCTTACAGTAATCCCCCTGCCGCATCATCCTGTTTTTCTCTTCAATTTCCATAGCTCATTAAGTCATTCTCCTCCTTTCTCATCAAAATCTCCTTGCGTGCCTCTGTTATTTATTTTCTTCGCCGCCCACTCCGGCGAGTAGCGATTTCAGGACTTCCTCCCTTTCATCAAATGACCGAGCTTAACTTCACTTTTGGTGTGGTAACGCTTCCTGTATCCGGAATCCGTGGAAAATTACCGTCAGCACATTTAAGTATCGCTTGGCATATTTTAGGTGAATTCAAAATAAGATGTAGGTATTTTATCTTTACTGCTTTAGTCTTTAACGAATAATATTCGAGTTTTACAAGTTAGCTGTGTTTTAAATATTAATTTTTGGTTGTATTTGAATTTTTTTCCAAAATGCTACCTAATAAGTCGATGTTTTTACCTTTTTGTGTATCATCTTGTGAGAGGATAAATGATAATATGTCAATTCTTTTTAAAATTTTTATCGTGGTAAAACATGAATTGATGGTGAATGGGTAGATCAGTGAGATTATGTTCGTGGCCATAGCCAAATAAGGTTTAAAAAATAGTAAAAAAAATCATTGGTCCCTGATTTTACTGGCGTATGTTATGCTGTTTCCAGGAAATATTTTAATGATAATTTCATTTAGATTTACGTTGAAATATGAGGCGTTAACAAGTTTCGCTGTCCCAATACTACTCCTTGCCTCTTAGTCTCAGTTGAACTACCTTTCCATTTAACGTGTAGGTATGAGAACAAAAAGGCTATAAAATGACAAAGGAACAAAATAACAGCTCTATATTCTAACGACCACTTGATCAAAAATATACCTCTCGATTGTATTCATTCAGCCATCCGTCCCTGAGCGTTTTCGATATTTCCCTATTTCAGACATTAATACTTCCATTGAGAAATATTCATGCGGTTTTCATTCAATAATACTAAATTTTTATTATGATATTTTTTGGTAATCTCATCATATAATTCTCTCTATCTCTAATTACATATATTTTTCAATGGTAATCTCATCCTATTTCTATCCGAGTAGGTATTTTTTTAAAGCAGGTATTCAACTTACGATAGCCCTTTGTTAATTTAGGGCTCCTACATGAATTTATATTCATTGAATCCATTTTTAAATGACTATTCTTCAAGCATTCTTCATCGTGCATATCAAGGTCAATTTCAACAAGCGTTGCTGGTTTCACCGAATTTCTGAGGGTAAATTGAGCTAAATGAGCCTGGGCATACTATAACGATTCAATGTATTGACCTACAGGGTTAATGTTGCGTGTGCACCATTACAATCAATAAGGTAAAATTTCTGCCGAGAAAACTTAATTCAAACCAGAATCCCCCAATGACACGGAGAGTACTTTAACGTAAGTTATAAGTCCTTGAGTGAAGTGCTGGTGGGACTGGGCGCGAATCTAGGGGGTCATACTTTGTGTTCAGACTAAAGCAGATGTTTTTCTCTTTGCATAATTTTCGTGCCCACGTCGTGTGAACTTACTCTGAGATAAGTCCCCACTGGTAAGTCTACAGTCATTTTTTAATTTTCTCACAGCTATCATCAGAATTAAAAATGCTTGGTGTCGTCGAGTATCGAGTATCAAGCGTTGTAGTCTCGCTACCTGTCCATCTCGCTCCTTCTGCATCTCCCTGCTTCTCGTATGGATGGTCGAGAGAAATCGCTCGGCTATGCCTTCGTCTGGGTGGGAGCGGGAGGGGGGAATCCGACGGGTGGGTATAGCCATTGAAGTCCCTTCATCTCGCATGCTCCCGGCCACCGCTGTCAACCCGCTGCTACCCGACATACGTGACCCGATTACCTATACCGCCAAACGATTCCTCTATCGGTTTTGACGCATTGAGGATTTAGCGAATGGGAGAGACGGAATCTCTCTCATTTCGGATGAGACGGACCTCTCTTCAGTCGAGGGAAATTACCTAAGAAATGTTCAAAAAGTGACATAATATCCACTCTCTTGGTTTGTTAATGCTTTGTTTCTCTGTCCCATCCTCATTCGCCATTAAATATATGAAATCAGTATGCAAAGAACTGTACTTTGCTAATTTTCATCGTAATGACCTTGCCATACCTTCGTATTGACCCTGTCGTTTTGAGTAGCACTTTCATTAATGAACAAACTTTAATTTCATTACTTAACTCCTGACAGTGTTATTACTAATAGCCATCATCAAGCGTTTCGGCCTTTACCGTTTGATTCTACGATGACGTGATGCAAAGAGCCTGTGATTACGTAATTTGCTCCCTAAACTGACCGACTATTTCTCAAAATTACGTTATCTAACAAACTTTAAGTAGCTTGGTGGCTAAGAATTACTATGTTAATTATATTATTATTGATTACGCTATCTCAACATATAATATAGTCTAGAGGTTAAATAATATTTCACGGATCAGAAGCTAAGATAGGGGAAAAAATGAGTGGCTCCTGTCGCCAGAAATAATGATTTTTTTCATAATGTTGTAATCCTATAACTGTCCCCGTAGGTTCAGTTCTCCGGAATTCGTGGTGGTCATTGATAATTTTTGAAAATTCATTTCAAAATCAGTCTTCTGGCAAGAGAGCAGTTAGCGTTCAGTGGTAGGTAATATATTTATATACTTAATATTTTTTCCCCTCACCCCGAAGCAAATCCTTCAGGTTTCCTTCCTTCCTCACTAAAATTTTGGTTGATCCGTTTATTTTCTCGGACCCATGTATCTATTTATTTATAACAAGTTATATTTTTAAACGTTTTAAATTTATTATATTGGAAATTTCTTTCCTAATTTTATGTCCAACATTCTTTCTTCATTTTATGTCCAAATTAAAGACAAAACCTAGATTTTAATGGGAACAAGCCTAAATACTTAATCATTCCTGATGTTTAATGTATCCTTTGTTTTAATTCATCATAGGACCGCCAGAGTTTCTATAAAGTTATTTCGTGTTTCCAATGTGGGTGATAAGAGGATGTGTTGTATTAAAGAAAATGGGGTGGTTCTTACGCCAGGCTAAAGGAATAAACGGTGACGAAATAACTAAGAATATGAGTACGTATCTGATTATTTAAACCTACTTCCCACATCGTCAACCACTAATTTACGAAAACGTGTGTTAATGTAACGCCTAATTACATAAACTTGAGTAACAATGGTGGTTTCCTTGGGATTCATTTTGGGATTCATCATTAGTTAAGATATTCTCTTATTTCTCTTGAAGTAGCTGATTGAGCATTTATTCTTTAATGTTTGTGGCGTTCATAGATGCATACCATGATCCTTGTTCTGTGTCTGCATCATTTAGTAACAAGTACCACATCATAAGAGAGCAATTTATGCTATTCAAATATCAATATGTCCGACATGCCTGACTTGCAAAGCCAGAGTAATCAATCAATAGCACGTGATAGAGTTGGGTGATATTTAGTTATTATAAGATGCCAGGCTTTCTTTGAACATTTTATTCGACGTTACTTATTTACTATTAGGCTATCCTTGGTTATTCACTTCTCAAAGAAAATAATTGAAACAAAAATAGCTTTTAAGTTTATTTATTTATGATTTCCGATCAATCCAACGTCTTGTATTAACCTAAGAAGACAAAAAAATTAAAAGTGTCATTTTTTTCAAGTCATTCGTCATGCAGATTCTATTCAACCATTATAATTATAAGTTTCGTGTTCGTAAGTCAGCCCTACTATTGCATCCTAGTCTTCGAATACATTTATGAAGTATTCCATATCTATGCTAGAGTATCATTTCGGTCACTCTGCCCTTAAAAGCAGATGATTGATTTAAAAATCTTAACGGTGATCAACTAGAATTTACTGCGTGCGAATTCCATTTTTAATTACTTAATCGTTAAAAGTGCAGAGTTTTAAGCTATATTGGAACTATTTAGGCAAACACGTTTGCCAAGCATTTATGATGGCATTAATTAACTTTTCTCGAGTGCTGCGAATTGTTCTCAAATTTTGAGCGATGTCTTATCATTTTTCCGTTGAATATTATCCGCCGGAAGTTCCATTGCTCTTAGGTAGTTTATCGTTGACTTGGGTAATTAAACCAAAGCAAGCGCATCCCCTTGTTTGCGTCCATTATTTAACATAGTTGTTTTTTCGTTTTTTTCTGAGTCCTATCTTTACAAGTGCCGGCACGATCACGCTGCATGAAAACAGTTTGGAGTAGTGAAATAATCAGAGCTAAACCCATAATAGGCTTTCGCTATATTTTCGTCCTTCGAAATTCACTAACATTTCAAACGTTCTCTTAAAAGATTTCATAATACTTTCAGTCTGGGCAGACCGAAGGCGTTTGTAATGCTTGGGAATCGGTTTGTTGAGATATTAAAAATAGCAATTGTATCGTGAATGTCCATCTCATTTCGATTCAAAGTGGCTCTTGTCATTCATCGGTTCAACATTTCCTTGAAGTTAATGAAACATTTTTGATATTTTACTGTCATTATTTAAATTTCTAGGTTTTATTATTCTTCAAAGAAAGATGCAGCTCAGCAAAGTGACTTCCGAGCGCTAAGATCGTTTCATTTAGCAAGTGAATTATTTCTATGCCTTAAAGTGGGCACGTTTCTCATTCTGCTTGGATGGTGAATGGAGCTATTTTGAAAAGAATATCATGGTCAGAATTGATTCAAGATTGATGAAAATGGCCAAGGAATGTGCAATTTCAACGAGCGACTTCGCATCTTCGCGTGAGTATCGTTAATGGTTTTAGAATTACGAGGTGCGGAGTTAGTCTCTCTGAGTGCATACATTGACGCGAATCGAATAGGACTCGTATGAATTATCATCCTCGTTGACTAAGTTTGACTCATCTCTTGGAGATCGGTGATGGGGTATTTTTCCCGCCTTACGCAGGGAATGTTGGACAAGGAGGGAGAATTCACGCATACACGGTCGCAACTCCCCTCGGCGCGCAACGCTCGCAAGGGGAAGAAATATGGAATCGCTTTGCTGCTTTGCTGTTGACGTGGAAAGTGGCAATCAATCACAAATGTCTCGCAGCCAGTTGCCTTTTTCTTTATGTCCCAGGTGACTGAGTGAGCTCTGGTATACCATGAGCTTTCGAGACTTATGAAAGAGAGAAGTTTCTATTTAGCGGGGATCAGGCTGATATTCAGTCTGCTCTCGATAGCTGCTGCCTGCAGCTTCGAGAGGTCAGAAATCTGTTTGATTTATTGTTTCAAAGCGAATAAGTACTTTTCAGAAAATATAACTGATTTATCATTCTTTGCTCGATTCGTTATTCAGCTCAGTTCCTTCAAGTTAAGTAAATTCAACCGTTAACTTCTGATCTCTAAAAAATGTACAAAAACTGTTTCGGAAATGAAGAAGGAGCGTCGTCGATCACAATACAAATATTAGTGTGCAACTAGTCACATTTTTTTTTAATTTGACTTTAATTTTTATTTTGAATTTGTGAACTGATCCATAATGTCCGAGTGGCCATTTTGACCTTGGGGTGTCTGATCCTTACGGAGCACCCATCCGCCTCATAGCTACTGCGCGCGGAGTCGTCCAGGAATAAAGAACGTTATCATCACAATCTTTCCTTCGCATCTTCTGGCCGCTGGACCGCGAAGTTTTGGCAGGTGGTTGCCCGCAGGGTAGTTTAGCTTCCCTGAGCCAAATGACGTCTGTATCGCAAGAGTCTTAAAATTGATCCTCCCGAGTTCGGCTACTGAATTTCCCACGCTCTTTTTTTTACTCTAGAAGCATAAAAAGAATCCATAACGACCGGATATAGTTACGATGAGATTTCCAGCTCTCACAAAAATGTTTATTTCAGAGCTTTTGGAATCACTCTCATATTTTTTTCCACATTTCTTCACAGTATGAGGGCATCGGTGAATAAATGAAGAATACGCTTTTATAAAATTTTGTTTCTACTCAACAATGCAATGTGTTTACATTGTGGAATAACTTTTATGCAACATCAAAATCATTTGTAGTCGGAGTTCAGAGGTTTTTCTAAAAAAAAATATGATATTTTAAACGGATGTGATCTATTCCGTTAGATTCTAATCTGTTTACAATCGGTTTAAAATTAATATCCCTTGGTTGCTATTCGTGGTTGATGTAATCTTTTACGTCATCGACTAGTGACTTTCAAATGCATGAATTGCTTTCTGAAAACTACCCCTTCAAAAGTCTTGCGTTCCTGCTTGAGGCCGTGGCTAAGAGTGTTTCCATGATATTTATGGTTGCGGGTCAAAGTCCAGTGATGATGGAAATTTTCCAGCTAGAATTCCATTTACTTTTTGAAGGCTGCAAAATTCCGTCCGTGGATGCATTGAAAAATTGCTCTATTTCCTTTACGCCACAGTATCTATTTCAGCCTTGCCTCCTACTATCCGCTTCGCCCCTATTGAAGTAGCAATCACTATGGTCTGTGGGGTTAAATCGTTTGAGAGAGGCAATGGAAGATCTTTTTCAAAACTATGTTATGTAAGCCCTTCCCGAGTAACGTTGACGTTGAAAATCAAACCTTCTAATTCAAAATTCAGGACTTCCATTCAGTACTCATAATGAAGTATGGTGTAATTCTACTCCATGGTTAAACCTATTTATACGTATGATGCCATCACTTAGCTTGAAAAATGGAGCCTGTTTTATTTGGTGACCATCGAATATGGTGATGCGGGACGACAGATAAATTAGACTTCACAGGGTGAGTTTGGAGGGTATGAGAAAAGACTAACATTAATTGCTATTACAATTTTTTTCACTTTCATTTTCTTTTTAGTTGAAGTGTTGATGAAGCGTTATGTTGAACTTTCTTGGTCATTCAATAAATTCATTTGATACTTACTGCGGCTCATGGAACATAATACTATCTTAAAGAATGTGATCTGTCCTTAAAGTTAAATAACTAGAAAATGGCTAAGTGCTTGCTGATTTGCTTATTTTTCTATCATTAAATGTAGTTTATTAGAAGCATTACTCTTTGCCTGTTTTGTTATAATATGCTTTTATTTTCTCTCAGTGAATCATATCACTATTCCTTTCTTTTCTATGAGTACGAATACGTAGTGCATCAAAATTGACGGAAATAACACTTAAACACAAGCGATAACCACTGCACGGAGCATGATACAATTCTGTTCGTAATTTTCAGGGAATATCGTTTAAAGGGACTAATTATAGATGGAAGCATGGTGTACATTTTCATATACTGATACACACTTCGCACCAAGCATGCTATATGCAATTTAACATGACATGAGTCAGGAGAGAGCTTCGAATTGACTCGATTTCTAAGCTACAGTGTCTTTCTGGGAAATGATGATACAGTCGTAAATATTCGAGACTCGGAAAAAAGGAAATTCTTCCCTTTAGTCCCGAAGTTCCAGGAGCCGGATCCTCGTCGACGCTCGCCAAGTGGCCGAGAGAAATATATTTACGAGCTTTCTTCACGCGCTTTCGTGATTAAATGGAATTGCTTTTTACGATCTCCTTTAATCGCACTTTTGATTTAAATACCGGAGCAGACTACCTCTCAGGTGCACTCCGCAGAGGACGAGAAATTTTGCTGAAAATTTGTCAGGAACAGGTTCGCCGGTCTTTTCCAAGATTCAACACTTCGTGCACGGGAGAAGCCGCGCATGCGCCCTGAGCTTATGTGGAGTTTGGGAGCATTAGCATCCCATGCAAGATTTTCCGAGGCTTATATCTCATCCTGCGATCTGGCTCACGCAGCAAAAAAAAACCGATCTTATAAAACTTATGGGATGCGGGATCTCAGATATCTAGCTCCTAAAATTACGATCGCTTATACATACCGGCCAGCTGTTTTTCAATCGTATTTTCCCGAAGAGTTTTTCAGGTAAAAGTCGCACCCTTTATTCCAGGAGAATCTTGAATTTCAATATATAATTTCAGTAGCTCGATGGCAGTATCAGTGTATATTTAAAGGAGGTTAAATTAAAATTCAGATCACTAAAGTGGGCTTTCCTACAATTTATCTTCACGGAAATTTATTTCCCACTCGTCAGAATCTGTGCTTCCTCTGTGAAGAATGGTAGCATTCTACTTCTCTCTCCACTGGTGTTTGAATACTTCATCTTGGATAAGACTATAGAGTAAGTTTGTACTTACTCTATGATAAGACTCATTCGTTTATTGTCAAAAAATTCCCGTGCTCAGTAGAGAACTTATGCTTCATGCAGCTTGTGCAAATGCAATCATTGAATTACAATTATTTCCATACAGGATCTTGTATAAGAAATGCGAGAATTATAACAGCCTCAAGATTTCTTTTTCTTTCAGTTTCACTCCAATTTTGAGTGACATTACTTTGGGAATGCACTTCTTACTATTTAATTTCCGCCAAAACTTTCCTTCGCTCCAGAGAAGTCACTCTGTTTTTCCATCTGACTTTTATCTGAGGTGATATCTCTCCGTATCTTCGGCAATGGACTTGGAAGACAGTTTTTCTCTCAGTCTCTCTGTCTTACAAAAAGGAATCTTAGAGCCACATCTTGACGGTGTGTTAGCAATTAGTAGCACGCGGTTTGGGCTTCAAATTCAAACCTCGATTTCTTTAAGGCCCGCTCCTGGATTGTTTAGTTTCTTTTATCATCCCAAGCTCTTATCTTGCGCTCATGAGAATTTCAATCGAAGTAACCGTATCGGTTTGGAATTTTAAAACATTTTGTGCATGATTACGTTTATATGTTGAGACAAATTTATGACTTGAAGGATGAGAATTATCTGTAAATTCATTGTGACTTGACAGGGTATACGCTTGATTATTTGAAGTAGTGTCCATTATTATATGTATTGAAAAATCATACCCGATGTAAGCATCAAGATGTTGTAAACTAGTTTATATGGCTGATAGAAGATTTGTTTTGCTATCGTTCGCTGTATATGGTAATTTGATTTCTGATAGGTGTATTTGATAATTTTCACAATGGAATAGGTTCCTGATTAAATGATAAACATTTTCGCATGCAATAAAATGTTCAGTTCTTCTGTGTAGCTATGAGGAATTTTGAGCCCCAACGCATTGATTTGTGGATAGAAATACCTTGCTGATGGATATTTAGTCCATCACTACAACCAAAAGTCAATAATAATTTGGAATAGCTGCCCCGTTTGTTGTATTATCAATAAACTGCATTTTAAATATCAGCAACTAATATTTTTTATATCATTTAAAATATATAAATATATAATGGGCGTGGTATAAAAAAATTAATCCTTATGCCGTTCATTTACAGGCAAAGAAAAATTCTCAGAATGGTATCTGGATTGTTATTCAAATGTTGAAACGAATTTCGTTTCAAATGCCAGGAGATTATCAGGGAGATCGTGTGGAGCAGCTCTTTGTTTCTTACGATTTGAGTATTTTAATGTCAAAAGTTATTCCAAATATTCTCTTTCACTCCTTTCATTTGCGCATATATTAGTTTTTTCATGAGTAATTAGGGGCTGCTGTGTTTTTTCTTCCTTATTTAATTTAATTCTTCTCCCACACTGACGCGGGTTTATAATGGAAAACTGTCAGGTCTTTGAATGAAAATGGTTATCTTTGTGACGTTGATAAACTGCATTCATCTTTTTTTCTCTTCAAGGACGTCTGGTGTTGATGTCTGCAATCTTAAGTAGCTTCCTTAAACATACGTACCTCGTGGGAGTAGACAAGGCTGAAACTACAATGGGTTCCATAATTACTACAAATATTCTGTCCCAGTCAGCATGCGTTACCTATGTCATGTATGCGTTTATGACTTAATACAGGAATTACCAAAGTATTTTTGGCACATATATGTTGTATAAAAAGCGCATATACCGTTAACACCCACTAACCAATGATGAAAAAAATTCTATTCTCATGAGTATGTCCCTGTCATGATTTTTAGCCATTCATTTTCAGTGAAAACCTGAATGAATGCTTAAATAGTTTAACATTAATTCTTCTCTCACATTGCTATAACTTTTGCTTACTGTTAGCTCTAAGTAATTCAAGTTGATTATTTGATCTTACGGAAGTTGCAAATATGTAGTGTGGAATTAGCCTTTGTGCCAATATTTGTTCACAGGTAAAGAAATTTTGAATTTCTATTTTGTTGCCGTCCTCTCCAGAACCTCCATTTTGGCTTACTCTTCTTCTTATTTCTCTTCTATTTCGAAAATATTTCGAAATCAACAGCGTTCGTCTTGATACGGCTTGGATTATATTATTCTCCTGCAAACTGCTTGGGAAAAATGTTATTATCAAGTTTTTGTTATGAGTATTACTTTCGTGATGACTAAAATATTACAAAATTAATTTTTTATTTATCAAATATTTTATTAAATTACGAAAAGAATTTATTTTATCCTTTGATTAAAATAAATCAAGAATTTTCTTCCTTTTTAATTCCTTTATTGATTGCTCAAAAAGTTTTCTCACGAATTTATCTCATTTATAAGAGAATTGAATGATATCGCTCTTGGATATATTCGTGTCGATTTCCTTAATACCTTTGGGGAACAAGAAACATAGTATCAATTCATCTTCTCTTCTCTCTCAATTTCTTCGGACTTTTTGTTTGTCCTTAATTTCTTTCTCCATTTAATTACGAGTCCTGATATAAGACGTGGGACATATTGACGTATTAAAATCAGTTATCAGTTAATATACGCCACAACTTGTGTGAAAATTTTGCGAGACAGATGACTGTGATGAATTGTTTATTACTTTAACGCCTCTTTGTTCCTGACCCGCGTTGGCGGTACTTCGTCGCTCATCCTAATTTTATAAATAAGGGTGTTTGCGCCGAGTTTTCGTGCCAACCACTTTCACTCTGAGATTACCCCGAATATTGCTCACCAGACATCATTTTCATTCAAACATCATTTTCAATCGGACGTTTTCGATAATCCTCCATTTCTGTAGCTCAAATTTGGCTCTAAGTGATTTTCGTCCACTGCATATAGTAAAAAAATAGCTTGACTCTAAGGGTACCGTTAACAATCAAGCTCCCAAAACTATTACAGGCCAATTATAGTGTCTAGCGGCTGAGTTCTGTGAAGAGAGCATCATTGAATAATATAAGCAAAATGATATTCGTCTTAATTTGAAAGATACCTCTATAGAAACGTAGGTATGAATATTGAAATTCGTTTAATTTTTGTGTGAATCTTATTTGTTCATTTTTAAGAGCCAAATGGAGGTTATTCTATGGCATTGTTTCCCATCTAAACGATTATCCCTGATGAGACGTTTTGCACCGTCCAATTCTCTGATTGAAGCCTAATAGTATCGCCGTTGCGTGTGGATCTACTGCCGCCAGATTTCTGTGCAATGAGTATCAATCAATTGTTTTTACGAAATGATATTTGCTTTAATTTGAGCGATGCCAGAATAGAACCTTGGGGATAAGTATGATTTTTTTGGTCCATGTAATGTGTTTTTAAACCTAAGCTTGTTCATTTTTGGTGGGCAAATAGAGGACAACCCTCTAATTTTATTGACCTGGTAGGTCGATGTTGACGTAGTTACCTTTCATTCCAGTTATCGCTTATGGGACTTTGGTACGCTGTGCGCTTACCAACTCCCTGATTGAAGCCCAGGAGCATCGTCAGTGCGTGTGAATCTAAGTAGGCGTCTGGCGCATATTGTCGCCTTCGTGGCCTCACCTTCCTCTCCTCACTCATTAGCCTCCTTCCCTTTCATCTCACTCTCTCCACCTCCATAACCCCTTCCGCGTCGCCGGCCGCGTTTTTCTTTTTTTTCCGCCCGCCCTATCTCAATTTCGATTCCCCCTCCGTGCGGACCTGAGTGCTGGTTCGCGTGACTCTCCTCCCGCCCATCAGTCGCCCCTTTCCTCCCTGAAGAAGCCAATCCCCTCCCGTGCCTTCCCCTCACGTGTCATCCAGGGTCACACGGGAGCCAATCCTCCTCTGTCTATCTCTCTCCATACTTTTCACGCTTACTCCTTAAAGTCTGGATCACACGATCATAATTTCCATCCCTTTCGATCGCTCCAACGAACATCACCTTAGAGCAGGGGTCTTCAATTTACAAGGCCACGAGGGCCACATTGCAATTTGCCGATGACTGAAGTATTCGATGCCAACGTCTACTGAAGTGTCCGTTGGCTTATTTCTTATTTACGAACAGTTGAAGGCGACTTTGACGTGCAGTACAGCGCTGCAATGTTCCTAGCGGCGTCTCACAGAGTTAAACGAGCGAGAATCGCGCGCTACTTGAAACGAGTGTGCGGGCCGGATCCGGCCCGCGGGCCGTATTCTGGAGACCCCTGCCTTAAAGCCCACTATATTGCCAGCTCCGACAGTTTTATAAATTAAGAGAGATATTTTGCCGATCGGTTGGATATGGGAATTCGTTTTTCCCCCGAACCATAAGGACTTAAATAAATGCTAGTAGTTATTTTGTTTGTGCATTTGTTTCATGTAGAAACGGTTGGTGTCCGAACACCCCCTGCCACACGCCTTTTTAAGCGGCTTGCGGTGTAGTATGTATATGTATGATGGCAGAATAAAATTACCGTTTCACGCGATATTTTTCCGCGATTGTTCCAGGAATGGAAATCACATCACTTTTTCCATAACTCAGCTTGTCCCTTTTTTCCGTCGATGAAACCATCGATGGCACCGTCCTTCATTCAGTCAGATTGCAGGGCCGTTGACAGCGATTGCATCGCCACTTTTGGCTTTTAAATTAATGACAATTGATAATACGGAAATTGACGGAATACACGATAGAAAAAGGGACGGTGAGAATAACCGTGTGATTCAGAAAATGATGCGTCGATCGATCAATCTTTTGGTCCTTGAAAACGTATCGCTGTAGCTATCATTCTGAGGGATGGAAAAAATGATTGTGAATGAAAAATGAAGCGTGATTCTGGCTTTATTCTCAGCTCATCTATCACATTGCGTCCTCCAATCGTTTTCTATTTTGTTATTTCAGTATTCGCGCCCTAAAGTCTCGTCATATTCAGAGAAGTAATATAAATGTGTTAAGCTCACCTGTAGAGAAATGGTGGTGGCCTAATGGGCGAAGCTTTCGCCCAAGTGTATCGTCGAAGGGTCTCGAGATAATATCTCGTTAACGATTTAGTACTCAATACAAAAGAGGAGGGATTTGAGCTCCACGGTCTCAAAGCCGCAGTATGTAATGAAAACTTCAAATGGCCGCATAATATCTCCCAACGCTCGTCCACCTTGCAAAAATGAATGACTGTGTTGTTGTGCGGGAAAGGTAGAGTTTCACCGCAGTGACCAAACCCCAGCCGCTCAAATGGAATAGTCAAACTCACGTACACAAACACACCGAGTGAGTTTGCTCACTGCGGTGAAACTCTCCCTATTTCGCACACCAACGCAACGATTTATTTTTGCAAGGTGGATAAGCGTTATGAGATATACGGCCATTTGAGTTTTTCATTTCATATTGCGACTTTGTACTTTACATAAACCGTTTGGCTTATTCCGGCGTAAGTTCTTCCCTCATTTATGCGCACTCTTTCCGGTCTCTTTTATCAGCTAGCATCCTGCTTTCGATTTCTATTTTCTTTTTTCAATTGGAGCGTGTCACACCCTCAGTTTAGTATTCTGGAAGCAACATTATTGCACTATCCCACGATGCGTGGCCACTCGTGGTGGGCTGGTATGTACAGCGCTTGGGGTCGAAAGGGTCTTGGATCAAATCCGGGTGAACACGCTTAGGGTCATTTAAGGGTGACTTTTCCTTACTATGAAAGCTGCCGGCATCCCTAAACAATATGCTAGGCAGTGCATGGTAGCTGGGGGAAGTAGCTGACCTCCATTACTCGATTGTGTGAATTTAAAAAATTCTAAAAATTTCAAAACTAGACGTTGCAAAAATCAGTGGAAATATTGCAATGTCTAATTTTACTTAATTATTTTTTTTTCCTCTCTTCTTATCTTGACCTTGTTTAATACATATTATTGTATAAAAAAACGCAATCGTAACATTTTTATGTAAAAATATTGTATATCGTTGTTATCTTTGTATTTTATATTGTTCATGTTTTTCTTTCATAGCCCTGATGATGATTTAAAATAAATCGAAACGTTGGCTATAACTTGTTTTCATAAAATACATTGACCTAAACTCCAGGAAATATTATAACATCTAATTTTACTAATAATTTTTTCAACGTTACCTTATCCTTAGCTGCCATTTTAGGGCGGGACCAGAGCTCCACCGTTTATGTGTGACTGGTCGGCGACAATTCATTCCTTCGTCGATATATTTGCCTTTCCCAATTTCCTTTAGTCATAAGTCTTCAAGTTCGCGTAGGTAGACTCGTAATCCGTTAAAATTCACTCTTGGAGCCCTCAGAGGAGAGGAAACTCTTGAAAGCTTAAATGGCCAAAGCGTACAGCGCGAAACAAAAGAATGGTGGTGTATTGGCTGAGGAAAATTATTTTTCTTTGGTGTTAATAATTTTTTCACTGCAGTTCAGCTGCGGGTGACTCCGTAATGCTTTTTCTCCTTTTCCTGTTTCAAAATCTGTTTTTAGAAGACTGAACTTTTCCCTCAACAAGAATACCATGAAATTACTATACGAATGAAAAATACCATACTAGGAAAACTAAAATTCCCTCACCTTTAGCTGAATTCTGAGAAGAGCCGCAGTGTATAAAATAAAAATGCAATACTGCAGACTTAGAAGTTTTCATCAGTTTTTTCGCCACCTAAAACATCTATTTTACGCATAATTGTATAAATTTTTCATTATTACTATACAAATATTTGGTGAAATTTTATGGAATCAAGGTGATTTAGATAGTTAAAATTTTTGAAACCGTATTTCGGGTTTATGTTTCTCATGGAAGCATCTTAAACTGTTTTTCGACTCAAAGATTTCTCTCCGAACTTCTCTGTTGTCGTTTGATTCTGTCGTCTATTTAGCAAGAGAAATGCATGTGAAACAAGAGTTGCCTTTTGATCGATTTATGAATGTTCTTATTACCCTTTCAATCCTCCGAGGTCCATAACGTCCATAGGTGTAGTTTTTAACCGGGTTTTAATTGTTTTAATTTTTACATTGAGCATTCGTAGAATTGAAATAATATTTTACCATATTTCATGTGTGACCCTTAATCGACCAATGTTTAATTTTACTGTATTCATGTAATACTTATATATCTTGGAGGTAAGGCTTAGGTGAGCAATTTAAAAATTCCTGAAATATAAATAGCCCATCCATAAGAAAGCTTCAGCATTGTCATGTATTTTTTAATAAAATATTTTAAGTCTTCGACCTCATTAGTGTGTTACCAAAATTGTTTGTGAACCGTCGGAGAGATTTCTCGTCAGTATCATTCACACTTACCAGTGATATCTTCTTTTCGTTCCATTGTAATCGCTGGCTCATGTAGAAATATATTCTCACAACCTTCCACTGCACAATCCCATTTCCATTGAGTTTATCGTGCTATAATTCAATTACCGCATCATTACTTGTGCTTGTCGAATGTCGGATTCCACTCATGCCGCTAGAGAGCTTTATTTCGCGGAACAGTGGTTCTCTTTGATGAAGCTTTGTGGTTGGTTGAGCCTTAATTCCTTAGACTAATCCTTTTTTTTTAGCTTTGGCCGTGAATCATCGAAGGCTGCCGGATTAAAGTGGTGTCGTAGGGGAAGAGACTTTCTCGGCAAAATGCACCTTAATTGTGATCTATTGCATAGCTGTGCTCGAGCTCTATGGTCTCTCACTCTCTGTTCAATTCATGAGCATATTTCTCTCTGCCTCTCTTACACAATGCTTGTGTGTTAAAAATAAATGGCGAAATTTTTCCCTATGAATGGAACGAAATGTCTCTTACACAGTATGTGTATATTTATATTTATTTTCATAGCCTACTTCATGTATTAGCCACCGATAGTTTTTGTATTTTGCCGTTGTGTTGACGCTGTTTTCACCATTCATATAGGTATTGAAAAATTTTAAATTATACACGGGAAATATGTTGGAAAAAACCGCTTGCACCAGTTATGCTAGGTTTTTACGCGTTTCATCACTCGGTCTTCGTCTCATTTGAGATTGGTTACTGTTTGTCAGCTGTTTATTTGTTTGCATTCCCTTTTCTCCTTGAATAGATTAAGTTTTACCTTGAAAGTAATGCCAATCATCGATACCTGCGTGCTTCTTGTCTAGGAATTAACTTTTTACACTTGAACGAACCCATTACTGTGCATATTTCTCGTTAGCCGCTATCATGAATCCGAGATGTTAATTTATTTGCGCTTATAATGGGATTGCTATCTATATGGTTAATTAATTTTTCCTCAAATTAAATTTTGGATAGAACAGAGGAGAACGCCTTTTTGAGGATGGAGTTTGCGATAGCAAAAAAAAGCTGAAGCGTGAAATGCGAAAAGAATTGCCCTTCCACTGGCAAGCTAAGAAGTTGTAACAGAGCATTTCGGGGTGGGTAGAATTATACGGTCCGAGAAGGAGAGAGTGGAGATGTGATAACAGCTAATGACATGGCCAGCGACACCTTTCTGCCAAAGAGTGTGCGCATAATGCCCTCTGCTGGCCCACTGCCACCTGTCGTTTACCGCGTCACGCGATTCTCTCCCGATAATGTCGTTCTTTATCCTAATCCATCCTCAATTTTGTAATGCTACGCTCGATACTAATCCATTGCTAAAATTAGGCGGAAACGCGATTCTAAACGGAAAGGATATTTTTGATCTAACTAGATAAGGATATAGCTAATCCTGCTTTGTTTTAAAATTAGTTATTTTGATTTTAAGTTTTACTTATTAGTGGCAGAACTCATCAACGAGAGCATAGGATATTTTTTTTAACTGGGCGCATATACCAAGACACCTAGTGCATCTTTATTTTGGTCCTTTGATATGCCGACTAAATTTAATATATCCATTAGAGTTATCATTTATAACTGCAAATTTGAAGAACTCGATTCTTGTTTTTCCGACTCATCACTTGTAAGTGAAATCAAATTCCACCTCACTTGAAATACATAATTTCCTAATTGTTTTCATTTTTTGGAGATCCCTTATGCATCATTATCGACTCTCAGAAAATATTTAATTCTTCTTGGTTGTTCTTTCCCGGAAAGGCTAAATTTATCAGCCAATGTCTCATATTTATCTTGAATTTGCAGTAAAATGAAGCAAAAATAAATCAGAAGATGTGTATTTAGAGTTTAATTTGTATTTTTACAGCATTTTGATATACTTCCTTTGATGTTTGTCGACTTGTCAGGGTAAAATATCGCAACTCAATTTTCACCCACTTTCCGATTATCTAAGAAGCTGAAATTTTCAGCATAACTCAGATTGAGATGACGATGCAACTTTATAATACTTTTATTAGGATTTAATCTGTATCTCGACCTGATTAAGAATTTAAAAATAAATATGGAGATTGAGATGAAAGTAAAATTTTCACAAAAAAGAAGCAGAAGTGAAATAGGAAAATGAATAGTGGAAAAGAAGAAGAATGAGCTAAAACGAAAATAGGAGAAAAAAGATAGGGTAGGAAATTTACAAGGTAATTTTTGAAAAGTCAAATTCTTCATTACTTGATTACATTTGAGCAGTTCAACGCAGATATTTGTTGTAATCGCTTTGAACTCGATATTCTCAAAAAAGAGCATTTTTCTCGCGATCTGAAAAAAATGAAATAATTTTTTTATGAGACTGACAGATTCTCAAATAAATTTCTTCGTGTACAACGAAAAACGTAGGGCGCATGTTCTACTCACTTTATGCGTAACATCAATTAAGATTTAAGTAACTGTAGTTCATTTTGTTTCGCAGTTAACATAAGCATAAATTGAGTGTGATGGTGGAACATACGCCCTATATGAAGCAATTTATTAAGAGACTCGGTCAGGCTCATAGAAAATTTATTTTCATCTTTATTCGCGCGAAACACTTTGCCTTTTTTTAATTTATTTTATATTATAACATTATTTAACATTCTTTTTACGAGTTAGTGAATTTGGATTTTTCTCATAAAGATTTTTTCTTGGCGTATGATGTCCAGTTAATCAGTAACTGCACATACTTTCTAGTGTCAGTGAATTCTTTCCAATTGGATGTATTTGCATTTTATTTATCGTTGAACGGAGAAAATATTCCACTTTTAATTTCTCCGAGATATACTTAATGAAGAAGAATTTAACAAGATTTGGACTATATTTTATAATCGTGTTTTTAATATTATTTTACCTAAACTCTCCCTATAAACGCCTGTCTTTCGTATGTTCACGCTAATGGACACCCGTCTTTCTTTAAAAATACGTAACACTTGACCAATCTCGCATAATCCAAAATGCTTTTCAGTAATATTCTCATGCTTGGGCCAAGTTGGAAATCTGCTTACGGTATGGTGTAAGTGTACCCATTTGTGACTCAAATCCGTTGTGGCATGGTCCTTACGTTGATAGCCCATCAAGAATGGGAAGCCTCCAAGCTTCAGAAAAGCCATCTTCTTAGATTCGGGTGGAAAACAAATTATTCAATTGCCGGCTGTTATCCCTGGATGATGGCATCGCTCTAAAACGATGTATCGCCCGGAATTTCTTAAACCGCCAGTCCCTCGTTACGTGTAGCTCCGGCCCATCATCCCCTCTTGTCTATGGCCGGCCAGGCCAGCATCTCCGGTCATCCATCACGGAAACCAATCTCATAACCTCTCACCGCAAACTATCCCCTTCCCTCTTCCCTTCCGCCTTCCCACAGGAAAACCCATCCCATATACCCACTCCCTCTGAGCTTAAAGAACTCACATCACCCCCTTCCACTCCACCCTCCACTTTCAAACCCACACGAACTTCCATTCATAACCCACCAGAACAGTTTTTTTTCGCATCCCTTTTTTTTCGCAATTGCGTCCATCTTGGGTTTGCTTCTGAACTACGGATCCGTGAATCCCAGTCCACTTTAAGGTACCTGCGGTATTCATCCATACCTCCCAGCCCGCGCTTTATGTTTTTTTCTTTCTCTGCCGCAAGTCCGTAGAATTTCGAATGTCCGCAGTTTGGAGATGGGTTTGAAGGTCTCTTACGTTCCGATTGACTTAGCTTCAATGCGCAAGAACTACCCTTCAGATTGAAGGTTTAGTTTTATATTCCAATTATTTATTTTTTAAACCAGATTGGAGAGTTTGCACTCTATTGGAGATCAAAAACTTGAATGGCCTATCGAAGTGATAAAACTTCATAGGATATGGTCTCATTGAGGTCAAGCGAGTAAACTCGGTAATAAGGGTTGAGTTCCTTATCCTTTGGATTTTATGTGCACCAGACGTCGTCACCTGCCACTCAAGCGGAAAGCTTTTAGTTTCTTTTTCCCTTCAGTTCCAGGGCTGTAGATGAGAGAAATGTTGATGCCACGTTATATGCGCCGTTAAATTTTCCGCGGAGGAAATATCTTTCGAAGCAGTCGTATAAACTAATGAAAATGAAATTCCAAACCTATGATTAAAATCTGAAAATAGTGACGGTTATTGAAAAATTTTTAAAGTCAAAGTTTTATTCTCGAGCGAAAGTTACGTTTAAGCTTTTTTAAAATTTCATCCATATCTGACATCCTTTTACATCGCTGTAATGTATTCGTTAGGAATGTAAGCGTCTGCACCATGCTCACGTAATTTTTTTTGCATTTTCTCTGGTTTTATTTCAATATTCTATTACTCAGTATCCGAATACATAGTGAAAGTTGCGCCTAATTTCCCTTCTATTGTTTACTTTTTCGTTGGAAGACGAAATTTTTCATAGAAATGTTTCGATGCGGAGGGAATAAATGTACTCATTCAATTTTATGAATAAATTTTCCTAACCATGTAATTAAAGTTGATTTGGAAAAGATTCTTTAGTCGAAGCAAATTCAGTACGAGTGCCCAATAAACTTAAGTACCCAATGTCTTTACCCGATGACTTTATCGAATTTCATATCAGTAATTTAATACCTTATTTTGTTACATTAGGGAAATAATCAAAACTAACGTAACAGAAAGTAGGAATGAACTATTTCCTCGTTCGAACATTGGCTTTGAGACACCTCCCACGCTATGGAGTATCAGGGTGCCGTTAATTTTTTGAAATCACAAAAACACCTTACCCCTCAAGGTTCAGCGCTAATGGTGTTCCTATTGGATAGCGAGACGTCTCGTTGGAACTGAAGTCCTTGTTTCCCGGAAATTGAACGCGCGATAATGCCTCATGCATGAGGACGCTTGTTTGCGCAGGTTTGATCATTCAAGGAAGGCAAACACTCCGTGCGAAAGCAGGAAGAGGACACCGGCGACATTCCTTACGTTTCCTTGTGTCCTCTGATCGTGTTTACGCCTAATTGAGGCCCCCGTAACTTGGCGGCAGTCTGCGCGACACCGGGAGATACCGCCGCAATATCTCATAGTTTGGGCCAAGTAGGAGGATGTTTAATGACGGCTACTCGATGTTCTTACCTTCAGAAAGCATAGAGAAAATTCGTCCGCCGTCTCTCCTTCCGTCGTAAAAACATCGTAGTGAGGCGTAAAATTGAGAGTTGTACATACTTGCGTTCGCTAAATGCGGAGGTCAAAAAAAATATAGCGGAAAGTAGAAAAAAACTGCCTTTTCCTATGTTCGAATGTGAAATGAGGGATGAGGAGCTGGTTCGCTTTGACATTACCCTTTCAAGTTCCAGGAGTTCATAGTCCGTACTCGGTTATAAAGTCGTCCAATCACAATGCGCTCATCTCGAAAAGTCAATGGCATCTTATGATTAGTGGAATTGAACCTCTCATTTTTATCGTCATTTCTCTTTTTCCATAATTTATTGTACGTTTTCCCTCTCCTTTATGCAGTTTAAACGAACAAGTATAACGATGTTTCCTCTGAATATCGAAATCTGAATTCCAAGTTTGGCCAAAAATGTAGCCCCCACAGCAGCAACGTTCCTCATTGCATATTAATTATTATAGTTCTCTGAGACGTTTTGGGTGTACATAATTTTTTTAGCAGATGAAATTTCGAATTCATGCCTATGTAACTTTAATATGGCGTTTGGCTTGAAAATATGTTGCGTTGAGTCGCATTGGCTGTTTTTCACCATAATAACGTGTATCAAAATTTCAAGATTCATAATACCGCTTGGAAATCGCTCCTTACATTTTCTGAGTTTACAAAATTTTTCTTCAATAAATGACAATAATGGAGAGTAACAATTGTTAGACAATATTTATAAATACGAGAACATTCCTCGAATATCCCTATCTTCTCTCATTTCTGGCTTTTCTTGTGCCTATCTTTCCATTGAATCCTTACTTATTCATCTTCTTAATTACGTATTTGTGAATATAAATGACGATAAATAGGTTTTGCATCCTATAATAAGATGTACCATGCTATAGAAAGTAGAAAATCGACATAAATTTAAAATTGGAGTGTTTTCCTGAGTTCAGTTCCCTGGTGTGGAAGAGACTGAGGCAAGTTATAAGAGTATATTATCCTAAAATCTCCTACGTTTCTACATTTTGACCGAAGTTTTCTGGATCTGCCTTTTGAGAACCCTTTATCGCGGTATTTTGGCGAAGTTACCTGCTGCTGCTGTTAACTGACAGCAAACTGACTTCGTTTTAGAAGTAATAGGCGCCGGCGAAATATAGTGGAAAGACACCATAATTTTAATCAAACATGATAGCCTTTTTTTAGCATTAAATACGCTTAACGATGACTTTGTTGTCGGAATGCTTCGTACGCTGGTAAAACTTTGTGAAAAAGTGTCATTTTATTTTATGAAAATTACTTCGTTCTGTTGTTATCAAAAGATTCTCATAATTTGAAGCTTCTTCTCGGATAACTGGAAGGAAATCATCTTTTCGAATACCTTTTCTCCGGAAAATACATTCGACAAGAATCCGCCATTGCGGGGGCGAGGTAAGGAAGAGCGAGAAAGAGAACCGTATGTGTGAGTGACGAAGAGCAACCGGTTGAAATAGGAGCGAGAGGGGGGGAGGGGTAGGAAGTCTGTATTGGAGGGAACGGAGACAGCGACTGTTGTTGGTCATACGGCGGGCGACACTCCCGCGGCAATAGCTTATCATCCGGTCCGTGGCGCTCGCGAAGCTATCAATCCAGACAGGCCTCTTTTCTCTCCCATTCTCCCTTCATCTCTCCTTTCCACTCTTCCTCCGTCTGCGTCCGTGGGACCAATCGGAAGGTGACGCTTAGTCACCGGGAAACAGGCCGATTGGTCCGCTTCTGACACCGTCATTTGTCTTTCCTTCCGGCGCGGAGAGAGCGTGTAGGGGAGGACAGGGAGGGTGGGAAGAGAAGAGTCGCGGGGGCGGCATTAATATTTTGTACGCGTTGGGAATGGACGATTCGCCACGCCACGGCCGTTGTTTCCAGTGATTCCCTCGCTGCTACCTGCCTACATTGGCAATGCCGGAGACAGAGATAGAGCATTGTTCAAGGAATGGAGTATCGGTGATGGTCGTGAGGAAGGACCTGGAGAATAAAATAACCTCGCAAGTAGTGGAAAACTTCGCTAAAAAAAATATATCCATTCTCTCCATCTCCTGCTACCTCGACTTTAATGAAAAATCAGCGGGAGGAAGCGATGAAAAAGTCAAAATCACGTGCTCGCAATAACTATTCGTTCGTTCAAGCGTTTAGCGCGCGTTGCTTTTCCGCTGGTGATCTTTTCCGTTAGAATTGGTGCAATGCGAAGAATTTGTTGAATGATGAAAATATTATCGATTTTTGTCTTACACGAACCCATTTTCTATACCAGAGTTGCATGCCAGTGTAACGTAAATTTTGAGAGAATTAGTATTTCTCATTGGGTAGGTGCTAAATTGTAGGCAGGAAAGTGTATTCTAACATCGTACGCGATGCTGTTGTTCTTTCAGCGAATTCGTATTTATTGATATCATATAGCTAAATTCATATATTCGATTTCACGTCCTCTTCACAAATGTTTTACTAACAATGATTCATCCTCATTTTAAAGTATGAGGAGGATAGTCTGTTTTAATCTCATATTTCAAGGAGAGGGAACTGCCTTGAACTTTCTTCACGAATACTGCGGTACTTAATGCTCTTTTCCTTTTCACGGAAAAAGCACTTGCCGTTATAACCTAACTTAATTCAAATATTTGACTCACGTTTCTTTTCACCAGTTATTTCTATTAACGATGAGTTCCTATTTTCAATAGAACGGCTGAATAGTGTGTATGAGAGGATTTATTTATGTTTCGGGAAAAGGACTATGTTACTATATTGTAGGGAGGAGACTGGTCTTACCTAGAACTTGATAGTATTTTCTATAACTCTATATCACCTCCGCTCCGCTGATTTAATTTCCTGACGTAACTATTACTTGCTTAAAACTTTAAAATTATCTTGAAATTTCATCAAAATTTAGCGTAAGCACTGATAATCATGTTCCGAAAAAGTAAACATTTTACGTCGTAATTTTCTCTTGGCTAAAATTTTCGTATTTGAAGCCCTGCCTATTGACAAAGGTCTACAGTATGCCTGTCCCTAAAAATTTCAGGATGATACCGTTAAAATGTAATCAGTCAGAAAATCGAGAGAAAATACAAGCGGTTTGCCGGAGCAATGCCTCTCAATGATGTCTTTTCGTAATTATCATAAACTGATAGAATTGACCAAAATTCAACTATTTGACTCATTTCAGTTTATTCTATTGATGTTGCATATAAATACGGTAATGTTCGTATACTGATTCAACCCAACTAACTTGCAGGTTTTGACTTTGCATTCTCTACGCCAGTTTACACGGCCGACGATACATCCTCCATTATAAATTCTATATCAAATAAAAAATATTGAGATAAATAATAAGCCATTGTGATGGGGAAAGAGAAGTTTAGGGAATGATGGCGGAGTGAGGTGGAAAGCTGTGGTGAGGAAGGTAGGGTGGCATCCATCCTCCTGGATATCTATTGAGAGAAACTGAGGAGGAGCCCTTTTCTCTTGCACCTACATGTTCATTTAACTAATACAACTCAAGTAAATTCAAACATTTGTTATTCACTGTGAATGACAACTACTTGTATGTAGTCATAAATGCTCATTTTATGTAACTAAATTCAAATATTTTTTTCCGCTACTTCAGTTAATCATGTTGATGATGCATCCCTATGAAAAATTGCTCTACAAAATAACAATATTGTGAGGAATAGGTTGGCATTGGGAGGGTGAAAGAGTTGTAGAATAGGGAAGAATGTGGGACGATGATGGCGGCGTGGTGAGGGAATGGGAGGGTGGCATCTTGGCTCTACCTATTGGGAGGATGTGGCGTGTGATGGTGGCGGGTGTTTTGTGGTGGTGGTTTGGGTGTGTCGAGACGGCGCTGCCGTCGAGGGGGGAGTGGAGCACTCGGGGAGGAGGATGAGGACGATAGTTACCGCCGTCGCTGGTGCGTGAACTTCAACCGGAGTTTCCGCTCCGATTTTCCGTTCGTTTTTTCATATTTTCTCTCAATTTTCTCATTTTTCCTGTCGAAGAGTGTGCGTGCCTGTGCATGTATGTGTGTCCGCGATGGTCTTCCACCCCGCCCACTTCTATTCTCATCTATTCCTTCCTCTCTTTCTCGCACCTTTATATCTTCCCAGAAGTGCATCACTGGCTTTTAAGAAAACGGATAACTCCCTCTCGATCGCTCGAATTTTGTCTTTTTTGATTGCGTATTACTCTCGTAAAACTTAGGATGAATTTTTCTGTGTTTAACGTAGACCGTTTTCAACATTTGTCTATATCTAAAAAAAAACAACATGTACGCCTGTATGATTACCGAAGGGAATCTTTCAATTTGAAGCAAAGGGAAATTTTGACCTGGGTGCACTTCATGTTCGTTGAAAATTTCAAGATGATGACATACGTTTTAAACGAGTAATAAATGTGTGAAAATTTTACCTACGATAAAGCCTGATATCTAGCAAAGTTTTTTAAGTTAGCAATATGTCAATAAATCAAACCTTTAGAACGAGAGTGAATAATTTATTACGCTTACAATCGAGATTAGATCTACATTTTCCGAGTATGAAAATACTAGTGAAACATAAATCTCAGAAAAAATCGTTGTTGAAGTTTAATCTATCCATTCGATGAAAATGGCTCTTCGTATATTTCATTCATCTGAAAATCGCATTGAAAATACCGTATGTTTTTTTACTGAGCGTATAATCAGAAAAAAAGCGAATGCGCTAAACCAGTAAATTATGATATTCAACAAGACAATATTAACGAATGCTGAAAACAGAAATGTATTCAGGATTTTTCCGCGCGAATATTTTTTAATTCCGGATAAATATATATGTACGTGCTCCAGGGAAAAGATAGGAATTACACGTTTCAGAATTTACACTCTGATAATTATTCAAATGGAATTTTTGGTTAGACATCTTGCGGAGGACAGTGGTATTTTATTGGTAACCCTTAGTTTGTGATTATTATAGATATTTTTTTCATTTTATGAAATACCTCTGGTGTGACAATTGTTCAAATGCTTCTCGAAATCGGATTTGATTGGTGGGACGTTTTCCCTAAGAATTTAATTTTTGCCGGAGAAGACGCCATATGTTTGAGGATTTGCTACAGTACAACACCAAATTTTGTAAACCCGTACTCCGGGTGAATTACGGCCGCTGAAATATCACTCTCCACGGTGTGGTGAAAGATACTTCTCCCCAGCATAATGAGCTATTGTCCAAACCAAGAGACCCATGTCCGAGGTGCCTCTGATGGTGCTAGCAACCGTGTTTTCCTTCCGTATCACATCTCGTATCGGACACAATGTAAACTGAGATAGTCTTCCCTATTTCTTCATCTTGCCGTCATTGATGTATATGTCTAATATGGATACTTAATTCAGAGATAAAAAGAAACATGAAGATTCGAGACACATTAGGAAATCCTTGCATCAGCCAAATAGCCGAGGAAAACGGTCATGAGATTCAACGTTCTTGTATATATGATTTCCTGTAGTTTATTTAGCAAGTCTTTTGAGCCATTGGAAGACAAAACAGTGCTCTTCTTTCAAAGCCATCAACGATTTTACTGCCGCAGATGGCAGTAAAACAAATGAATTTTTTTCAGATAAATGTCTCATAATTTTTATTCGCGGAATGTAGCCTTGATAGGATGTGAAGTTATCATCACAGTTTCAGAGGGACGAAACTCCATATAAACTTTTATTCAATGCATTTTATGTGTTTAAATTGTCTGCTTTGGCCATGGGTGACTTGCAAAAGACTTTTCCTGAAGTAGTCGAGTACCATGCACTTCGTTTAAATCATCATAATCAGTCTTTCAGTGGATCGTTCAACAGCCATAAGCCACTTCCATCAAAGGATGCATTTTCGGTGAATCTCATCGTGGCTATGGTAATGATTCCATTGATGATTCACGACGATGCATCACACTTATATTATTTTACATTAGTGGCATCAATGAATAGTCAATAGTGTAAAAATTGGAGAGAAAACAACATCTAATATTTGAATTTAGCTGGGTTGTGTAATTATTTCAGCACATATGTATTTCTATTTATTGTATGTAGATTTTTGCATTTGAATGCTTCATCAACATTGTACACGAATATCGTCAACACTGTTAAATGATGAAGAGAAAATACTGTTACATATTTGAGTTTAGTAGGTACACACTTACATGCGATTGCGCTATTCGTACTGAGCCTTATATTTGACACTTGAAGCGTAATATTCAGTGACCTGGGTGACCATGTCCGGGACGGATTTTAAGCTCGAGCGATATTATACGTTTAAGCATGAGTGGCATTCAACTGAGTTCACGTAAATTATACTTATGAGGTAAGGAAAGGAAAGATGTCATGCTGCTGTCGATTTTCCGTAAGAGTGCTCTAGTATCTGTCATTGAGGACCGTTCTACCGTGAATTTCGAATGGATATGTTTGCTTCCCTAGAAAATGTTTCTCCTTCTGTTTTTACATTTGTCCGTGAGGCTCTCAATCTCACCTTTGGCTTCCTTACACTGCGTGCGCAGGGACACGCATGAGAAATAATGAGGATCAGAGAAAATCTCTAAATCGGGAAGTGCACCTTGGGAAAAATGTTTAGCAATACGACACGTTTAGTTGCGCCTTTCCTGCGGAGCGTTGTGTTCAAGGAGTGTAAAACCGTCCCATGTAAACATTTCAGTCTCTACGCTTCAACTGCTGAACAACCTCGATAGCCATCCAATTTCATCGTCGCGTCGTTTCCTTGAATTCTCCCTTGCAATCTTCAACCGCTCGAGAACTTCACTTCTGGATTATTATTCTGCGTGAATGCGTTTTCTTAAGATTTCATTCGAACGATTCCGTTGAATAGATAAGAAAATATTCCTATGGAGGTCGAAAAAAAATGTTTGTTCTCACGATCAAAATAAATCTGTTACATCTTGTGGTTTCTGGTGTCAGTCATTACGAAATTCATAAGGATCGCTGATACATTTTGCACTGAGGTGGCACTACATTGAAGGTTGTAGTAACCGTGAATCCCAACCCCTTGTCATTTTGATGCTTTTCTGCTGCGGATTGTAAATATTCGGTTATTTCGTAAAATATCTCGTATTTTTTGATGCGCCGTGTCGCAAAAACTTAACGGCGAGGATGTCCAATTTCGGGATAAGGGAACTTTCTATGTTACGTAGAAACTCTCTTGGTATTTTGCATTTGGAGTAATGCTGTAATTATATACAATACATCCTACCAACCGAATCTCTGTGGCTATGTAACACCCTACTAAAATTCTCTATCCTATCACTTTGAGATGGAAATGATTAATATTAACGTTTTATTTCATTGGCCAGCGTGCATAAAGTGCTTCATCTTGTCATTTGAAGACGTTTAAAATGCTTTTATTTGACTGAGATATTTACATCACTAAGAAAGTTTGAAGAGATCTTTTCTCGGCATGAAAATAGATCAGTAGAAAAGGTTTTTGATGAATTTGACTTATCTTTGTGTGAACGTTATAAAACCGTCGACGCCCTCGACTGTTAGTTCACCAATAAGACGTGAAAACATTCGTCTCCTTGTGAAAGACACCACTCTTCGCCCGAAGCAGCCCACATTCGCTCATTTAGAGTCGCACATTTGTATGCATTAATTCGCTTCTCCTAGTACCAACCCCGTGGGTTACACTTAAAAGTCGATTAAAATTCTCCAGAGCCGCTTCTGTGTCCCGAATGCATGCGCGATTCCGTCCCTTGCGGGTGCTCTCTCTCTGCCAAGGACGACCTCCCGCGCGCCGACGAGAGCCGCTCATGCTGCAGTCCAAGTGGTTCACTAGTCTGATCACAGGTGGCGTTGCGGGCGTCCCGAATGCTCCAAAGGGCGCAATCCCTTTGAATGGGGGAACTCGCGGTCAACGCCACTGCGCCTGCGCCCCGCTCCATGAATGAACGAGTAGGAGAGAAGGGGTGGGTGGAGGTGGTGTGGGAGAGAAAGGGGTGAATAGAAAGGGGGGGGGGGGAAGAAAGGAATATCGATATGGCCAGTGGGGGAGAATGAGGAAGAGGAATAGTAGAAGGGATTTGGGGAAGAGCAGAAGGAGAGAGAGTCAGGCCCCCTCGCTGAGTCCATCAGTTGGGCGGCCGGCGGCGACCCAAATCGTGATGCTGAAGGAACTTGAATGGAGGAATCTTCCTCTCTCACTCAGCCAGCCATTTCGTTTTCACGCTTTTGAAACCCAGGGGAAGAGTTTCCGTTCGAGAGGGCAACCGTTGCTCTAGGTGAATAGGTAAGAGTTATTTTCCAATTCCTGCCTCGTCACTCGGACAGTTAACCATTGCGGACATGGACGATGCATTAGCCATCGTCATCGCGCTTTTGAGAGATGCTTTCAGCTCCCTGGAAAGAACTAATCCTCCGTTACCTCCGGCACGAAATCCCGTTGACTCTAGCGTAACTACTACCTATTCCATTGCCGCCCCACCTCTTGCGGCAGTCATTCGGTTCTGCGTTTATAGCCAGTGGGTCGCGGTTGTTGCTTCTCTCGCCGATAAACAATCCACGTATTGTCCCGGGCTTCCCGGATATTGCTTCGATGTCGAAGTCTTCCGAGAAACATATTTTCTCTCCTTGAAGTACATATTTTTATTTTGAGAGAGGGATCTTACACATGATTTCAGTAGGTTGCCAGTACTGGAAAAAATATCAAAGATCACATAGTGTACTAGGACGCAACGTCGACGATGAAGAATTGTTTATTTGCAATCGAGAAGATGATGAGGGAATTCACCTCGAAAAACGATATTTATCCGAAAAATTCTGGTAAAAATAATGGGAAATCAGATGTGTAGGTGAAACCTCGGATATGGAAAAAATTAATTCGCAATTAGGAAACGGTACAGGTCTTCAAAAGATTGAAACATTATTTTTCCACGCAACAAAGACAGTTTTAATTCTATTTATTGAAAAACGTTTTTGAAATAAACTTTTTTCTGTCGAAAGGTACCACACGTTTGCATAGCAATATAAATTAATTGAATTCATTTATTCATATCATGCCAAAGACAAGGCTAATTCATTCTCGTCATAATGCCGATAAATATGATACGAATGATTGCTCCGTCGAGGAAGTGATTTGGCAATAATTGTCCCTTTATGCGAATGCCTTTTTTACTGCCGTGCAAGGAGTGATGAATTCATGAATAATGTTTTCGATATATACCGTTAGTATGTGGCTGTCCCTACACTTACCTACTCATTTTATTGATGGCGACTCATGCGTCTTCATTTTCTCAATTAGATGGTAGAGCTAAGAGGGATGCATCCTTTCATTTCCAAGATCTCTAAGGACACAATTGCGTAAGAAATACCATCCTGTTTACTCAAGATTAAGTTGATATGTCCTTATCGCACGCTCACTTTGGCATCTGAAACGATTTACTGCTAGATATAGTGGCGTCACTCATTGTGACAAAGGCTTCATTCAGGTGGAACAAAATTGTTTTCTCTCCCTGGTCAATTTCTCTATCCTGATAAATTAAAATCAAGTCAATACGTACCTTGTGTAAGCTTAGTTTTTTTCCATCAACTAAACTATGATTTCCTGTTACCTCTAATGGAGTTACTCATTGTGACAAAAGCTTCAGTCAGCTGTAAAAAAATCTTTTCTCTCAGTGGGTACATTTAAATTGATAAGTTGAGTATAGAAAAGTTCCCAATGCTAACGATATTTTTATCAACTTCTTTATGTGTCATAAATTCCCCAATTACGTCGGTGTAATGTAGTAAACTTAACTGCTGCGGATGGACGTAGCATCCTCACCCTATGCCCTTAACATCTTTCGACGATTCAAAATCACATTTTTTCATAGCGGAAAGCTTTATCAATTCTTCCCAACTAATCTTTAACGATCCGTTCATTCGATACACTTCGATTCGATCCGGAACGGTATTCAGGGCTCGTTAAGAAACAAATGGCTATCGGATTCGAAGCGGATGGCGTAGAGAACTGCGTGCGCAGGTGGAGCGGTGGGCGATCGGAGGGGGAGAGGTGTACAAATCGGCAATCAATCCTCAGCAGCCGATTAATCGTTTGGGGAAGAAGTATATCTAATTGTGTATCAATCTAATATCAAGTATATCTAATTGTGAGAGGAAGAAGTAGGTATAGGGAAGATAACGTCCCTCCTTCCGTCCCGGGCCACGAAGTTGGTGTGCTACCTCAACGGGAAGCATAACGCTTGGAAAGCATTAGCAGCGATTGCTTTTCTATTTTTACTTGAAAAAAATGTATAATACTGCGTTCATAATGTATAACGATGAATCACTTACTACACATATCCATCATTACCACAACTATTTGAGATTTTTTTCTTCCCTTTCGATTCTGCTTCCTCCTTCTTCAGTTGTGTGTTTGAAAGTTTCCATCAATTGAGATTTATGCTGTCTGCGAGATACCAGCGTGCACCACCTACTAGATTTTTTAGCCAAACCCTTGCAAATATCTGTGAAAAAAATTCGTGATATTTATTTATATATCACATTCTGTAGATTCATTTTTACTGAGGAAAGTAATACATGAATTCTTACTGTTTTCTATCGAAGATAAAGGTCCAATATTTGCAATTTTTACCTGATATCTTCCTTTTCGGGTTCAATAACCGCACGAAGGGATATTGAAGGACTAAACTGAAATAAACGCGAGATTTGTGTTAGTTTTATCGCAAATCAACGCCATAATCTAAACATTGCCAAAGTATTGCAAAGATACATCTTCACCGAGGAATTTACCCGTTACTTGTGTACTTCTGAACGATTCCTAGATGCACTAATTTCCAACGCCTGAGTCAAACGTCAAAATGACGTAATATCTGAAATGATATCAAAAATACAGCCTGAACGGAAGGAGAAGAAGCTAGCTTTACGCCGGTTTTCCTTAACATCTGCGCTAAAATGAAAAAAGTGTCCTAAATACGTTGAATATCGAAGATCAATGCCTTGGAATATACTGATAACGCTAAGTACTCCACTGCCGCCGTTAAGAAACGGAAAGGGAAATTGTGAATCGCGGCGACACGTCTTACCGAGGTGGTGTTAACAATTGGCTCTCCAATGGCAACACCCCACTGTACTTCGCGTCTCGGAGGCCGCGAGTAATGGTCCAGGGTCAACCGCGACTGCCAGGAGAATTCTTTCCTCTCCTGCTCCCCCTCCCTCGATTGACCACCTCCCTCCTCCCAGTACTACGCGCCCCTCCCTTCGTCTCCTTAGCTCGTGGGTTCCCTTGGGAGCGGGTGATAGGGAAAGGAGGGCGGGAAGGAGCGTTGGGGGGAAGCCGGGGATCAACAGGTGTCCGCCTCCCTCTTTTACTACCAAGCTAGAGGGAGGAGGGTTAGTCGTCGTCGCCGCCGCTTGAGAACAGCGTGTCGCACAATCTATGTGCGAGCGCCAAGGGCTTCTTATTCCCACCCTCCAGGGGAATCGTCGTTTATGAACTTCCCTCTCTCTCTCTCCCTCCCTCCCCTGTTCTTAAGTTTCTCGTATGCATGTGCACCGCATATGTACGTATTTCTCTTCGTCCGGAAATGAAATGGATGGAATTATCCGTTCTTCGGCGCTTCGTAGGTAACTGGAGTGGTTGTAGTGTTTGTAGTCTCATCATTTGATTCTCTTTGCTTTCAAATCAGTAAAAAGAGTCTAAAATTAAGTGATTGCTTAGAAATGGGACTAGTTTCTTTTACTCGTTGGACTCCGCCAGCAAACCGTAATGTTTCGACGTCGCAACCTTCTGACTTCGATTTCGAATTTTTGGCGATTTTCGATTTGCTTGTAAGGCATTCGCCCGCGCCCTTTGGAATGTGTATATTTAGTGTTCACTTTTTCACGAAGATCCGTTCGCCAAAATTTTACCCTCCGTTATCAACTTTTCCATATTATTTGTTCATAAGTTTTCACTTTGGCTCCAAATGAGAATTTATATTGCATGACCTTTGGATGTTATTTGAAAATAAATGTATTTCGATTGATTGGATTCAACTGGGAAAAATTACCAGTTTTTTAAACTTCTGTTTCTTTTTTTATATTTTTTTTCTAATCGGGATACATTTTATATATTTTTCCCTTGGTATTAATATCCAGCGGAACTGGTCAACAAATAAAACTGATTCCAACATGTTACTCAGCATTTTCTTAATTGCGTGAGGCTCTTTTTATTCTTTTTATTGTCAGTTTTCCGATGGAAAGAATTTTCCGCGGAACCTCTATATTTACTATTAAGGTGCAAATCCAATGCTTTACAACAGACTTGCATCAATTATAACGATATGGTCCTTATCTTGGCCATTATTTAGTTTAATTGGGATAGGCTTTCCTCTGTTGCGTTTCTATTTAAGTTCTATAAAATTTCATTAATGTTCGCCTCTAAATGCTCTGTATTTGACATATTTATTATTTATTTTTGATATTTATAAATATTTGACGTAGATACGTAAATAATGTAGCAGTCCGAAATTTCCCTCAGACTTTTTCGTTCATTTCGCCGCGCACAAAAGACAGCGAACCATATGCTGCCGTATTCAACGTGTTCAGTGGTCTTAAGTGTCCTTCTGCCGTTCCCACCCTCTTTAACACACTATCATCCACGTTTTCGAGGACATTAAAGCGAAGGCAGTTTGCTGGGGAAAATTTACGAGTGGATTTTCGTGCTGGGGTGACAAATAAGAGGGGACGGAACGCAAGCCCGGATCTTAAGAGAACGACCACTAGGGGGCGATGCGTCATCCCACGCCGCTCCTCTTACGCATTACAAGTCGTGTTTTTCCTTTTTGTGGGGGATAATTTCGTGTCGCTTGTTCTGGGCGATGGTCAATGAATTTGCCGGCTTGTCTCATGCTCTCGCGGCATCGTGAAAGTGTACTTAGTGTCTACGATGGGTTCTCCGAAGACTTGAGTTCTCTTGATTTTTATTTTCTCATTTTTTTATAGTAAACACGCCCTGCGAGTATGGTCGCTTTCTTAAGGTTTTTTTCACTGTAACTCGCTGAAGTAAAAATCCTTCGGAATGTAACATTTTTACAAATCATATGTGAAGAAAGCGAGTTTCCTTAAATTTACTCGGCGCATCTCTCTAGCAATCGTCAGACTGAATAAAAATAAAATAAAAATTCTTAAATCTAGTTTCATTGAGGTAAAGATGTGTTATTCACAATAGCCACAGTCAATATCTTATATTTAATGTAGACCAAATGCATTTGTTACGATTAAAAGACCAATTCCACTAATATCAATACTTAATGAAGCTCCTTTTGAACGCACATCCCTCCGAAAACTAACAGTGCCTAGTTCAGAGTTAAATGGTTAATGTTCAGCAGAGGGAAGATATATGTTTCTTCGTCTTTAATATGCTAGTAGAAATCAACGAAGATTTCCTTCAGACTAATTTTATAGCTTACAGCCCTATTTCGTTAAACATTAGCTACTGTTATAAATGCTACTGCCACCGTCGTTTTGAAAAAATTATGAATGGGACCAGGCGATATTGTGACGCTTAAATATTTGGTTTTTGAGGCTGGCAAGCATGCATTTTCATCCGAATATGAAGTCACTCCAAAATGACCGTCTGTGGTCTATTTGGGAATTCATCTTTTTACAAAAAAATATAATGAAGCAGTTAATGGTCTCATGAGTTCCATTAAATTTACGTCAGTATCATCGAATGAGAAAAAAGTGGTTGGCAATCCATGTTATCTTTGCCATATACTCAAGAGTCGCCATAAAATTGCGATAGCCGTTTCTTTTAGGAGGCCTTGTCTTGGAGTAAATGACTTTCATTATTTCGCCGTAAAATTGCGTTTCCTAACGATAAGAAAATTTGAAACAGCTGCATAGTTGGCACCGAAATCGTGTAGAATTCTCTCGTTCTCAATTAAAATGATGGCGCTGCATGTTGCTAAACTTCTTGTTCTTAATCAAGTGATTGCTAAGTCTTCGTTTAATATCTTGGTTTTATTTTCCTTTTAAATACTACTAATGTAATTTTTCGAGTGATCCCATAACCCATTTGGTCATTAACTTTATAATTTACCATTTTTTGTGTCTTTATTATTTTTACATATCTCTGAAATCCATAGGATACCCTAATAAGTTTCGAATAGTACACTTTTTTCTTTGGAGCCATTAATTTTCGTCATACATAATCGCACTTTACCATCGGCATTATTCATAATCAGGCCTCTTTTTAAAATGCGGACCTGATATTGTATTTCACTTTCGTCACCCGTTGTATGTTAAAGTTTAGGTTGAGGCCGTGTTCAACGCAGCGCAATAGCATCTCCGCAGATTTACTGCAAATAGAAGTCTCTCTCCGCGATGAGGAATTTTCAATTTTCTTCTGCATGTGGTGTTAATTGCTCGCGTTGCTTCCCATGGTGAGAAACCGAAGTGCCATAAAAGGGAATGAATTTGTGGCTAAGGTATCGTAAGGAATCTGTCGATTGCGGATGGAAGGATCTGTGCCAAGTCAGTCGAGCGAAGAGTGGAATCCTAACGGAGCAGAATCCGCCCGTCAGCGAATTCGGATGGGAGGAGCGGGTGTGAAATACGAAGGAAGGTTGAACTTATTCACACCGCTTGAGACCGCTCACTATGCCCTGAATCCGAATAAAATCTCATATGTGTGGTAGAGAGTGCATAAAAGTGATTCTCTGTGAGAAATTAAGTTCGTCTAAATTTTGTATCTCAATTATAAGTTAAAAACAAATATTGCGCAATTTTCAATCCACTCGAAAAGTTAAGTGTTGGCGTAAGAGAGACGATATAAAGTGAGGGTTAGATAATATCCCCTTAGAGACAACTACAGGATTGGGATGGGAATAACATTTTTCAATTAAGGTATCAGTCGTGATGTTCAAAAACAAATCGATCGGATAGTTCTTTGAAACGGAACTCTTTTATTTCATTCTTCCTAGCCCCTCGTAATGACAAAAAACATGAGGGAATACATTCATAGAAGTAATTTTGGCCTGATTTCAATTGTTTTCATTTTATTATGTTTAGTGTATGATAATGCTGATTTATGGTTGCATAAATTTTAAATTTCCGGATCCTAAATATCACGATCATTTGAGTAACATGTGAAGTTAGTAATTGTGTTAGGTAAACGAATAGGATTTACAGATGGAATGAAGGGAAGAAGGCCTAATTGTGAATTTAGAAGGAGAGTATAAGTTGAGGGGGAGATTGGACGGAGTAATACTTCAAAAATTGTAACAACTCGGAACAAAGTGAGGAAAAGTACAAGTTTTATGACAAGGCGATCGCCGGATAATACCTCAAATCCCACGCACCCGTAGCATAAAAAATGCAGCAGCGAGACTTTTGTTGATCGAGTCCATTTGGGCGTTGGAAATGGCTCGCGGGAAAGAAGGAAAAGCGTGTTGTTGGGGTCACGTGACTGTGGGGCTGCGTCGGCTGGCGCCATCCTCTCGCTGCCCCTCTCCGAGAAGACGGAAAACCCAAGATGGAGGAGGGCGGGGCGGGAGGGAGTGTCGGCGCGGACGAGGAAATTGAAGGATCTCTTTCTTCCTCGAAACACTCGCGTTGTCATCTTCGCCCAACATCTTCTTCCTCCCCTCCGCTGTCGTAAGGCGTCCTCTCCCGGAGCGAGCGCTGCCCTGGCTGCAGTTCGTCCGAGAGTGAAGTGCCCTTAGTTTGTGGAAAAAATGGACCCGAAAGGAAATAGTAAAAGGACGATGGTTGGGACGAATGGAAGTGTGAGGAAAAGGGGGGCTCGGACGTAATTCTGTGGAAATTTTGAAAAGGGAACGCTCTCTCTGGATGCTGGAGCAAAGAAGAGAGAATTATCACACATCACTTCTAAACTTTTCCTGTGTGCCTACTTTGGGGACGTCCTTTGTTAACATATTTCTTTTTATTAGGCGGAAAAATAGAGGCGAGTTAAAGAAATATACTGTAACCCTATAAATTTTTCTCCCATAAAATCATGCAAAACATGCAATATTAAGAGAGTTCGCCCGCGAATGTAAATGGTATAAAGTAAGCTAATCGATTTTAAGTGTAGAGAAGCGATAGGAAAATAATGCTATACTTCCATGCATTCCTTTGGTTCGCCTATTTGATTCACAGTCAGCTAGCAGTTTTCTTGCAGGATACCTAGTATAAATTGTCCCTAAAATTGTCTTTTCCGTGGCGTTTTACTCGCCAGTAAACGAGCGAAATTTGGAGACTGTTACTCAACTTTTTTATCTCAAGCAGCCACTTCGTTAGTTTATTCAGGGTCTTTATTTTTAAAAATATCACTCTTCGCAGCCCACAGGATTGGCTTGTTGGAAATGTACGCTAGAACTGTCAGTGAAACATATTGAAAACATTTTCTGCTGCAGTAAAATTCGCAGTAATAGCTCCTGCTTGGATATCCAAGATTTTGGCATCAAAATGCGACAGGAAGAAATTCAAACTCCTTCCCCGAAAGAATTCGATGCTGATATTAGTGTCAATTTTAGACAGCTCGTCTACGCAGTTGTATCAGTACGAAAGATTGGTATCTTTTGATGCATAAATGCTGTACATTATTAAGAAAATAGTTCCTTTATAAATCAGAAATTTTGATCATGTAAAGTTTTTTTTTCTTGCTTCCGTCGAGGTTTACCGTTCGAGCCAAGTTTTCTACGGACATGGTTTGGCAAAGTTCTCGTATAGTCTATTTGTATTATCGCTGTCCACGACGAGTTTTGAGTGCTGATGTTCAAGTCTTTTTCGAAACGGGACCTCTCTGCTTATATACGGCGGCTTTAATGCCGGGATAAATGTTCGGAAGATTGTGTGAAGGGAGAGAGGGGTGGAATTGGGCGAAGGAAAGGGGCGGAGGGTTAGGTCGTCGTTAACCCCATCCCGAAATGAAACCGACCCCATCTCCGGCCTTCCATTATCTCCTTCCCTCCCTCTCTCTCCTTCCGCCTCCTCCTTATTCTCCTCCCCTACCACCGCCCTCCTTCCCCAACCGGCTCCTCCTATCCAGCATTGTCTCCTTCCCGCGCGATCCAGTTCGCCAGCCTACGTCTCCTTAAGGGGGGCACACTACCTCGGCGAAAAGCATAACTTTCGAAAAGTAAGAGCATTGATTGGTCCTCCATTTTTGCATGAAAATTCAAGGAACCATGTATGCTATTCAAATATATTTATAACATAATTGTGCAATATAATATATTCTGATTTGCATTTTGAGGATTGCCGATAATGCCGTTCAGACATTATTTGAAAGTCTCGAATATCTGTAATAATTTAAGAAATTCAGTTTTTCATTCATGAAGGGAGTAATGCATGCTGTTCAAACTCGACGGCGCCAATATTGCCAACTATTATGTAATTTCCTCGTGCATAGGGTCGAAACTATAGGAATGTATGTCGTAAAACTGATGAAAAACGTTAGTTTTAATTTTATTTGTCCTCTGATTCAACACTAAGATGAACTACGTCTCGAGATGACTGCATACATTCATCCATACCATAGGATATTACCAATAACTTCAGGCTTTACTTTGTGATGCCTTACCGTCATGGAAAATAAAAATACTACACTTACCTAGTAAGGTTCACTATGAATGTTCAGTGGACATGGCCTTTATGTCGTGATAATTCCATCTTCACCGTACCATTGATGTACTGAAAAATTTGTGTGTAAGTGCACCAGGGCCAAGGTTAATTTACGAAATGGGAAATCGTGATGATCTGCAACAGCGACTCTTTTTCGCCGAGGTAGTGAGCCTCCTTAAGCCCCACTCCCCTCCAATATATCCCCCTCCCTCCCTTATGAGCGTCTCCCACCCCCACTCTACACACATCCAACCCGGCACTCTCCCATTCCTCCCTCGTAAGAGACACCCCCCCCCGTACACCCCATCTCATCCTCCTCCCTTCTTCTAATTCTCCTCCCACTCTCTACATTTCGCTTCAAGAACTCCTCCCTCCCCTCCTTCCCTTGTAAAACTGTTGCCGGAGTCTTTTGATGTGAGCCGACGGGCAGAAGAGGAGAGAACCCTTTGCCACCGCCCTGACTCCACTGAGCGGCCGCATTCCTCCGTTTTCCTTCCTCTCGACGCTTCTCTCGCTTCCTCTCTTATCTCCTCCGCCCTCTCTATCTGTCTCTCTCTTTCCACTTCCCGTGCATTTCTGCCCCTCTTCCTTACTCACCTTCCTCTTTGCTTTCTATACGAGGTTCTCTTCGACAATTTCCTTTTATTGCTGATTGTGATTGAGTTTGAAGAATCAAGAGACTCGTATTCTTCCGTTTTGTGATCCACTTCTTCAACTGTTCGTCGCGAAAAATTGATAACTTTAACCCTTTCGCGGATAATTTGATAGCGTCACGTTCTCATGCGTAGCGTGTAACCGCGTTTCACCTAAGACCTTGTTCGCTGGCCTAATGTGGTTTGTTACTGTTAATTCTATTTTTTTTTATTATCACCTCCCCTAGAACGGCACATTTGAAGCCCTAACGTCAGGTTATTCTCAAAAACACAAATACTCATGCCCATAATAGGTGTAACCTACCCAGGCGGGACTCGAACCCGACCTTCGGTGTGGCAGACGAGGCCGACCATCGAGATTACACTCTCACTAGCGATTCCTGCCCACAGTGAAAGGTTTTTCCCGATCAAGTAAATGAACGAAATCTCGGATATCACCAACAACTCAGGAAGAAAGAGCGACAACTTTCGCGATATTTATTTTGACCTTACGAGATATTGGGTGTGTGAGGAATTTTTTTTCGTCGAAAACTTTCCATTTAGCGAATCCTTTTCGTGAAATTTGAGTTTGCCTCTGAGTGAACCACCCAATTGGTTCCGGGAGGCTGAATGCTGTCTTACTTCCTTGCTAATCCTTACACTCCGTATCATATCCACTTCCTCTGGATAAAAATTTGAGCCATCTTCAAATTTGCATAGTTTTCGGATGATTTTTTTCAAAGCGTCTCACGTAGGCGTACAGTAGATTCTATTACCACTCTAGCCTAAAATAGAGGAATTACCATTGGAAAATAGCGAGATGTAGCAGAAACTTTGTACGAACTTTACCACTGTTTTTATAATATTTCTCTAGTTTTTATTATTCTCCACGTATTTTCATTACCCCTGCATATCAGCCTCACTTTCGTCTCCTTTCTTTCTCTTTAAGAGAGTATTAGTTCCGGGAAATTGACTGATGTATACTACTTCCTAATAACGGTTTTCATTAATGCGATCGAATTTTTGATCAATTAAAATTTCGACATATTTTTGGCTTAATATTCCCAAGAAATCCAATCGTTTTACCCATAAACTCACTCTCTCATTGATTCAATCCAAAGGTTGTGAGATGTTGTTGAAACTTTTAACCCATTTTACTAATCCAGGTATAATCTCTCCCTCTATTACTCGATTTCTTTTCATTTCACGTGCATCTCATATTCCTTTTTCTCTTTTTCCTTTGTCTGTAATAGAGAATTAGTTCTAGGATACAGCCAAAGGTTGGTTTGAATTGATGAGGATAGATCATACCCCTGACGAAGCCACTGGGGTATGAATTTTACATATTTAGTGTAGTGCTGGGTCGTTCCTTTCCCTGTGCTTCCTCGTATTTCGACGATTTTTATTAGGTGTTGTCCATAGGCTTCAGCGGGGAATTGAATCCGAAACCCTTCAGTCAATAGCCAAGTACTTTGCCCAGTAGTCTTCCTCGTAGGAGAAAATGGCTTGAAAAATGCAAACGAGGAAGGTGGATAATAGATTTTGTAATATTGCCAAAGCTTTTACGAATTTTCGGGATTTATTTAATAATAATCTTATCGTATCCTCTATCACCCTATCTTTATACATTTTATGCAATGACACCTCTCCTTCGTACTTCACTTTCTTTTCTCCATTAGGGAACTTCGTATCCTGTATTCTAAATTGTATCTAAGTGCTCTCTATGCTTTACAGCCTAACAATCAAAGTTATGCTGATGTCAAATTTCAACACTTTTCACTGAACGTTTCAACGCGTTTGATTGATTAAACGCTCGCCAATCGTTCATTAGCTTGCAGTTGTGATCTGGGATGGGAAAATACCCAAAAAGAGGATATTAATGATGATTTAGCACGAAAAATAAAGATTTTTTAGAATTGTGCCACTTTTGTTACATAAGTGAACATTTTCAACACAGGCAAAACTCTTGCGTAGATTACCTTGGTTGAAGTTTTATGATGATGACATAATATGTCAAAACCTGATTCGTCAACGAAGCGTAAAAGGAGAAATACGAAAAATGTATTATTCTGACAATATTCTGTATTATTACGTGATGTGGTATGAACTAAAGACTCGTTAATGCGAACTGATTGTTTGGTTGAACTATAGAGTGATTAAGTTCGGGTGAATCACGATAGAGAATCTTTTGATACGGAATTCGATCGTCTTTTAATAACCAAACAGCAGGTCAGATAGAAAATGGTAGATCCTCCCCTTTCACAAGACTCCTCTTCCCTCTCAAGGTGATGAACCTTGACCAATCTTCTCCCTACTTTCCAACATCGATGATTGTTTTCCGTCCCCCGTCACACTTCATCACAAATATAAATTTGGTTTCCTCGGTCAGGAGTCACACTCAATGCTTCAACCAGAAGATTGGTTTGGATAGGTGTGGGTTGAGTTCATTCCAAACTAAGCCACTCATCCGGGAAAGGCGATGCAGTTTCCCTGCCTTTCCCTGGTCCACCTCCTATTACGAGAATTTGCATGGGAGGGCGATGGAAGGCATCGGCTAGATTCGAACGCGGAACCCTTTGAATTATACCATAACCACCACCTAGATCACCAGGATACCTCAGAGATGTACCGATTACTTTGCTAACAGACCTTTGTTTTCACTTTCAATAAATTTTAGTGAGGTTGAGCTGGGGCTGGCCAATTGGATTGAGCTTTAGGCTACTGATCTAACAGTATCGGATTCTAATCCCGGGTAAAGCCCATGGACACCGATTGAAAATATCTGAAAGAGGGAGGAGAAAAGGAACATACCTTTAGTTTAGGAACAACCTGAATCTGGGGTTAGCTGTAGCATCACCAATCCGAACCTATTTTGGGGGTGGTAGGAGGGCTGAATTATTGTGAGCGATCCAGCCGTGATGGAGTGACTTTTGATGGCCCCGAATTCGATCAGCCTTAGATGCATGGTCAGCAGGTCATACGAAAAAGGGTCCCACCCTTTCACACAACCATCCTCCACCCTTTCTCTCTCCTCCACGCTCTGAGGCGTTGAACCACGTCCAATCGTCTCCCTACTTTCCACGCACTCTTCCTCGATCGAAATCGCCGGCGTCGATGATCCTCGCCCCGTCACACTTCGTCACAAAAATTAATTTGGCCCCATCGGCCGGGGGAGTGATCGCCTTCGGTCGGCCGCGGCTCCCACGTCGCGGCCTACCACCGACGCGCCCTCCTCCTCTCATTTCTCTCCTCGGCGATTCGATCCGCCTGCCCCCTCATCCATCCATCCCCTTCGAGGTGGATTAGAAGCGCCGGAGGCGAGAGCCCAGAGCGAATCGCGCCTTACGGTTTGCCCTCAGACCCTCTGCACAGCGTCCTCTTTTCCACCCACAAATCCTCTCATAAGTCCTATCGAAGGTTCTACCTCCACCACGCGATTTTAGCCTCGTTTACGGACCGAATTTTAGTGTTATCGCTGTAGATTATTACCACGCTCGACTCGTGAATGCTGAAGGTACTGCGGAGAGATTACGATTCGATTGAGGTTTCGATTCATGGGCGTACCCAGCGGGGGGCGGGAGGGGGCAACTGCCTTCCACCCCTAGAAGCATCATTTAATTTAGTTCTAAGAAAGTTTTGAAAATTTTTCTTTAAATCCAAGAAAAGTGATATTATTATAAAACATTGTTCCCAGCAAATAATTTTTAAAACAAATACAGCACTGTTACAATTTTTTGAAATTTTGATTTCATAACCTTTACTGTGTTACAATCTGAACGACCTCTAATTTTGCCCACTTCTAATTTTGATCATGGGTTCGCCTTTGTTTCGATTCGATCTATTCGGCGAAGTTGAAGCAGCTCAACTAGGAACGCAGTAGGAATCGATGGCCATGGGTATGTTTCAAGTGCAAAGGTTTATTTCACTACGAACGCAAAAATATATGGTCATAAATAGGTATTTAAAAATATATTTCGTATGAGGGATCAATGGAAAGCCAAACTTCATTAAATTTTCTCATAAAAAAGAGGAGATAAAATTATTACTCCTTCGCAACCTGCACTGCTTTTTTTCTGCTTCAGCCATCATGAAGTATATTAGCACTCTGAGGGCACTTTTGTGTTAATAATAGTTGCAATCTATCTCTCTGGAACTAGTAGCAATAACAGTAAACTTCGACCTGTGAACCAAGCCTCAGGGCTAATGCGTTATTCATTATTCAAGGAAATAACTACCGACTCGCCAGCGACGCGCCTTTATCGGAGTCACTCACAAATACCCGTGAAGTACGAATATTCCACTTGGGAAAAATAGTTTCCCTTGACCGAGAATTGAAAATGGATCCCTCAAATTCCGAATTTAACTTCTTTATATAAATAATAGATTTTGCTTTTACGCATGAGATGCTAATATTTTTACACTAAAAAGTCGGAGTGAGGAGGCAGTTTATTTACTGTCGTATCTTGACCAAATGCGCAGAATTCATTATTCACTCCCTAATATCATTACCCTGTGAAAAACGCTCACAAATTCGCTTCTTCGTAAACAACCCTTCGTAATCATTGTGAATTTTCACCAATTCCATTTTTTTCATTGAACGTGATATATCTACGTCTCATAGGATTGCATTTGAACTCTGCTTATTTTGAGTAAGTTGTAACTTGCGTAAAATAAGGCGCAGAATATTTCGGTTTTAACTCTGGTGATCATATATGTGCCACCCGATGTAAATAATTCGGTGTAAATAAGTGTGCAAATATATCCTTCAGCGCATTTTGACCACTCACGAAAGGTTATGATAATAATATGATATGATATTTTTCATTTATGTGGTAATATTTCATGCGTGTGGAGACGTATTGAAAATAATATTAAATTGCCCCTCAAGCAAATGCTGATGAACTTGTTAACATTTTTTAAACGAGACAGTAACCTTGTAAGTTTTCCATTAATATTGATATCCAGCAGTGTTACATTTATTCATTATGGTAAGTACCACTCCTAATTGGAATTTCAACTTCGTACTACGATAATTATTTATTTTATTTATTTCTATCTCCCCGAAAACAGCTCATTGAAGGCCTTTTACATCGGGAGATATAACATATCACGACGAATATCTCACACAACCATTCCCTGGGTAGGGGCAACCTACCCAGGCGGGACTCGAACCCGCGACCTTTCGGTTTGGCAGGCGAGGACTTAACTCCGCCGCCACCGAGGCCGGCAAGCGGACCTATTTTTGAACAGCTTGTCTGATTGATTAATGGAGAAATATCGTGTTACTTTTTATTGTTGTCTCAGTAATTTAAAGTGTGGTTTCTGATTTCCAAACTAGACTGGTAAATATTTCTCAGTATTTTCTTTCGAGCTCGACCTAAACATCCCCACCTAGTTATATTTCCGCTAAGACCCGCCTTAGCTCTCATTTCTCTCGTTCGCCCCCGAGTTTCTATGGTAGTGCCATTAATCTTTATCTCGTCAGGGTTTTCTATAATTTTTATTATCCACCTCCGCATGCCGCAAAGACCGCACCTGACCGAGCGGTATTAAAACCACGACTGAAATAAGAGGGGGAGAGGGGAGGGGAGGGAGAGTGAGCGGAAATTTTAAATGGAGTCTTAGAAGAGAGTAATAGCGGTTTTAATGGTTGCAGTGGCGGTGTGGGGGAGTAGTAGGAGGGCGCTCATTCGCCGGCCGGGTTTCCACAAGACTCCCTCTCTATCTTTCTCTCATGAACCGGTTGATTTTTTTATTGGTGCGCGATGATCCCCAATATCCGGCGGACGTAGTTGCCGTAGTCGGGTGGAATTGAGTTGAGGAGGAGGAGAAAGAGGTTTACAACGGAGGATGAATGAGGAGATGAAGGTTGGAAAGCGATGGGCGAGGAATAGATGCGAGGGAAATGTGATGCGCGGAGGACCAGCGAAAGTATACATTAGTATCGTAATAATAGGTTACTTGAGAAGAGGAGCCGTAAATTGAATTCATATTGGCCGCGAGTAGTGAAACGTGTTTGATGGATGGTTTCAGCGGACCAAATAAGTCTCCTGCTCGTGTTCATTGCGGAAATTTAATTTCCGCGCCTTACCATTCAATTGAGTTTACCACTAGAAGAGGTTTTGTGTATCAAGTGTGCTCTCATAAGATGTAGCGAGACGGCAATAGTTATTAATTTTTATATTTTTCGTAAAAAGTGTACTTATTTGTTTCTCAAGGGGAGGTGAGAACTTTACCAATTACGTACAAAATCAAAACCCTTATTGCTTAGTCTTTAGTTCACTCATCCTAAATAGCATTAATAGTCGGCGTAGCTTTCCCCTGTTTTCCTGCTGACGCGACAAGTTGGATTCGAACCCAACGTTACTTACCTAAAAACCCTTCAAACTCGGATACCTATAATTTTGAAATGGATTATGTATAATTTTCATTCAACTTATCTCGTTATTGAACTCCAACTAATCCTCGCCAGATATGTAACCCCACTTCATACACAGTTTTATCTTACCTTTTCATTTGTCCTTTGATATTTCCTATGTGGCATTTACCTCAATCATATTCCTTAGAGTTTTGTGTTTTGTCAAATTTTCGCTCTAAAATTGAGCAATCCACTTAGTGCACTAGATTGCCCAACATATTGTCTTCTCATCTTCTCATATTCATTGCTCTCCTTAGTTTCTGACTTTACTCTTGCCACAAGTCTTCCGCTTGCTCCTATTGTACCAGGTTTGTAACGTGTCTTCTTTATCATAGTATTTCTGGTAATCACCTTAAACGGTCTACAATTTCACAACTAATTTATGGAAAACATATTCTGTACTTGTGCATTTTTGGCAAATTAATTTTGCAGTTTATTATTGAACATTTCAATTCAACGAGGGAAACAACTCCGATGCGAAGATGGCTTAAGCTTTGAGAGTTTGCTGGGAGGTGAAGCGAACACCGGAATGGGATTTCCCGCAGGTTCTGGAGGGGAGGCGAAGAAGTTTTGAGCTGCAGGTGTGCGAAGCCTGGGATCGTCCGGTCGGTGAGGTAGTTCGGTATATAGTCGGAGATAGGTGGGTGGAGATATGCTGCGTTGGGTGGAACGGGTAATGAAGGTGGGATTTTTGTGCAAAGAAAAGGCTAAAGGGAAAAACTTCAGTGAGTGCTGGCTGCGAAGGGAACGAAAAGTCGAATTTTTCGAAACGTCACATAAATACTATTCGTTTGGGAAAAATAAAATGAAGTCATCTGCAATTTGCCCCTTTAATATCCCCTTACTTGCCTGCCTACCGTTTCGTATTATTGCGCTGTCTGCATCTAAAAAAATGCCCCAATTTATTGTCGAAATTACTTATTTAGTTCCGTTATACAGAGGTAATCGTGACAGCATTTTTCCTCTCCTAGCAATGTCTTTGGCATTAGATTTTTATTGTAAAAAGCGCTTTTTTTGTGTTAATATTTTCCTTGTTGAGGCTTGAGAGACAATTTGGGCAACCAGTCAACAATTTATTAACTTACTCTTTATTTTGAAATATCAGCTGATGTCATTCTTCGCAAGCATGCTTAAAGTAAACGTATGTGAACTGTTCTTGAAGAAAGCTGTATTTCTGTTACGGTACCAATTTTCCATTTGAGAACTAGGTATATTTATTTACTAACATAAGCTAAAAATGACGTCTAATCATCATGTTCCTTCGTATTTTAAGAGTACAAAATTAATCATCTGGTATGCTCATCCCTGGCTTCATATTAGAGTAACACATAATTATCCACGTATCCGATTGAATTTTTAAAAGTTTGTGTCGTCACGTATGTCGAAAATTATATTTGATACTATTTTCTGACTAAATTTTTAGATTTGATTCGGCTTTGATCGGAAAAAAGACACGCAAAGTGATTCGGGAGTTTTTGAATTTTTTGCCATGGTATCTGATTACGCGGTTCCAGTTCCTAATTCAGGGTGTCAATAATTAAGCAACTCGACTCCACACTTTTTTCGTCGATCTGTTTAAAATCGAGTTCCGCTTTTTTCCCCTTAATTTGTGACTCTGGTGGAATTTTCGAAATTCACGAGGAATAGCATTTGGGGGGACGGCTGAGCGCAGAACTGTCGGAGTTTGATGAGATTTATTTCAGGAAAAAATTGGAAGCAAACATGCACGGGTGTGAGTGTGTATGTTTGAAAGTGGGTACGTATAGATGGGGAGGGTTGGACCGAGAAGAGAGAGGCGGGGAAGATGAATTAAAGGCGGACAAAAATGAAAGCGGATTTATTATGACCGGAGGAGGAAGAGGTGGAGGCAATTAAAAAAAAACTCTTGAAATCTAAATTCCTTTACCTCGCTATCCATCTCGCTCCCAGTCTTCTTACCCAATCCGGACTGGAGATAAAAAGATAAAACTCACTTTTAAACCGCTATATGTTCACCCCTAAGTTTTTCTTATTAAATCTACGATTTTGCTCTCCAAAGAGGACGGGATCCAGTTTGGAAATCACCCGCGTAATGTCGGAAAAATCTTATCATTTCCTCCCATTCCTGTTATACATCCACAGGTAAAAAGTAATTTAAGTGATAAATAACAGAGTTTCATTAACCTTTGATGATTTGGCAGAGTCCCATGAGCGGGATGAGGTAACGTTTCGCTAAATGAGATTAGATTGTAAGGAATTTGACGTGAGAAAATGGGAAATTTTGCTTCCGTGGGAAATTCTTCTGGCATACGCAGTAGGTATTGAATGGCGCATAGCAGTAATAGAGAATATGAGGTGTCAAGAAGAGACAATGCAATCGCAAGAGATGCAACTATATCTAGAGGAGAGTCGCGAAATCAAGATTTCCTTCTCATTATAATTTCTCAAACTTCATCAATGAGTGCATTCGATGGCAAAACATTTCTTTTTAAGTTCACAATTGTATTTTCTTCCCGTGAATTAACGTCAGAATATGTATACAACGTTACATCTACTGCTAAGTACAAATGGCAACCTATTTTAATGCTGTTGATGGAGATCTATCACTTCTGTAATAGATAACATTTTTTTCATATTCCTTAACAATAGTGGCCTCTTTTCTTATGTTTATACCCTTAGCGATGAATCTAACATGTTAGCAAGCTAATAAGTAACATTTTCGCGAGAGGCAAGTGGCAAAATATTAATCTTTTACCAAGGTGTATCGAAATGTTTATAGATTTTAATTTTGCACCTAAGATAATCTATGAGTAATAATACAACGAATTGGAACTATTATTTTAACTTCATCTTTGCCCATTGGGCGTCATACATCTCAGTGAATTTTAATGATTTAAGGTTTTCGGACTTGGAATCGGGTGATATGATTGAACTTCCGCGATGCTTTGAAGTTGTGGGTTATTTTCATCTTCAAAGAAGATAATTTATGAGATACGGCCTGGGGTAAAAAACCACCTCATTGAAAATTGTGTGCTGTTAAACGATATCTTCTTGCCGGAAGCCCAAGTGCCTCATGCAAGGAACTCTCATTTTTTAGCATTTCAGTGTCGTTTGGCGTTATAAAATTATGATTTTACTGTGCGTAGTGGAGTTGCTAACATCACTCACTCCTTTATTGCTTAAAAATGGCATATTAGTTTGGATGTGTAGGTAAGTAGCTCAATCCGGACAATACCAAAAGCGTAAGACTATCATTTATACGTGGAAGACGTGGGATTCTTTTTCATTAACCACCTTCTACCATGATGAGTGCGTTAGAAGTCACCGTTGGAATAGGTCAGATTTGAACCGAGATCCTTAGGTCAGCAGACCATAGCTGTACCGTTTTCCATCACCCTTCCATAGTAGAGTACCATTTTTTTTGGAATGATTTAAGTAAATTTTCTGGGACAGATAGCATACCGCTCAATTTTTTGGTGGTTATGGGTCATAGGCCACTAGCCATTTATTCAAAACAAGAGCCTTATGAAAATTTTAATCATATGGTAGGAGTTTCTTGAATTAAAGCTAAATTTAAATATTTTTCGTTTTCGTTCGTGGAGCAAACTAATCCGTATCCTCTTCCGATCTAGATGGACCGACTCTTGTTATCGTTTCTTTTGGATCTGATGATGTATTTCTATTCCAAAACCATAACTCTTTTATCTCTTTGAAAGGCCAAGACAGAATTAAAAGCTAATAGTAATTTTCTACACAAATAATCATTTGACTTAAGGTTTCAAATCCTAGTTGCATTATAAGGACTTCTTGCTACTACTTCTATTACAAGCAATTTTTAATTTGAACATGTAACTAGATACTGATACGCTTATATACGTTCTGTCATACATGTGGGATATTTGCTCTAAAGTATTCAAGCAATCTAAGCTTAGTTTGCAGTTTTCATAGGGTTTTGCATCCTGTCTGATATTTTTTTCGGAGTCATTGTCAAGTTGATAGATGCGTATGTTTCGGGCACTTCCTTCGTTTCACACAATTCTTTCTCTTATTCTTTTTATTCGCTCTCCCCCATGTTCTCCCGTTTGCTGTCCCTTCTCCTCTTGGACTGCATCAGATGGCAGAGGAGGATATACATCGCCGCTGGCTCCGCGGGCATTGGGAGGTTGCTGGCGGAGCTGAGGTGAAACAATTCCCCCGCGCAAAGATAATCTCTTCTATGTTCCGGCAATGATCATTGTGATTCTAATGCTATCACTGGGTGTAGATTAAATGTGCAAGAGTTGTTAGTTCCTGTTAAATTCGACTAACGTTCGCCACCGGGTAATTATCAGCGTTCAGCTCACACGTCGACATATTAGTGGTTCATAGTCACCTCATGAACATAATATTCGAAAAATGGGCAAATATGTAGTTTGTGTCCCGGTGGCGAATACAAACGCAATTTACCAGCATTATATGGCAAGGATACTGAAATCATTCAATTTTGAATTCTATTTGATGATTTTGATTTTTGAATGATAATGTAATTCGTTGCTAACAAAGTTTTTTTGAAGGAAAATCCTTCCTTTATAAATATTAAGCCGTTACTATTATCAATATCGCATTGATTTATGAAATATCATGGAAGAACTGGCGAAAATCACGTGTCTTTAAAAAGTCCGCACGTACATTGCGAAAGGAGTAAAAAATATGGAAAATTGACATCTTTAGGATTTAGGAAATAAATTGTTTCGAGGGACGTAATACTGTTTTAGTTTTTGGTCTTTCACAGGACCTCTTATGCAATTAACGGGATAATTATGATATTATGATGAATCATTGCTTTCCAAATACTTTCATACTATGCATTAGATTTATATTGGATAATATATTCACTATATGGCAAAATTGGAGAGGAATGTGGTAAATATTTCCTGGTTCACTTTCAAGGGAAACGCTCTTATAGGTTTTTTCATACTCTCCATAGTAGAAAGAGTGGCGGCAGAGTAAGCCACCCACAAAATTTCAATATTGCAAATTTGTTCTCTTATTTGACGACAATATTTTGTCCCTTCAATTCTTCATTTCTTTGCGTCATGGAGCTCTCGAATAGCGACTTTTCATCTTCGAGGAATTGTTAGCTAATTTTTCACGTTAATTTCCTCATGCCTGTCCACATTCCTTTAATTGTAAATTAGCCTAATAAAATAATGCCAAGCTGTGGAAATTGCTCATTCAATTTTAACAACTAGTACATATACTCTCGGTTCTTAAGTAGATATTGCAAGATATGTAATAATTTCAATATCGTGATTGTGATATCTAATGAGGAGAATACCATCATAATAGTTTTTTTTAAATTCTAATGTGTGATAGTAGCTACTAATTGCCAGCATCGATGAGTTCAACGTGGAGTTAGACGAAATGTTTGAAGAATTTCATATTAATTACTTGAATTATTAATTTTTCTCTCGTGGCTCTATTTAATTTAAATAATTTCTGGATTATTTTATTGTAATAGCTAATTTGAAGCAATATTTTTGCTGTTTGTATTGTATTTCATCATAATAGTGTGAAGGAGAGCGTGCTAAGTTGGATCTAACATCGTTTGGCCTCAAAAAAATTCTCCATTCTTCTTTGTTTGTGCTTCAATCCGAAAGTTGGTTTTGATAGGTGGTGGTAGAGTTTACGAAACGAAAGACGTGTGAATATCATTCGGGGGACTGCTCCTTTCACTGGGCCTCCGATTATTTCGAGTATTTTGATTTTGCTGTGGAACCCTATGATTAGCAACCGAATGCTCTATCCTCTAGACTGTCACGATCCCGATTGTTACTTATTGTTTAGTAGTTCAAATTGTGTGCTTCCCTTTACTTGTTTTCGGTGTAAGTATTCTTTCCATCCTATTAACAATCACTTATTAAGTGTAAGACTAGCAATTACCTAGAGCAATAGGGTAATTTCCTTCATCAAAGAAAACGAAAGGCATTGATTGCGATTTGTTACCCACCATTAGTGTATTCATAGTATATTAATTATTTTGTTTTAGAAATCCCAGTTTAGACGAATTTTAATGGTCAATTTCAACCGCATTTGAAAGAAGCCAGATTGGCGCCCATGCGATGCCACTCCACGTGACGTCACTGGGACCTAGATTCTATACGAGTAGATAGGAGTTATACATCGTCTGAGAATACCAATTTATGCATGAGGCACAGAGCTCAGGGAAACATTTCTTAATAATCACCTATTAAAATTGCCTAAGGTCGGAAAGTTTCCTTCGTTTGATATGGCATTAATAATAATCCTTATTTATGTAATAAGCCAATATTTAATTATTAATTTATAAGCTAAGTGCTACCTGTTAGCAGAGTACTCTTCGCTACCGCCATTCTCGGCAGCAAGCAGCCCGCATCGTGGCGGCGTTCATAGCCTCGCACCCAGGTAGCCTCACACAGCAGCAGCCAGACGTCACACGGGCTTTTCCCAGCATTCATACTTAGCTGTCGCGTTTTCGCGCGCTTGAAAATGTTCACTTTTCATTAAATCGCGAAAAATTGATATCGTCATTTAAAAATCTAAAAGCGTGAAATATGTACTCCAGGAGTAATAACCTTTCGATTTTGGCAATAAAAAAATGAAATGAAACCACCCTATTCACCATTTAAGTCACCACGCACGTTCTAATATCAGTTTCCTGTAGGCCTGCCCTCTTTCACGCTGCCCAAGGTCGCCTCAGGTCTTCACACCTCCGGCATTCTCCTTTCTGCGTTTTATGCTCGCTTTATGGCAACGAAACCAGAGTAATCTAGCACAATTCATCGAGTAAGTGGAGAATTAAAACTCCTGCTTATTCACATCGCGAAGGTAACGTGTGCAGTTGTTAAGCTTTTGTTCCTGTAACTTAGTCGGAGGCCTTGACCTAATGGTCAAGGCGCTACTGGTTTGTCTTTTGTTGAATAAAAGTGCTGTAGGAAGTTACGACGAGATTAATAGTGTTATCGTTACATAAATTGCGGCATATAATCTTTTATTTTCCTTATTTCTCGTCAAACTACATCTCTTCGTAGCTTAAGCACGCAGTTAAAATTCGAACACGCTACCTTTACGGCCTGATTTATTTGTGAAACTCATAAACTGTTGGCCCCTTTCTATTTTGTTCAATTCGATTTCTCCTTCACTCCAGTCTATGAATTGGAGTAAAAATATAGGATTCATAAAATCTTTGTACCAACCGCCTGACTTCTTTACATTCGGCCATTTAATGCACAGAGAGGAGTTATAAATTGTTGCACACATCGTTTGAGTTGCTCCGATTTGCTTCCTGTGGTCGTTGTAAATCATAAGTCAACTTAGCATGGATTCAAACATGCCCAACTGTTAATCAGTTCCCTGAAGTTCTTGTATACCAGACATTTTACTGCTGTTGGTCTACACTGGAGAGCTGTCTTCTGCAGCTGATGTTACTTCTTCTTTTATTCCATATTTTTTGTGAAGTATGGAACGTTAATTTCAACTCGTGATTGATTTATATATAATTCAATTACTGCATGCTCACTGTCTTGGTCTATGGGCTATCAAACGATTCGTTGCAAATTACTATCAATTGTTTTATAGGAACCCTGAAGAACCTGAGCTCTTTATTTATCTTTTCAATCTTGGATTTGAAGTTAGTGCATGCAAAGTTGCTTATTGTATTATTGAAGTGCTTTCACATTAAACAGATGGTGGATACTTCCCTTCCTCATATTTATTGGCACATTTTCCCTGTGCAATCTACTACATTCATTCTTTTGTCGTTAGCGTGTTCAACAAGTCTTTCTCGCCAGATTTTATGGACTATCTCAGTAATTCTATGCACTTCGTCGGTTTTTTGTTCATCGTATTAGTTTTTAGTTTTTATGCGTGTGTTTTAAATCATAGCTAAATAGGTATATGCAATAGAAATCGTGAGCTTAAGTGGCTACTCATGGCTAGCTTTTCATTTGAAGATAATATGCCGTGGCTCTCTCGCCTTATTCAATTTCGTTTTTCCTATGGACGTTTGTTCGCCGCTTCTTCATTTCGCCTTGCCTCAACATCCACGTTGTAACTTCCGAACCAGTCGCTTCGGATGGGAATCCACTCGCGAATTCCGAAATGGTCGGGAGAAATGGCCACAGCATTCCCTCTTTCTTCTTCTCCCCCCTCCTTTTCCACCCGACTTCTCCCCTACGGTTTTCCCACTTCCAAGAGCATCAAAACACAAAAGATCATTTTTCCGAGGCTTCCGGGCGTTTTATTTGCCATGAGATAAGAGGCCAACCGTAAAGCAAGAGTATTTTAATTGGAGAGATGCCCATTTCATGGAATAAAACGCCAAATTTATCGTATCTTTCGCCTTTTTTATTCCGTACTTTCTAAATCAGATGCGGTCCTCGAAGAGCTCTCAATTATTCGGTGCCTTTAAGAAAAAATAAGGTTTTTTCCTGAATATTTTACGGGTGTATGATTGTTCTCATCGCTTCGGGGCACGCACACTGTGCAGTAGACGCAGAAGTTTAAGATTTTAAAAGCAAGGTATCCGGCGAGTAAATGAATGACCGCTTAATAATGAGACGAGGAGCAAATAGTAGCTGAAAGTCGTACATTGCAGTGTCATCTTATTCGGCTCGAGAAGGAGGAACTTATTTGTCGCTTAATCCTAACTCATTTAAAATATCTTATTTCATTGTTCGTCCAATATTCATTAATAGGCAAGGACTCCAATACCTTTCAATTTTTTTTCTACTTCCCCTTGGAAAGCTAATGATAGAAATATCATGCTAATTCCTCGTTTGATTTTAAGAACAATTTAAGTGTGCTTCCAGTTTTCTTTTTCTTCGGTAACTGTTTTTTAACTTGATTTTTGTTGACCTGAAGAAGGCAAACCAGCAGGTTGGGGGGACTCCATTTTTTATTGTTCAAAAGTCTTGTAATGGTTGCCCATAGAGGGATTGTGATATCCCACATAGTTGGTAGAACGTAGGGCCGCTGATCGGAGAATCCTGGGTTTAAATTCCGACTGAAGCCTTTGGACGCCTGTTACAAAAATCTTGCGTGGTGGTGCAGGGAACGGAATTGGTCACCCTATGTGTGAAACTCACACTTCCGTATATTATTCTGGGGTGAGCTATACCCTCACCTATCCCCATTAACCTTCGAGTTGAGTAACTGAAAGAATGAGAGAGGTTCTCCTGTTGCCTAGGGCTAAATTATCACATCTAAAGATAATAATGGGAACACCGACAACTCAGTTTATTACCTTGTAAAATTGACATTCCTGCCATTAATTTTGCTTGGGGAAATATTAATTTCAGTCTGCTATTCGCCGAATTCCATTAAATAGAAAAGGTGCACTTGGCAAGTTTTCTCCCTGTAATCTGATGGATAGTAAGCTCTCGTTATAGCCATGTTGCTTGGCAACGCAACAGCAACAGACTAGGTTGGCCTCAGGCATCATGAAGAGAATAGCGGACCTGAGCCTCTTTTAGAAGCAAGGGGGTGCTTACGGAGGGAGGAGTTATGCAGAGGCTTAAAGAGTTCGAGTGGGTAATATGCTAGCCCGGGGCCTTTCGGCTTCCTCTTCCACGGTTAAAAGCTGTGATCTTGCACATAATTCTGATTCGCCCTCTTAAACCTGCTCTCTTTGGATTCACGTATCTCCTTCTCCTTATATTCTCCGATTCGCGAGCGATTTTGTCCTGATATCAAGCGACGCAGGCAATTTCAGGTCCAATGCCTCCCACCTTACCGATGGTAACGACCGTAATTGAAAGCGCTCTGCTTTCCTATGCGTCCATCTATCGCAACAAATGCGCGGGGGCTTTTTAGAATATGCGCAAGGAAAAATCGTGGGAACGAATAGCTATCTTTTTTGTGAAATCTCAGACTAAAATAGTAGGGATAGATGAGAGGCTCAGAGGGAGACAAGTGCAGTGTTTGAGAAAACTGCATTCGAATTCGTCTGTGATCATCCCTCTGGAGATGCTATTACACACACTATTTGTCTCCCATCGATCACTTCGCGCTGCGAGTACTTGTTGCCAGTTTGAATGGAAAGGCTTCATTTATTTAAATAAATAATTGTTCAAAACTTGGCATCGACTATGGGAAGATATGGCTATGTAGATATTTTCCAAGGCCTTAGCGAGTTGGGGTCTAAAGGTTTCAAACGCCCTCTTCCCCCCGAATCTTTGGGAGCTGCAGTCTTAAGTGTACCCCTCAAATTGAACCACCTTCCTCTACATGTACCCATTCCTAATGAAACCCTAGTTAGCTTGAAATGATAACGGCCTAGGTATCATCTTAACTATAGGTATTTCAGTCACTGCTGTGTTTATCCCAATTTTGCAACAACATTAAGGAAACATTTTTCCCCTGATAAAAATAGATTCTACAGAGTATATCTGTTTTTATTTAGAGCAAGATGTACATGATTAATGAATAAGTGACTTTTTTTATTCCTCTGTCACTTCCCTCTCACGTAACCTTACTTATTTAAAACTATACCGCCAATTTCAAGAGTACCGTGAGAATGACGCTGTGACATTTAAAGCCGATGGATTCGCAATGAAATGAATAATCAACTGCCTATTGACTTCTTCCACTTGAATTGACTATGCTTGTAAGAAATGCAATCCCATTTTAAAATTTGTGTACCCAATCCGTCGTCCTTTTCATTTAATTAATGCCCATCCGTCACCGTTGCTGGAAGGCGGTCGTACAGAGAATTCCACCAGACTCCCGTCCCGAAGTATTCTCTATAGCTTCTCATCTTGTAAAATGCACTCAGTGCCTGTTTATATTAGCTTCAATATCTTGTGGGAACGTTTCATCCTCATTGAAATCCAATCGGCTCCAGACGGCGGGGGAAAGGGGAGGGGGCGAGCTCAAACCGCAAAGCCCCACACGTGTCGCGGTGTTACGACACTGAGAAGCAAATGCGGTGCCTATATGAGAAGAAAGCATCTCACCCATCACCCATTCTCGTTGCGACATCAATTGAGCGTATTACTAATCGGCGATTCATGCGAGAACGACAGCGGCCGGGAGAATACAAAATGGGAGAGTGCGGCAGCGCAAGGAACTTCTGGTGCACATGCCGTCGGTCCCAAACGGCATTTTATCCGCAGGAGTCCTCCCCGGTTCGAGTTCTTCGATTGTTTTTCGCCGCGGTCGACGCGATCAACTTCTTCCAGTTAAGGTGAAAACACAACTTCATGATGCGGACACACAACGCGTGCAAGACGGTCGGAAACGAGAATTCGTTTACCGCGATTTCCACTCATTCATGCATTTGCTAGGGTGTGCACGCTCTCTCTCTCTCCCTCCCTCAAAGGCGGAATAGATTGGCTTTCTCCTAACAGGGATAGAAAATCGCTTAAGGCTTTCCGAAGGAATGCATAGGAACATTCATCTCCGTCATTGTCTTCGAGTATTCGTGGTAAGACCGTGTGTCGTTTCTCTCTCTGTTGCAAGTCGAATTGGAAACGTTGGAAATAATTGTACGGGGCGTAAGCGAATGTCCTAATGGTTGGAGTACGTAGACCTGCATCAGAGATAGTGTGAATGATTTTTCTATTTACGCTTAACGTATAATTTTACAGTTTAAACCTTTCCAAGGAAATTTCTTTCCATTGTTATGATTTTTAAAATACATATCGTTATTCGAGAAGCAAATTAAACTTTTTTTGCTGCGTGAGAACGTTGATTCGCCTTTCTTTCCCTCTCTAATGACTTCCGCAACGAATCAAATCATTTGCCACCTATTCGACACTACCTAAAGATCTATTTGAATTTGAATCTCGTGATTTGAATTAGGAATCCTTCAATTAGACCAATGCTCTTTTCACCAGGCTACCCCGTTCCTTATTGAAGAGTGTACCCTAGAAAATGTTACGTAAGTCTCTTCACCTGTCGGGTGTACGATAAATATGTGGCTGCGTAGTAGCCAGAAGCCGAGGCCAGCATGTGACCCCAGTCTCAAAATTATTACGTTTGTTTAAAACATTCCACCAATGAAATAATTGTGAATTGACTTATCAAATTTCTTATATTTCTCCTTTTTCGCGAGAGTTAATTACTATGGGAACACAATTTCCAATTATAATATATAGCTTAAAAACGAACTTAATCATCTCGCTATAAGCCAATGAAAGCCAATAGTCCCATCACGAACTATCAGATTTTGCCACTTCTTTCTTGATCACCTGCGCAGAAGCCGATAATCTCTCTTGTTCATATTTATTGTGGGGGTCGTTCTCCATATCGGTCTATGAAAACGAGTTATCATCCCGCATAAGATTGGCAGAGTGCGCGTGGATAGTTAACTGACGCCCACGTTGCTGCGACGGCGACAGTGAATGATTCTCAGTATCTCAGAGATGCAGGAGAGATCCATGTCCGCACACCCACGGGGCTTAAGGGAGCAACCATTCTCGCCCCGTGTTCTCGAGCTTATTGAGACGAGTACTCGCGTCGAAGCTGCGCGTACGAGCATTAGGTCCGTGAGGTGAAAAGCGACGCCTTACGTTGTCAGAAAAGAAAAAATATTTAAGCGGCATCTTCCTCTCGCTATTAGTGAATGAACGCGTGGATTGTGTGCGACGGGAAAAAAATGAGCGAGATGTTTTTATGCAGGAATCGATTATGTCTCTGGATGAATGAACGAAATTCGCTAGTGTTTCTTGTCCATTACAGCTATTAACTTCTTAAGGCGGTACGTGCTTTATTTCAGTTGAATCCATCATTTGTGTGGACTCTAATGGTACAGTTTTTTTTAACCTTTCTGGCGGCTTTTTCGAACGGAAAAATTAATATCCACTTTTGTACTACTCCGTAAATTAAATTCATCCCGCCTTGCCGAATCCAGGAATGAAAATAACATTATTTAATAACACGAAGAAAGGCAGTGGTACAAAATTGGAAAAAGACTGAGATTTTTTTCGTCAATCATTTTGAATAAGTTATTCATTAAGTCGTATCTTCAACGTGGAACCAATTTCTGCGATGTTATTGCCAATTATGCCGATAGAATAAAATCTGAGATTCTCGAGATCGAAAACTGAGCTGGAGGATACACTCGCAAAAACCTGGTGGTGAAAATAAAAGTTCTGCTTTGAGTCTTGCGCTCTCAGAGGGTCGACCTTGGGAAAGGAAGTTGAAATAAAATCATTACCTCCTCTACTCACCCGCTACTCGGGTTTTATGACGTCATTCTTATCCCAGAGATACGCCCGCTTCTTCGCAGGCGGGTAGAAATTATGGTACAGGAGAACGAATGGATTTTTTTTCCGAAACGCAGAAATGACGGTCAAAACCGTCACGACTCATAGTAAACGAACTAAGAGGCCGTACATCTTTTTCAATGAGGAGTTTCGTGGGGTAATCTCATTTGACCGTGTGCGATGTTCGGCGATGCAGAAAATGATAGTCTAATGGTAAATTTTTGCTTAAAAAAATTATGTGAAACGTAGAATATTTAGGATCCGAGTGATTTTTTGAACTCCTTTGTGGATCGCCTCTGGGTCAAGACGGCTGCATTTTTAAACTCGTGCTTGATTATTCTTACCGCAAATTCAATATTTTTTCATTAACATGTAGTCATTTTTTAGGTTCCTTTAATCGTGTCTCTCACTATTACTAGCTAAAATATTGGTAGCAAATGTTATTGACTGCGATCATTCTTGATGAGCTGATTCAATTCACTGTTCTGAATATATATATATCAAGTTCTCAGGCCTCACCTTGTTGTCTAATGTTCGAAATAAACACTTAGTAATGTTCCACAAAATTCTTATTGTTCCGACCCAGGGTTTTGACAACAATTTAGTCATACAGACCTTGATAATGACTATATCCTAGTCGAAACTCTGGGTTGGAACAATAAAAGTTTTGGAGGAATATTACTGTTTTATTTCGCACATTAGATCCACATGAATTTTGCCTTTTTCAGCCATACGTTTACACTGTTTGAGACTATCGGCATAGAAAATAGTGTGGAGGAAAGTGAAAAATGTAGGAGTGGACTTTGAGGAAGAGAGATGCCAGGAAATAGACGGAGAAAGGAAAGCTGGGGAGATGGGGATATAATGACGGTGGGTGGGAAAAGGAGGGGAGGAGTGGCGCGGAGGCGCTCATGCGAGAAGTGGAGAGTGTGGGGAATATTTTGTTTGGGGAGTGGGAGAGTCGTAAGGGGGGGGGGAGGGTTGATATAGAAAGAATTCCGAGATGTCCGAGGGGCAAAGGGGGGTTGAGGGGGGGAGTCGCCTTTCGGAGTGTGGAACGGTGGCAATTTCCCTGAGGCGATGGAACGCTGGGCGGCTGATGGGGGGGGGGGGACAGAGTGGGCTGATGGAGAATGAGAGAGGTGCGGGAAGGAGGAGAGGGGCCATCGCGGGGAGGAGAGAGAGCTTTAAGGCGCCCGGGGGCGAATGAGGAAGGACGACGGAGGCTGGAGGAGGTAGGTTGGAGGGGCGTATCCAGCGGAGATAAAGGGAGATCGAAGGGGGTGGGGAGGCAGGCAGACAACTACCGGAGGCTCGGCGGCGTCGGCAGCAGCAGCAGCAACTTCGGAAGGCAAGGCGAAAGCCCCCGAGGCACAGATCGTATCTGGAGGGGGGGGGGGGAGAAATAGGAGTGGGATAAATACATACATATGTGTACGCCAAGTCACTTAAATGTGCCTGCACGTATTTATGTGCATACTGCACTTTTGCGGAGGTAGGTCGGGGGAAAATAGAGGTGATGTAAATGCATAATTTGTGCAAATATAGGTAAATATCTGTGCACGTATTTGTTTATATGTGTAGTAATCCTACGTTGAATTGGGTTGAGGGAGAAGGCTAAAATATAAGGAGGAAGAGGAGAATGGGAGTGAGGGTTTGAGTGGTGGAAATAGGAATAGGATAAATACATATAGATGTGTACACCAAGGCACATATATTTGCCCACATTTATTCATATGTATAATGTACTAGGTCGGTTTGGGGTAGGGAGAGCATAAAGGAGAAGAGGGATTGGGGGGGTTCGCTTGGGTGTGGGAGAGCTCTTCCCCGAGATTCCCCGTAGATCGACCGAGTAATGAGACGGAGCTAGAGAGCACAGGTGCTTGATGTGGGAGGTGGGGAAGGACGCATGTCTGATCGGAAACCGGTTGGGGAGATGTCGGAGAGGGGGGGGAGGCGGCGAAGTGGCCGGGGGTGGGTGTGAGTGGGGCGGAGATGAGATGGGGGTGGGGGCGATGAGAGTTAGTGCTGCGTACGGGACGGTGGTGGTGGAGTGAGGGAGGTGGGTAGGTAGGTAGGGCATTCATGTGAACATATAACTATATATACATGTAGGAGAGAATATAAGCTTCCTCCCTCCGGCCGCCGACATCTGCCCGCTCTTTCGCTGGCGGCGGAGAGCGCTTCTTCGGGACGAGCGGAGATGGACTCCTGATTGATGGGCTCTCGGTGGGGCGAGGCCGCCGCCGCGGTGCCGGGAGGGGGCCGCCGGCCTGGGGGGCGTGGAAGGATGAGCGGCGGTGCACTGCCAGACATACGCCAGTGTGTTGGCACGCATGCACTAATACTCGTCAACAATTACGAATTCGTACTTCCCACCCTCCCTGTCCGCGTCGCAGTTTTGACAGGGCGCGTCACAAAATTTCCGTCACTTCTTCCTAGGGATTTCAGACTTATTTCCACGAATGATAATATTATTTTGAATCAGAGTCTAAACGTACCTATCACCAAGAAGAAGAGATTAAGGTCCGAATAAGTTTAGGAAATAGTGGATCTCAATTTATGCATGGAAGAGTATATGTCGCAAAATTACGATTAACGTTTTCAGACAAGTCCTCCCTCACGTTGATGTTCCAAATCGTCTCTTGCTCCTACTTATAGGGATATGGGCCGCACAAGCATTAAAAATTTTCAATGCATTTTGTGTATCATAAATAGAAATAGTGTATTAAATGTGATACTGTTCCTTTTTTACTATTTTTAAGGCATACTTGACATGGAAAGAAGATAATATAGCAGGTGAGCATAGTTTAAGGTAGCGCCTTAGTCTTTGCATCTGCAAATCTGTTGAATCGATTTGTCACGTGGCGGTCAATTTGTATAATCTGTTCATGCAGATCTTCTTAATATTTCGTTGCTCTTCTGAAGACTACTCATGTAAGTCAAATCTAAGGTCCTGAAAATGAGAGAAATAAAGTCGAGCGCAGAGATTATTCTAGCTTAGTGGCCAAAGGATCGAGAGGGCGTGAAATTGGAGGAGGGTGGAAGGTTTTAGGTTTTAAATGGATATAGAGAAGGGTGGAGGCAGCAGGATGAGACGTTTGAAAGGCAGCAGCGTGATGAACGATAGAAGGCGTGTCGAAGGGCGGGCGACCCAGGGTCTGATAGGACTCAGGAGGTATCGCTGGGCATCAGTAGGAAGGAGAGGAGAAGACATGAGATAGATTAAGACGAAGCGAAGAGAAAGAAGAGACTAATTAACACAGGGTGTGATTAAGGAGATTTAGTTTACGATTAATGCAAAGCCGCATGAGAAACTCATGAAAACCTCTATGAAATTCATTAAAGGAGAGGTTGAAGTGGAATGAAACAAAAGGATCGATATTTTATCTTTTTGAGTAAAATGGGAGTTAGAAAGAGAAGGAAGGTGAAATGGGGGAAAGCTACGGTAGAATGTGGACGAAGATGGAACATCTATGGCATTCGAGAAGGTGCGGCTCCTCATGTATTCACTTTACCGATTTATCATTAAGAAAAAAACATTTTTAGAAGCATTAAGAAGCACAGGGGCCGCATATCCACGTTTACTTCAGGTCGACGGCGAGAGAAATTTTTAAAATTCTCTAAGGTCAAGTCGATAAAGGAAGGTCAAGAGCTATAAATTCTCGGGCCTTAGAGAGTGGTTTTGCGAGGCTAATTCAATTGAGCGGTTCAGATTAACTCGGCAGTTCACCATTTAGCACTCGACCATCGCCCAGTGCACATGTCTACGTTCAGAGCTCTTATTTTTCTCCACCTGCTCTCGACTAGTTCTTATCCCTAAAATTTTAATCGTAATTGATTTTGAGTAGTTTTTTGCCGATATTTCGTTCATATTTTCTCGGTTGGAAAGTTAGATATCATCGAATTAGAGACTAAATGATGGACGAAATATAGGAGTTAAAATTCGGATTAGCAACCTTTCGATTCCAGTGTATCTTTTCGTATCGATTAATTAATTAATTTATTTATTTATTTATGATTAGGGTTGGCAAAGAATGTTTTTAGTTTATTGCGTTCATATTTGTTTTAATTCTCATTTTTTGTTCTTATTCGTCTCGTATATTTTTCTGAGATCAATTCATCAAAATAACATAGATCAAAATAATATTTTAACAAAATTAATTTGATCACGATTTGATAATGCGAATCAATAAGGATTTTGTTATGATTTAAGTTTCCTTTAATCAATAAATTGTAATTTAACTGACGGTAGTTATCCAAAATTTCTTTAGCGTTAAATAAATTTGACGTTGATTACGATTGATTTTTATTTCAATTCAAATTAACTTCCATTGCTGTTGTTTAATTTGCGTTTTTTAAACTACTGCTTTATGCAAGTAAATAAAATATTTATTATTTATAGAGAAATTTAAAGAGACAATGGAATAATTTTGTGTGATGTTGCAAGACTTTCGTATGATTTACTGAGTTTCAATCCAATTTTGCTAGCAATCCTAGTTCAATTTTAATGCATTCTGTTTTGACTGCTAGAAACATGCCTCAATTAATCTGAAGTCGTTGGAAATTAATGCATATTGGATTCTTTACTTCCCCTCATTTTGAATCAGTCATGCCAAATGATTGATGATTGGTTTGACGCGCTCTTATTCTAGTAAGACATACTGTCGCAATGCTGTTCTGCTGGCAATTTCTGTACCTATTCCTAATCGATCTTATATTTTATTATCACCGTAGCACTCAAAGTTGTCAATTTTCCGTTATTAACTGCACACTGCGTTAACACATGCTTTTTACTAAAGTTTACAATACCTTTATTCAATAGCATATTTACTTTTAAAGCAATACTATCTACGTTAAGGGAGTAGTTCACGAGTTTGACTTTTCCGGTTATGGTTTAAATTGATTGATATAATGCAACTTATAATTCTCCAGTTCTTTTTAAATCTATTTCTGCTCATGTGAAATGTGACAGGTAAAGCAACCTTCTCATAAGTACACTGAATATAAAATTTTAATTTTCTTAAACCTGTATGAGACATAACTAAAAGATCGTTTTAAGGAATGTCTTTGTAATCTAATTCCTGATGGTGTCCTTCTACATTAGTTTTCTTTTCCTGCGCATGTTAATGCTGGAATAATAGTAGATTTTTCATTCTTCGTCAAGGAATTTTATTTTACATCATCGTGCAAAAACACATTTTATTTTCCTGAAGCATAGCGGCTCTATTTTGTATTTCTTCCAATGATTTGAATTATCCATTCTTCGAATTGAGTATCAGTTGCTTTCAATTTGCCAGAAAATCTATCAATCATCTCTTGCTCTCGCTATTTAGTTAGAAGTTGAAAAAAAAACATCGAATCAAATGCAACCCGAAAACTTAACCCATTATTGTCCACTCTTATCAATTTTTGCTCACTCAAGCGCAATTTTTGCTGATAGTAAAACCATTATGAAACTTAATATTTTCCTCTGAATCTTATAAAAATAAATGACAAATAGCCATAATTCATTATTTTCTTCTGCTCGCTCCGAACAAAACCAAGACGGACCGATTTATTCCGAGAGAATTACAGTCAGCTGGACTTATTTTCAAATGCCATTCTGTTGGCGCCCCCTTTTTTTAAGTTCTTGGCCAATACTTAAAATTTTTCGTCTCGATGAAAGGCATATCATATGATTGGAGAATGCTTGCTGGGGTATGGGGTGTGGGTAAGTGCTGAGGTAAGGAATTCCGAGGACGAAAAGAATAATACCGGAGGGAATACGTACGTACGCCGACAGGGAAAGGGATATATTAAGAACCACGCGGCCCAGAAAATCTCGTTTCTTATTGTGTTTAAAACAAAAAATAAATGTACGTGCGTGTGTGGCGGAAGGGGACGAAAGAGAAGATGAAATGGGCAGAGGAATGGTGGGAAGAGCAGGCGATTCCCCGCTCCTCGGCCTAAATCGCAGGGAAGCAACATCGGCTGTCCGTCTCGTCCTTGCGATGAGAGAATCTCTTCTTGTTTGGCCCATCTCTTTATTCCTTTTCCCTCTTTTCCTTTCGCTCTCTCTCTCTCTTCGGCGAGCGTCTAAGTACGTGAGAGACAGACGGAGAACAAGAGCCCTTCGGCAGTTAAAAAGATTTCTCCAGAAAATGATCGTTCCAGGAGCGAGTACGAGGAGTTCTTGTCTTTCGAATTCTTCAAATTCCGCGAAGAGTTAACCTTTTCGCCGAAGCGCGGCCTTTTTAATGACGATCCGGCCTCATACTCGCCTGCCCACCTTCGACTCCAGCTCATTACCTCTTGCTGCTCAAGATTAACGATGCGTAGAAAAATTACGGGTAGATTGATGTGCCATCTAAGTCAATCAGGTCTGCGGTCGGTTGCAGGTTCGAGCTGTATGCCGATTGGTTTCTGAAGAGCATAGTATTGAATTCATTCGCAATCGAATATTTACCAGTGGGTGGAAGGCAGCGTTGCTTCAGAGTTGGGATAAAATGTGTGGAAATAAGTTCACGGAATCTATAAAATTTTAACATTTAGTTGAATATAAAATCCGAGTGAAAATTACCCATGCCATCATAGTTTGAAATTTTTAGACCGGTGGTACCCATAATCTGTGCGTCTATTCATTTAATTATTTGGTCCTTGTGTTTCGCGATTCAGCGCTGTCTTGCGCTGTAAGAGCCATGTAGTAAGAGCCTATCTAGCCATGAATGGCCTTGAGTCTCATGCTTTCTCTCTTATTCTTGCATAAAACCTCTATTTTTATATACGCTTGAGCGTATAATTGTTAAAGATTACTTCTTTTAAAAGTATGCGATACATGATTACACATTAGTATAGTATGCCTTTCCCCGGCTCATACATTTGCATGTAGAAAATTACTGACGGCCTTTAATTCACTGATTTTCTGTTTTTAATTCCCAAAAATGAAGGCATTGGCCTCATTTATTGCTATAACCATGAAAAATAATTATTTTTTCGTATTTAGTTTAATATGCAAATGTTGTTCCAAAGTAAATCACTTTAGTCAATTGTCGCCCCTGTCTAATCTGATATTGGACTCCTAGGGCATCGTCTTCTCCAGTCTCTCCCTTCCTTCCCCAGCCTCCCCTCTATATCCTTATGCCCCAACAAGTCCCTTACTTCCTCCACTCCCTCTCCATCCCCCCACCCCTCTCTCACTCCAAAGTCTTGCGCCGTGAGCGCAGGTCACTGTGTTCAGCCGCAGACGGGCTGCCAGCGAGGAGATATTTATTTGGCCTCGTCTGTCCCATGTTAACTCTCTGAGTCTGTCCAACAGGTGTCGCTGTCTGACTGTCGTGAACACAATACCTCCTCTCTTTTCTCCTCTTGTCTCGTATTCTTCCTTTCTTTGGGTTTCAACTGGCAACAATACTGTGGGAAAGAAGTAGCAATGGCCCGATCGTTTACCGTCATCCTTGATTCCCGCACTTCTTTCATAACTCAATTTCGCATGAAATTTCATTCAAATATTCAATCTATCATCTTCCTCGAAAATGCATTGAGGATGCTAATTATTTTCTTCGGTCGATGAAGAAAAATGAATAGGGCGTATCAGTACGTCGTGACAATGTTTCCCGTGGTTTATTTATCGTTAACAACTTAAGGTATCATTTTGTAAATTTCAGGGTCTCACCCCTGTCAACATTTGCTTTCGTCTCAAACTGGAAAATTTTATACGACGTTTTTCTCGGGTGTAAATTTTTATATTTGAGCTGCAAGGAAATTTTGAAAGACAAATAACTCCATGTACGCTGAAAATGTCAAATAGTGGCGTTAATTAGTACGAATGAGTAAAAAGACTGTTCTTGTAAAAAGATAGAATTCAACTAGCTGAGCGGGTTTGATGGTTTAAAATCTTAAAAATTTTGTGCCATGACGTTGACTGAAGGAAGCAAACATGTTGCGATTGGTAATCATTGAAACTTGTCCTCACTTCGTTTAGTTCCACAGATATTCCTAGGGTTCGAGAGCAGTAGTCATCATCAAGGTAACACTATGGAAACCTTGATATTAACTCTTGGAGTCGAAACCTAGGCTGGTAATAAAGAAATATCTGTGGTACTTAAATAGTCGTAATTGATTTTATTATATATATGGTGATGTTGTTCAACAAAATAAAGCCTGATAATGCGATGCACATTTGAAGCTAGTCCTAGTGATCTTAATACATACAATCGATGAAAACCGTGATTAATTTTCATCAATAGCTTATATCATTCGTTGTTATCTCATTTTCATACTATTATCCTGACTTACGAGAACAACGGCTGCCTACGCTGTATATATTTCAGGAGTGCTTATCTCGGCATACTCTGCCGCATAAGATCTGAGTGATTGCTTATGCTAAGCTGGAGACATAGTACAATCAACAATTTTCCCTATAGTTAACAGGTAAATACCAAATTTATAAGCATTCTTTGGCTGATTTCGATAAATATTCCACTTTATTTACCTTTAATATTTGAAGCCATCGTTTTTGGACAAGTAGGATGAATCATGTGTAATTAATGATTCTATACACATGCATGAAGTAAAAATAAGAAACCTAAATTATTATGAGCCCTAACATATAAGTGAGTTAATTCATGGTGAAGTAAAAAAACCAGTACTGTTCCACAAACTTTTATTTGCTGTCAACTAGTTTTGACGGCTATGGTGTCATTCTCAGCAAATAAAAGTTTGTGGAAATAATTGATTTCCTTAGTGGGTTGATATTCGGTAAAGATTATGGTTTATTCACGTGAACTCAAATCCTTATTTTCTGAAAGAAATAATGGGAGAAACAGAAATTAGTATGAGAGGAGAAAACTTAAAACAGGGCAAAAATTTGGGCCGCACCTACTCATTTCATGCTCATACCTGCAGTCATTGCACTTGCCACGTGTGCTCAACTTTGTCGGTAAAATAGCCAGCAGCCGGGAATACCGGCTGTTAACCAAGCAACACAAATGTATTCTTTTCATTAATGCATTTTATTCATGTATTCTTAATGAATCCAAAATTACGGCGCAATTAGCGTGTCCCTCAGGAACGTGTGTGGCCGTGTTATTGTGTTGCTTGGCAAGGAGGGAACATTGTCCCTCCCCTCCGTGCAAGTGCGAGGTAGGCGGAGGGAGGAGGCCGGAGAGATTTGCGCGCAAACCGTTACTCGCTTGTTTGCCATCAGTGTTATCGCTTCCGGTCTTTTACTGCCAATCTGCCATTTGGACCTCCGAACATAAATGGGAGTAACACGTTGTTAATCACGCGAGGACGTTTTCAATATTAGCATCCCTAACATCATAACAAAATTTCCACCGGTACTACGATGATTTCTCAGAATGGATCAAACAAAACAGATGTTGAAGTTTTTGAGTTACGGCAACTTGTTGGAGATTCTACGGTGTCATGTTGCAATCTCAGAATAAGCACAAGCAGAGCTCTCGATGCGGTGGCCGAAAGATTAAGGACAAATTGAAACCACGTGATTTCTCAATGATGCCAAAATTAATCTAGAAAATGAAATAAGTTTGTAAATTTAAGTTTTAAGGATAGATTAAATTCAAATCCTGATGAATCTCCATTTTCGAAGAAATTAATAAATTGTGATTTTTATTTTCTACCCTAAGGGACGGATTCACTTCTTCAATACAGACAATCATATAGACGAATTTAGGCAACCAGCGATCACTATTGCGACGTCACGATCGAGGAACTTGATCTTGACGCGCTTTTCTAAGCCAAAAATTCTCTTTCCTATAGTTACTTCGAGGTTCACATCGAAAATTACAGATTATTTTGGTTTTTGGTATAAGTAGTATAAGGAATGATCGTATGTTCAACTTTCTTAACCACTTGATATTTCCCTCTGAAGAATACAAAAATTAAGTGAGTCCTAATTCATCAGTATTAACGTGCACCAAATGCGGTCATGTGTCATGGATACTCTTGATAACCTTGTCTTTGTGTTAATTGTATCTCAAGGTATACTAACTCCTGACGATAACCCGTCTTTTAAGTGGTGCATATTTTCAGTCTTCAAACAGTGGTGCTGTTTACTATCTTTCCGAAGGGTCGGTTATCCGTCTGTTACCTAAAATAGCGGCATCAGAACAATCTAGTTACAATTTGCCCAAGTCGTTAGGTACTACTGTTCTAATGGAGTTGATAATGACTGAGAGTCAGTAGATTGTACATATCAAGTGCCTTATAAATTGCTGCCAAAGCGAAGAAAGCGTTGTTTATTTCAATAATTTAAACATACCGGGAAAGAGGCTCCGAGTATGCTTACATTTCGTTATTATCTCATTTTCGACGAAAACAAATAGAAGTTCTAAGAACCTAGATAATTTATTCAAATCATTGGTCTTCTAAAAATCTCTCTACTAAAAGTTATTTTCTCTTTATTTGGTGAGAAGTTTGGATCTCTATTAGTATTGAGTCAATAAGAAATGCTGAAAATCAATCCTCGTGGTATGGGCTGTGCAAACAAACATTTTTTACACAGTCGTCTCACGTCACTTTTGACCGATATTTCTTATTCCTTTCCAGCATCATAGGCATTGCTGATTACGCATTCAAATGGACGATTTTATATTCATAGGCATCAATCAAGAGCCATATTATCACGATGGTAAAAAATCAAGCTCGTTCCCTCTCGATGAAAATGGGAATACGTCATCGCCGAGGCGGGAAGGAAGAAAAAAATCCAAATCAATTATTCCTGCTTAAAACGCTACAATTCATCCCATCAGCCCTCCTCCCCTTCCACTGCTGTTAGCATTATGTTATAGATTACTTGTCAACGCCGCTCCTCCTCACCCTTTCTGGTCTCACCTTACCTCAGTCCTGGACCCCAATCTCTCCTTCCTCAGGGTAATCCCTCTTTAGCCCACCGTCGCCTCTTCTCTCTTTTCCGCGTCGGCCCCCAACCCCTTCGTGAATGCCTCCTTTCTCTCTCTTCGTGCCTTTTCCTTTGACTCCCAGCAATTCCTCTTTCCCTTTTCGCCACCACATAATTTCTTCTTCAGTCTTCAAAGGATACCGAAATCTCAAAAAAAAAAAAACTTCGGTGAACATTCAACGCCTCTTTGAATACTCCCTACATTGCCCCCTTAAAACCACCATCAATCTCTTTTTACCCAGTTAATGTTACGGGAAGGCTCATGACACCACCAATCACTTTTACCCTACCTTCCTCCACAAATAATCCTCTCTATCCTTTTTACTTCTCAACTTTGTGCCCCCTAAACCGCTTCAATTAGCTTATTGGCTTGCTCGACTCCCTCGATTATTCTGCTTCAATATATTGCACTGAATGTGAACACGTTTATGCTTTCTTATCACGTATTTTTTCTCGTATCTTTTCTATGAATATTTTCAGACTTTTTTTTTTGGGCGATAGGTACTTTGGTAATGTGAGAGAAAAGGCAATGACGCAACAACATATAAATAGGGATGACTTCATGGTATATTTAAAACATAATAATAACAAAATTACAGAAGCAGGTGTACAGAAGCTGATAAGTTTTGAAATATGTAATTCACTGCCATTTACACAATGCCTTTCTTCATGGTTATTATGTATGACAGAGTTTTTCTTTTTTGTTCAAAATAGATTTATTTTATCATGACTCCAATGTATGCATGTCAGTAATGTGCTTATATTTGATTATTTTTAATATCAACATCTTATTTTAGTCAGTTCTCAGTTACGTGCCTCAGAAATATGAATCCCTTCGGAATGGAATTCCCATCGTGTTCGCCATGAATGAACTCCCGAGGACCGTTTCAACGTCCTATAAATTAATGCGGCTATAATATGTGGATATAATTTCTTGTTCCAGTGGTAATGAGGTTCTTATTTCCGTTATGGTATTTTCCCTTCCACTGTTCAGTCAGTGGCTTTTTGAATTCCTATCGTGTGTGATGATCTACTTGCCGTCCTTGCCTTAAAAGGCCCTCATTACCCTATGAGCCCATCGCCTCTTTGTGTTGTGTTTTCATTCTCACTGCCATTAACGCGGCGTGCCTAATTCTATCATAATCGCTGCATTTACTCGCTAGTATCTCTTCCCTGCCGACTCTTTCGTTCGCCTTCAACGGTTCCTTTCCCTCCCACTCCCTCCTTCATCTCTTCCGCCCATTCTCATTCACCTTCCTCCCACTTATTCCTTCTTACGGCATCTGCTTTTTTATCGCCTCACCCTGTACCTTTATTTCCAATGATGGCGGCATAAAACCAAATCTACAGCAATTTAACCCCTATTTTGGGTGTTAAAAGCGTAAACTACCGCCTCTCTTTCAGTATTTTTTCCCTTTACAACTCATGAGGAGCCCGCATTAAAAAAAATATAGACCTGAATTTTCCAATTTTCTATCGCAGAAACTCATTTCCGAAGAGATTTCTCGACGGAGTTTACGATACCCCTTTGCTGGTTGGTTTCCTGAGAATGGGATCCGAAATTCATCAATGCGTGGATAGGGGGTTGAGAACTGGGTGCCCACCTGATGCAAGCTTTAAAAATTAAGTTCTTCGAAATTTATTTTAAATGCATGTTTATGTTTCTTTGAAGAATTGTTTAGTGGAATACCTCATAGTATACACTTATTGTTGACGCTTTTAAACCTTATGATTCCCTCTATCTGTGAGACTAAATATTTGTAGCAATTTGAGGCACGTGATGTTGATTTTATTCCTGACTAAAACTGAACCTGATTGCGGATGCACTTCGCATTCTAATTTATGGATTTACGGAACTATATGCATTTTCTATGGTGAAACAATGCATTACAAATAGATTAATTTTAAGAATAAATAGCTTTTGTGGGAGTGATCAACTATCATATCACGCATGTAGCATAGTAACATGTCGCACCTGCCGTTTTCTTAGCATACGAACGGAAAGAATATTTTGCGTATCCTGCTCGTTTATCAAGTTTCTGATAATGGGTGTTCAAATCTTCACTATCAAAACATCGTGACAATAGCCATCATATCAGAGAGAAAGAGATATAATCATGTTTCATTTACTTTAAACGCACTTGTTACAACTTTCGTCGCTTTATGCTCTTGAAGTTATTTATTTAATACTCTCGATTTTTTCTCACGTATTACGGAGAAACAATATCCATTTTCAAACCATGTTCTCGTTCACTCAACGGAACTCATTAGCCAAATTGAATGGACAAACTTCGTGCGTGAGGTTTCTGCAACCAGCAGCCATCGGTTGTCAAACTTTAATCGACATAGCGGTAAAATTAAACTGTAATAAAGCTGAAGAAATCAACTTTCCGAATAGTTTGAATACAAATATCTTATCTCTTTCATATTCATGAGTCTGTCATGGTGGAACTTTCACAGTGAAATATTTTTATATCTCCCTGCTCTGAAGTCCCAATCTACCTGCCCATCCTCCCTCGGCCCCAATATCCCGGTCCCCAACTCGATCTCCTCCCAGTATTCAATCACAAAAGCAGACCAACTTGATTAAAATCATTTCAGTCCCCTCGATTTATATTACTTTCCATGCTGTATTTCCTGTTTAGTTCATCCCCCCGAACGAACAGCGTTTTTATTTGCTGGTTTTCATTTACCAACCGTGACCTCAAACCTTTCTGAATTCTGATGGTTTTTGCGAAAATCTTCATTTAATGGTGGTTTATTTAAGGTAGTTGCCGATACTTTGCATTATTCCACTGTAGGAGTAATAATAAATACCTTGACGATTTCTATTGGTGAGGTACTGCTTATAAAAAAATAACTTAATACGTTTTCATGCGCACCAGAATGAACTTATGTACATGAAGGGTGTGTTTCACCTCGGAGAAACATTTGCATTCGACGGGATTCTAAACCAGAACTCCCAGTGCCGGTCAGGTATGTTACCAGTTACACCGGAAAGCCTTCCTGATGTAAATAGTGACCTTGCTTACCGGTAATTAGTATATCCGGGCTTGGATCCCGGGTGAGCCTCATTATTTTATGGTTAATTTCATACCTGGCGTAAATTCCGCAGGAGAAATTTTATTTATTGACCAGGATCTTTTCACTACCCTATAGTATCATAAGTCCTAATATGGAACATCAGTCTTTGGTGCTGATTATGCTAAAGTGCAGTGCATCGTGTTAACTGGCTAAATAAATCATCGCTAGTGGTAATTTGCAAAGTATTAATTCTTTTCCCTATCTACGCGTACCATAGTAACCACCTGCTATTGAACTGTGCTTCAATCTCCAGTAATTGGCTTGCGTATCTATCTGTGCGTTTTCATCCCGCCATCTAATTTTTTAGTAGTTTTGATGCAATATAGGGTGTTGAATTTAAAAATTTTAGTAAGGAAGATGAGACTACGCTCACGAAAATCATCAACGTTCCTTGAAGAGTAGTCCAGGAGGAGAGGAATCGAAAGTAAATCCAGTTTTTTTCCCCGAAGTATATAAACAGCATACTTGTTACTACCCTTTCAACTTCGCCTCGAATATAGACCCGCCTTAACTGACTGGCCTCGAAGTCTCTTGATTTCAAGCATCCATCCCTCTTTTGCTCCATTCTCCAGCGAAGGTGCCCTTCTGCTACCTGCAGCTCCTTGATCCACCGTCACGTAGTTGTACTCAGCTTCCACCCCCTCCTCTCCCTGCTACCCTCGCCATAAGAGAAAAACCCTCATTTTCCTTCATCAAGCCCTCCCTCTATTCTCCATCAAATTTCCCCCTCGGGCCGCTACATTGTTTGCAGCCCGTTTTCATCTACCTGCTTCCTCTACCTCTTGTGACGCTTCCTAGCCCTCCTCTATCTAGCTGTATATTCTCATCCCACCGATCCATCCTTCTAGTCGTTTTGATACCGTACAATTTACAATGCTGAAATTACAAAATTGAGGTAGTGAGATGAGCCTATGCTGAAATACGTGGAAATTAATAGAAATTCGAGGATAAGTAATTATTTTGCTGTGATGAGCGAGGATATTTAGGCCTCTTCCGTCGAGATTACTTCAGTGAGCTAGGGAAATTGTTTAGCCAGAAAGCTCAATTCAATCTTAAAATTCTAGTTTAACGTAAATTTAGAAATTATAATGGTCGTGATCAGTGGCCTTTTATATTTTGCGACATATTCCCCCTGCTACCATGATTTCTATATCTGTACTTAAGTCGTTTTAAGGTTGGTAATTTTTTCGAGTAGGACAAACCTGAAGAATAAGAGCACGGCTCTACTACTTTCCCTTCAGTCATTTTGTCGCCAATCGGATCTTCGGCACCTCTGGAAATGGAGCATGTTTGGTATTAAAATAGAGTAAGTATATTCTTACTCTCTGGTAATACCCATCTATTTTGGTTAACTTCAATTTTTATTTCCTATTTAAAAATGAAATAAATGACTTCACTCTCATCACTTAATAGTAGTTACCATTTTACTTCGGTGATATAAATACAACTTTTCGCGATTGTATATGAGCATGTAGATTTGTTGATGGGTCTGTCCTCTGTAAAACTGTAAGCCAATAAAATACATCGTTAAACATCTCGTTTAATTTTTGTTGAAAATTTTCAATGTTTTCATGAATCTGATTTTCAGTTTTGTACTTTGATTATTAAGGCCGATCCTTTGGGATAGAAAGTCTATGAAAAGGTGGATAGAGAGTGGGGTGGGGCAACATATGGTGATCGTGAAGAATAAACCGAGATAAGTTGCGTGAGCTATTATATATTTTGATGGACATCTTACCCATAGTGGAAATGGAAAAGAATACAGAAAGGCCGAGGTTAATGTACTTAAGGACGGTTGCGTGAGCATTTAAGAGTCAAGAAGATAGCTTTCTTTACCCAACAACTTTGCCCAATAACAACGCAAAATAAATACTCTTCACTTCGTTCTGCGTTATGAGTTCCTCATATTTGACAAAAATTCATGAAAAAAAGCAAGGAATCAGCGTCCGTGGAAGATGAATGATTCCAAATCATGCATTAATAAATGTACAGACCAATCTGCTCAGTATGTGAAAGATCGCGTGTGAGTGTTGCGGCCGATCCCGTTAAATATGAAGCCTGGAGAGAGATGGAGAGAGGAAGGCGGGGTTGGGCAATATTTGGTGGACGTCAAGGAGTGGCCCGGGTAAATGGCGGAGTTGTGTAGTATTTTGCTTGACTTTTTAGCTTTAGCGGTAGGCAATGATAATGAAAATCGAAAAATGCTAGATTTATGCGCATTTGCGTATTTACTAGAAAGAAAACCGCAATCTTTGGCTAATTTTATCTTATGCACTAGAAAACTTCACTATTCACCCCACTTTTAAGTATATGCCACTTCATCATTCTTGTATTAAAAGCCGTGATAAATATAAAGTGTCCGCATATCTGGAGGTACTTCTTTCCGCATGTGCAATGATAAATGTAATTAATTATTCGCATCAAGATGTTGAGGCAACATTTCATGGCCGTGAAGGAGTAGCCCGAGCAAGTGGCGTGAACCATTATCAGTTTTAAAGATCGTAGGCTTTCCAGGCGAATACTATCGATGAAATCTTCTGGGGTTTGGCACCGGGCAAGGCTGTCAATGGCCTTACCTTAAAGAGCCTTACCAGGTGCAAAACCTGAGAAAATATTTTCATTATCATTTTTATTGACATTTTAGCGGTAGTGGTAATGGAAAAGAATATCGACAGGATTACGTTGATGTGTGCACCTTTGTTTGAGCAATTGAAAGTAAGGAAGCGACAGTCTTTGACTGATTTCAACCTACCGCTATGTTTAACTACGTTAGTCTTTCCGTTTGAAGGCATAAGTTCATTCTGTATACCGAGACTGGCAATGGGAAATGCAATGAGCCATCAGCTCAAGTTGGCGTTGCACAGATATCGCGTGATTGTTGAGGCCGATCCCGTTGGATTGAAAGCCATCGAGAGAGAGAGAGAGAGAGAAAGAGGGTGGGGCAACATTTGGTGGTCGTGGAGGAGACAGGAGTAGCCCGCAGGGAACGTGAGAAGGGGGTGGGGACGTGACCTCGACGTCACAGGGACTGCGGGTCGCATGGGGACGCAAGGTGGAGTGATTAACTCAGGGCGGCGGGTTAGGTGTTGAGGGGAAGGGAGGGGAGGAGAGTTGCGTGGGGGTGGAAAAGTCGGCCCCTGAGAAGAGAAGTAACAAATGAGAGGAGGGGAGGAGTCATGTGGGAGAGGTTCAAAAGAGAGGGAGTGGGTTGCGAGATAATTGGGAGGGAATAATAAAAGGGGTTGGGGGGAGGCGTTTTTAAAGGTAGGGGGTCATTATGGGAGCGGGTAGGGAGGTCGGCGACGACGAAGAGCCGCTGCTGTAATGAGCAAGAGTGGGCCGTGTGGAGGTGGATGGGGAGCGGTGTGGGAGGAAAGCATACGAAGAGATAGAGAAGGCAGCCCGCTCTGTGGCGTGAAATCTCCGCCAGCATTGGACCACGTTCGTAAAAAAAATCCTTGGAAATATCAGCGATTGTTGTAGGTCGGTGTGGTGGCTAAATTGTTGACTTCAACGCTGTATGCCCCGGCTCTAATCCAGGCAGTAGCGAGGATTTGCAGAAGTTGCTCGATATCTTCTTGAGTGCTGTGTGGAGGGCAATTCAAGTAAAACACTCCGTGCGTGGGATAGGTCGTTAAGCTGTGATCCCCTTGGTTCATATCGTTAAAGGCAGCAGTTATGATGGTTTAATCTCTACCCCTACCTTCCATATGTATAAAATTTTGTGGAGGATGGACTAGATAATGTTGAGTTAACCGGCAAAAAACGTGATATCTTTATGACAAACAAGAAGTGGGCAATACTGTAGCCAAAAATGTTTTGATTGATTGATGAAAGTGGATGGAATGATGAATGTTGTCTGGCTGTTTGTCTTTCGCTTTCATTACACAATTTATATTATCAAGAGACTGTAACTGAAATGACTATCATGTTTACGAAAGTAATTTTCACTGGCCCTCACGATAGCGAATGATATGTTTCATGCACGGGTGTCGGTAGGCTCATTTTGTTTTTCCCTTTGAAAGAAAGGTGAGAAAAATGGTGAAAATAACAGGAGAGGGTAGTGGAGGTGAGGGGAAATTCTGTGTGTGAATGTGTGGTTTGGGCAGGCTAAAATGAGTCGCTCTTTGATGGGAAGTGCATGAGGCGACGGGGGAGAGGGAGAGGTTGTCGCTCGGAGGCCTTGAGGTACGTGGTTGGGGGCGGAGTGGAGGGGCAGAAAGGGGCTGGAGGGGCAGGACGGGGGGTGGAAGGGGCCGAGAGAATTAATGTAACCTCCGCGTGGTAGTTGCGAAAGGAGATTGTCGGGTCGCAGAGGAGATGCAGGGAAGGACATTAAAACGAGAGAATGGAGGTGTTCGGTGGCAAACGATCTCGTTCTTTCATTCACCAGCATTCTTTCGTCGTTAAGAGAGGAGGGTTTAAGACAATAGCAGCCCCGTTTCGCTGCAATTCGCGCTTATCCCTTCCGAAGCAACGTCTCGAGAAGGAGACAATTCAATGGAAAGGTGGGAAGATTAAAAAAAAAAAAACTCAGGCCCCGATACCACCTCTTGACGAACCCATCTCAATCTGTCAGTCGTTTTCTTGTCTTATTAAATCCCAAGATTTCCGTTTCTTTTCCGAAATTTCACTGTATATTCGTATGATGAGATTATAATGCGATCAGATTACTATGCAGCATGGAACAAGCTAAGAATTCTCTAAAATTCCTAGCACAGAGAGTTTTTAGACAGTTTTACATTAGAGTTTTTTGTAAATCTCTATAGAGCCATAAATAAATCTGAATTAAATGATTTGTCCAAGTCTTTCTTCCCTTATATTCATTAGCATGCCGTATTTCGCAAGGTGCTAGATTGATAAGTTAAGAAAGTCTACTTTAATAGGTAACAAGCCAAGCAACGTTTTTTTCAACAACAAAAAACAACTGAGATTTTACTTGCTTCGAAGGATTTAGTTTTCCATTCCACCTTTGAATGAAACAATCAAGTTTCTCCAAAGTCACCTCAAAGAATATTTATGTAAGAATTGTTATGGAAGGAAAGGATTGTCCCCGTAGTTTCAAAAAGTAACATAATAATTTTTATCCTATTTAAATTTGTCTTTAGTTCTTACATGATTCAGTAGAAAGATTTTTTGTTGAATAACGATCATTAGAAAATCAAGGTGAAGTATGCTAAAATCAAACTACGAAGTCGGATCAAAAATGCATGTTTATTTGTTTGCGTGTTTGCGAAGGTTATTTTCATTGATTTTTTTAGACATCCTGTCATTAAAATTAGTTGATAAAACACATTTTCTGTTCATAAAATCTTGGTATGAATTATTATTTTCATGCTTTTCTTATTATTATCGTTCGGGGATAAAATTACTCTGATTACATTCTTGATAATGCAGAGACATTAAGGACGAAGAGATGTAAAGTCAGATTGGCTAGATTAAAAAGGGATAAATTCCGCCGTAGAAAAATTATTAAGCTTACATGTCCGTTGCCTTGGAAGATCTAAATGAGTTATCACTGAAGAGCTGGGACATTTATCATCGCATTACCATTGTCTTAGACCGTATCAAAACGACGGTTAATCATATTCAAAACCTATGGTATTCTTGGCGCCGTGGAAAAATCTTAATTTTCAATGGGGCACGCCTACTGTACCTCGAAGGCATCCGGTCATTTCTTGGGGGGAGTAGCTGCAAAGATATCATCACGGAATACATTAATAGATTAACTCTGAATGAAATGTTATTCAAAAACGTTAACATATGAGTAGATTCGTGTGCGGTGCGTATTTCTGCAAATGATATTTTTGAGATATTTCCAAGAACGGTAGTAACTGATATCTGAGGAAGATCCAGCTGATGTCTAGCATGATAATTTTGATACAAGACACTCCTAATAACACCTTTCATATCTCTCATGACGTTGTTAATCTCTACATAATCCATCAAGCTCTGGTGCTTGAGTAAATGATAATGCGTTCTTAATTGCTACTGCTACTAAATGCCCGTATAACAGAAAACCTCTATATTCTATTTTGTGGATACGTAGCTGTAATGGCCATCCTTGACTAAGATGGACATTTATTAATGTGAGACGAGGAAGTCTTTTTGAAAACCATTCCTCGGTGATTACAATGCGTTCCACCTTAGTTATTCTAAGCCCTCGATGTTGTCTTCTTCGCTGGAAACATCGGGTGATCTTTTTTGTGTGAGCCATTGGCCATGGTCCTTACAGAAGCATTCTCATTGTCCCATAAGGCATGTTTATATCATGATGTAGTTATTCATAGAAATAAGGCACATTAATGAACCTAGTTATTTAAAGCTTTTTTGAATTTGTCGTACTACCTCATTTCTCTTGTAAATTTTCTGATTTTTTATTTAATCTGCTGATTTTATGTAATTAATGATGCAGATTTCAATGTCAATTACCACGGCTTCACAAAGGAATGAATTGCCTATACATTTTTTCAATTTTTTGACGCTTTATTGACTGCTATGACCCTATTTATGTTTGATTGTTAGTTGCGTAAATATCTCGAAAAAATTGCGGCTTGCGCAACTATTGCTGGAATAATGCTTTTAGCAATTCAATAACGCGCGTAAAAAATTTTAGCTCTTTTTCATCTTTTTGTTTTTTTTTATATTTCCCGTTGCCTTTTCCCCCAAAATCGCTCAAAGTAAAAGTTGTATTTCTATTTGAAACATCTATTAAATACTTGTTTCTATCTTTGACATGAAAATTGGGCAGACATTTCTCGAAAATGTTTCAATTGTAAAAATGTGGTATTTATCTTCATATTGAACATGTATATATTCTGAAAATTTTTAATGACTTGTTGCAATAATTTCTTTTTCCTCCTTGCAGGTAATTATACGCAGTGGATCAATACGACTGTTTTCCCTCTGAGTCCGTATTTCCAGATTCATGGTATGTTTTCTCTATTCATGAGAAGCTATAATTTTTTTTAGCTTTTTTATGTAATTATCTTGCATGCTCTTGAAACTAGCTTAAATTTTGTCAAAGGATCTTTTGATGAATTAATTTCAGTCAGATGTAAGAAACGAGCTTTTAATACATTGTTTCCATTTCAGTCCTTGCATTTGTGAGGTTTTGTGAAATGCTTTCTATGTCTAGTTGGCAGTCAGGTATAGGTAACATTTTAAGAGATTTTCATCATCGTTGTTTATTTTTCTGATATATCTTGCTGAGGAATGTGTGCAACGTGAATAAACTCTTTGTAGATTCAACGCATTTTACGGACGAGTGGTACATTTATATGTATTTACTTCCCCGCAAACCACCTGGATAGGCTAGTACTGACACCAGATGGACACATCCGTGGGAGGAAACGAGATCTCTGTAAAAATTGTGATTTCCAATAAAGTCCAGCATTATAACACCGAAAGCCTATATCTTAGGCCGTCCGTCGCTGAAGTGCATACAATTAGATGAGCATATTTTGTGATTTTCTCTTTTGAAGCACATGCGACAAGGGCTTGCCAGCTTCATTGATTTACGGATGAAACCCCATGAGGTTCAAGTTTGGAGCAAGAACTTACAACCGCAAGCACTCAAATGCCAGCCATCGGTTTGGAAAACTAGACCTCCAGCTAAAGCACTAATCCTATCTGTGCAGCAGTTGCCCTTACAGCCTGCCATCGGCTTTATTGGTATCTGAGCTTTGGAGCCTAGAGCCATCCTGCACCTTTCTTTTCCGATTGCATTTCTTTTCCGCGTCCCATCCTCAAGTTTTCGTGGCACTTTGTTCCGTGGGAGCACTCCATCCACATTTTACACCCACCTGCCAGCCTTGCTCGAGAAAAAAATCTCCGCGTCCACTCGAAGCCGTGGCATTGGCCTCGTAACCCTTAGCTGCGTACCCTAAATAACGCTCAGGATTTTTTTCCATCCTACCGAGGACCCTTCAACCCTTTTCACCGCCCAGCCTCCCCTCTTACACTTTTCGAAAAGATGGAAAAAGGGATCGCTTGTCTTCGTCTCAAATTTGGGCGAATGTTTTTTTTCTTTGGTGCGTCAATAAACTCATTCTGTCGGCCAACCCTTTGGTTCCAATGCTGTGGTGCAATTGGTTCCCCTCGCCATCCCTCCTCAAAAACCCTTTCACGGCACCATCCGAGAGAATAAGGGCGTTTGTGGGCTCCGTTTCCGTGTTGTGGGAGTCAGGGTCGGGGTGCGTGGGAGGGCGGTTATTGCCCAACAGCCGGGGGACTCGCAATGACTCTGACGAAGATGTAAGGGTTTGGGGAGACCAAAGCGCTGAGGGAGACAAGTGTACCGCGCATTCCCAGGAGGGGGCGATGACGGCAAGGCGTGCGCGAAAGAATAAGTGTGTTCGCTGCCTATCCTTCGGGTGAGGGTCCCCTAGAATTGCCCTCCGTGCTGCGGCGGTTACCTCCCGTGGCGTTTTTCGGGAAGGGTAAGCTATCTGTCAAAATCATTCTAGCATCTTCGTGAGGCATTTCCGGAAACACTCACTTGTCCTTTCACTGCACACCATATATTGTCGTACAGACTTTTGTTTCATCAACAGGCTAGAATGTAACGTGGTCTTCCCTTACCTTATTACACACAACACACCCCAAATATTCCCTTTATTCTCTATTATTCGAATCCGTCAAAATCTTTCTCGCATCTTGGTGAGGCATTTTCGGAAACTTCACTCGCCCTTACAGTGTATGCAATATATTTTTTCTTTAGAAAAACTCTTGACCTTAACTCCAGTCCATCGGCATGGATTTAGAAAGAACCACGCGTACATAATTGTCGTGTCAACACTTTCTCTTGTAATCACTATTTATTGCATACGTGAAATCTCGTTCTCATGGAGTTCCCGTGACAAATGTTTAACTTCATCAATTGTATTTAATCGCCATTAAATAATCCTCCTCAAGTTCCTCGAGTTTTAAAAGGTTAACGTTCTAAAATGTTTGTCTAGTGCTAATTTTATAAAAAGATGCATGATGAAAAATCATGCAAGAGAAAGAACTCTTCGTTCTCTTTATTGAGTTCTAGTGAGAGCCTAATGGAAAATTATAAATATAGGTAATGTAATTGGATTCATTAGATTTTATGAACTAAGTATTCAATATATGCTAGGCTCTATATGTTTACTTTCACAAAAATCGTTCTGGAGGACAGTGCTTAATTTCTGCCGGAACACATCGGTATGGTGTTCGGGCATCTCTCAGGGAAAATTGCGTTATATCAAATGTAAGTCATCGTTTTTTTAGAAAACATGATTCCTCGTTGTAATTTTTATTACAAGTTCAAAAAATAGCAAGTTCTAAGGCGAATTTCGGTGTCTTATTCTTTAGAAATTAAGCACTGGTGGAGGATCTTTCGAAAATTTCGATTGCGGGGAATGGGAGCGAAGGGGATGGCTTCGAGAAGGAACGGAGATATTCACCGAACCCTTTTAGCAAAGGAATGGCGGCAGGGGAGAGGGTTGGTTACTTTTCGGTCATGTTGGAAGGTCGAAGAGAAGCGTCAAGAGTCGCGTGAAGAGGTTGTGCGGGAAAAAAATCCACCCGTCCATAATAACGGGGTCGACGGCTGATTTGAATTTGCGGAACAAAACAAACGAAGGGCGCGACACGGCGCCGCCCACAGTTGAACCGGAAGAAAAAAACGTCCGTCGGAGGGGCTAGCAAAAAAAAAGTGAGTCTGACATTTATCACTCCACTTCTCTCGACTCCGTTACGGCTGGCACTTTTTTGTACTACTCCTTCTCTTCATTCCTTTTGCCACCCCCTCAACAAGAAACCTCGGCCGAGCTGAGCTCACAGGGGAGAGGCATAAAAGTGAGGATAGGGTTGTGTGAAGAGAAAGGGAGAGGTTGGACAAGGGAGACAGGTTGTTGTAAGTGCGCAATAAACACGGAACCCTCCTCCAGCGGCATGAGAGGGGCTTGAAATTGGTGTTGGGTAAGAGTGACCACGCGGCGGGAAGGAACCCGGAAGAAGGCCGGCTCACTTGCCTTAGAGGATTATTTGGAGCGCCTTCGTCGTCGGGATGATGACTCCAGTCAGGCGTCCCTTGACTTCACAGCTGTAAGTAAAGGGATGAAAAAAATGCCAATTTCCCCAAACATGCCGCTCCTCGAGTGCGTTCGTGAAAATGACGCGACCTCTCAAGGTTTTAAGATAACTGAATGAGGACCTTCTGCCTCCGCGTCTCCTTTGTGGACCGTATTCCAGCCGTGGCCGAACTTACATAAAGTGAACTGGGAGGTAAGAAATGGTGTTGTAATGGGGCAGATAGATTGCCTTAGAAGCCTTTCTAGGGTACTTTTCCGTCTAATTTTGAGATGCAATCTTTTCCATTGCTTTAGACCATGTTACGGGTTACTGTTACGGGTGGATACTTTTTTCCAAGGACGCCCTTTTCTATTCATTAGTATTTTATTTTTTTCACTAATTATTCAGTATTTTCATGTTTTTTGGCTCTGCTGTTTTTACATAACTCAATATTCTTTTAGAAACTTTCATTTTACGATAAATTAACAACGAAAGAGATGGAAAGGCACCTCTGCGTTATATTGTACACCTGTGTGTGTAGTATCATAATTTCATCCAATAGTACATTTCAAGTAAAAGAAATGTCGACTGTATTAGCGTCATAGATTACTATCCTTCCATCCCTTTCTTTCACGTCAACTCCCTCAAGAGTAAAGTATGATTTCTCGATTTGGGGTTTTAATTTCTCCGCATTTTACGAGTTTCCTTAGCTCTCTAATGTTTTTATTTATACCACGTAACCGCGGAAAAGGCTCCGTCTTCGGTGTAGGCACCTAAGGGCATCTTCTTAACCATTTCTCCATATTTTTTTCTAGAATCATTAGCATCTGCATGAGCATATTCAAGCAAGAGCCGCTTAATGACCCCTTGCGGTCAAGACGTGCACTCCGTTTGATGAACTACCAAGGTCGAGCCTGAATTCCGAGGATTATTTTTTTTTTGTATTTTCCTGCCCTATTCCTAGAAGTATGCATTTAATACCCCTAGCGGTATTCAGGTACCAGAAGAGATGGTTTTTCTTTCCAACTTTTCGTTATAAAAATGAGTACACACTGATATTCTTTGAGATGAGTGAAAAAATATTTATATCTCGCGTCATAACACCATCCTGCGATTCCATCACCTTCGTAGCGTGGAGAAATGAGCATTCCCTTCTCCTTATCCGCAGTTTGATAGAGTGTAAATTTGTCTCGCCAGAGGCTAGAACTGTCCGTGAATCCTGAGGCATAGCCGACGCATCTGGCAAGCCGCTCTTTTCATTTTTCTTAGAAAAATATTCAACTCCCACCCTCAGCTTACCTTGCTGATTCTGCTTGATCGCTGCCCTTCTAAGGCGAGTTGAGTCGTTTATTCACTTTACTGCCCATGTCTTTTGAATACTGCATCTCATTTGCATGTCCCCTCAGCTACGCCTTTCGCCTTTTCCTAAATATGCTACTTCCTATTTTCTCATTCCTGATATGAATATCAAATACACCTCATTTACGATAGGTGTCCAATCGTTTCTACCTCCCCAATGATGTTATTTGCGACTCATTTTGTTCCCGTAGAATCAATCGCATTGCATTTTACAACGCACTGTTATCCCGCCATGTTTGGATAAGTGTCGAAATTTACTATTAATAAGAAATAGTAATTGAAAAAGTCGCGTTCGGTTCACGGTAACTTTCAATTATAGAGTTAACTAGTATATATGTTAGAAGTAGGGCTTAAGATTGAAAATATATTATCCTAAAAGTTGGAAATTTGGTGCGCACCCTCATATGTTGTTGCTTTCCACTTTTATCTGATTAAATCCTTTTTAACCTAGATGGCCGTTCGCATTAAGGTTTCAATAATATTTTTACAGACAATACATTGTATGTAGTTGGTGATCAAAAGCGTATGATAGGAAGCAAAAACTAATGACAAAACGACGACAGGTTTATGAGTTGATCTCATTGGTGATCAATCATAATTAAATGATAAATCTTACCCCTGATGTTCTTATCTCCCGAACATAGAATAAGAAATAAAATCAACCCTTTTAGAGAATAAAAATTCTTGATTTCGCTGACCTTTCCATCACTCAAAATACCATGGACGCATCAAGTTCATCCTGTAAGGTCTGTAGTTTTCTCTCCGGCACCTTATCTGCAACAGAGAAATCATGAGCTTGGCACTCCTACCAAGAGGGGTAAATGGCTCCGAAACATTTTCACCATTCCAGAGGTTACTCGCCTTGACTGAAGGATTATTTTCCTTTCGCATCGCCGCCCCCGTGATTCCTATTACATTATTTATAACAAAAAACGAACGCCACGCGTGGACGGAAGTTACGGTCGATCGTGCCTCGGGGCTGATCGCCTTTCTCTCCTCCCCAGCACGCGTCATAATTTCCATGCGGGAGAGGATCTTCGTCTTTGAGTTGGTACGCCCTAAATGGATCCCAGCCGGTTTTCTGTGCTTTTCACGTCCTAACTTGTGCCTAATGTGAGCTAATGACAGTGAATTCAATAGTTGAGCCTACCATTTTCTCCTCGATCTCACGTGACTCGCAGGGTGTGCCTATTTGTAGTCTAGATGTCGCTTTTGTGAAAGAACACAACGCCCTCAATCCTCTTCTTTTGCTTGTTGAGGAAATATGCTACACCGTTTATTATGCCATCACAGGTTTAAAAATTTACGATGACACAAAAATAGTTAAATATATTTTGTCTAAAATAGTCTGCCATAAATTTTATAGTAGATTTTGGATCGTTCACATAACAAAAAATATTTTGTGCATTTGCTGTTTCTACATCTCATGCTTTCTAAGAGAGTAAAAATTCTTGATGTAACAATTTCATTGCTTTTGGAATTCTGCTGGTTGAAATTTGGTGACAGAAGTATGAAATTATTTAATTCATTTCAAGTTAGGTGTTTGAATGCCAATGGATGTTAAACATCGCAAATACAGTGTCATTGAATCGTTGGGGGAATTGGTGGGAATCACATTTTTACAAGTAATGTTTCATAAAAACTTTTTTAGCTTTCAACGACAGCTCCTTCGTTCTGTATAGCCAATATTTCGTACTAACGAAATTATGAAAGCGTGATTCTCACATCTTCACCCAGAACTAATCATCTCTGACTGGCCTTGTCTCCAAAAGATCTCTTCCTACTGGTCTCTTCACTGTATTTAACATTCTTCTCCTCCGTTTTTTTTACTTAAAAAGGATTTCATGATCAATTTTCTACCACAGACGGGGATTCGTTCCGTGCTCTCAATATGGAAAATTAATTAACCATCAGCGTCAATACAGTACTTTCTATGAGCTCAAGAGTAGAGGAGTAAATAAGTCTGATGAGTTCTTTCGAAAAGATCAATAAAGCACTTTAAAATTTTGGAGTATGTTTTGGAGACTTCCTAGGTAATGAAAATTATTTAAATTTGCCGCAAAATATTAATATACTCCTTCTAATAAGAAAGAATTAAAATTGGTGAAAGTTTCTGCAAGGTGTTGCTCGAAAGTGAATCTAGAAATACTCCAGGGGCTAATTAAAATGATTTCGTTTCCTGATTAGAAATTGAGATTGGCAAAGCCTTAGATCAATTTATTAAGATTATTTTTGCAGAGTAGTAATATTTATTTAATTTAGTCATACTTGAGATGGTCATGAATTCTTGGTAGGATATTTAATATCCTTTTTACACGTCTTTTTTACTTTCTACCACGTGTTTTTAATATACCATGGAGATTAGTCGGGGGCTGTGTCCTCTTGTTTCCTCCGCGCATACCTCCTCAACAGCCTCTTCATCTTTAGGAAAGCTTTATATTGGTTGTGTGCGATCCTTCCTTCCCACGCGAAACGGAAACTAGCCGAGCAAGGAGGTCCCTTTAATCACGTGCCTCGATCTCTTTGACGTAACCAAACGCGAAAATGTCTACCCCTCCCTTTCATCGCACGGTTAACTCCCGCTGACCTCTCCGCCCCTCTCCCTCAACGCCGCGGAGACGCTGCCAAACTGAACGGGTGCTCGTGTAACTGACATCCGGCCCCTCGCCCCAGTTTCCACCGACACCCACCCACGCCCACAGCTCCACCTCCGGCCTTTCAACCTTCCCAAAAAATATATATCCTCATCCTTCTTTTGCTGTCTTCTCCTCCATCTCCTTGCTCTCCAACCCCCTTCATTCTTCGGCCAATTCCCAGAAACGAGGGCTCTTCACACCAATTTCCAGTCCAATCCTTCCAACCGACTCCTCCCTCCTAAGAGCTACCTGAATTCTAGTCGGAGTAGTTTTCCTTTCCCAAATATCCGCCCGCCACCCACGTCCCGCTGTTTTTATTCCCGCTGCCCGCTGTTTTTGCGTCCTCTCATCTTGGCCACTTCGCCGCCTCCTCCCATATCTCATCCTCAGGCGAATGCAGTCACGTCGGCGTCTAACAAACGCACATAAGCGCGTGCTACGTCGCAGCACGCAACTTGGCCACCACCGCGCGGCGGCCGGCGGCGGGTTCCTTTGCGTTGTGAGGGTGGCGGAAAAAAAAGTTGACAGGAGTGGGAAAAAAATTGTCGAAGAGAATTGTTCTTCGGGATTGCAGGGATGAACACGCCTCGACTGGCTTCGTCCCTTAAGGCTGCTCCCTATTCCAGCTTGCGACGAGAAGAAGCGAGTCGTGCATACAATAAATCTTGAGGACCCATGTGTGTGTCTGTGCGTAAGAGATGTCCGGAAAGGTATTTATTTTACTGCCTCATTCGTATCCTTTTTGTGCTTTGCTCTCGGAGAACTTATGTTTTTTTTGGCCTGACGAAAGGAAAGGTTTTTACCGTTTCGCCCTGCAACATTTTGTTTCTTTTAGAAAGGGTTGAGATTCGCTCTCTCGTATTCTTACCTCTACCCTTTCGTCTCTAAATGTTTTTTGTACCACAGTTGTACAGTTAGGCGTGTTAACACAAGTTTGGAGAAGTCTCTCACGGCGATATGCGACATTTATTGAGGGATGACGTTCCTTGACCATGAAGAAGAACGGAAACCTAGCGGACGTGGCATGCCTTCTGACTGTGGCGCGTAAAACAGACTGCGTCGGAAAGGCAATCAAAATTTTGTCACGGATTCTTGACCTGCTTTTCCTGTTGACCTTCAAGTTTATGACGGATCTTCGTCGTGCTCCACTGGAACAGCTGGAAACTTTCATGTTTCTATCAAAAGACTATGTAAGAGGAGATTTAATACTAATTCTGTTGGTTTTTATGAATGTTAATAAAATCAATGAAGTATTCATTTTAAGATTAAAAGATGTATACTTAATTCTTCCTGTTTATCCTATCTCCAATATGATACCTGAAATCATATTATTTGAGTTCATGTTCTTGAAATATGTCTTTCAATGTTCGTCACCGATTCATTCAGGTGGCGATAGTGAAATAACTCTGGTAAAAACGAGTATCAAAACCACATCAAAACTTCTACCATCCATTTGGGAAGGCAGTTTACGGTAACAAGGTAAAATGCTGAGAGCCTAATAATTGGGTTTTTATTCGCCCGTAAAATAAAACGCTTCGGACAATCACGAGATACGTTAAACTTATCAATTTAGTGAGTGATAAAACTATAAATAGGTTTTTCAGGATATAACGAAGAGCCGCATCAGATAAATGTTCACAGATCGCTTGCGGCGCGATGGTCCATGCATGAAAAATCTTTCGCAACAAAAAGATAGCCATCTTACTTTGCTGAAAGGGGAAAAACTCTTCTTTCTGAATCCACTTGCTCGGTCGGTTGAAAAATGCGTCCAGCGCTTCTCGTCTGCTCTTAGTATATTTCGTGCTTGAGTAGTTTTTGAAACCCTTGGGCTAAGGCAGTAATTGCCACTCGGCCGTGAGCGAAATTAAGGCAACCAGAACGGGGACTACTCGTCGCCACCGTTTGCCATCATCCCTGAATATATATTGTGTGTTACTCAGCGGTGCGCGGGAAAAAGCCAGGTCGTTACTCTAAGAAGAAACCAGTTAATTTTATTATTGAGTCCGACGTCCCCGATAAAATTATTGGAATCACTAGTTCCATTTTTACCTGTATTTCTTTAAGATATGTCAATCTGATTTCATGCTTCGTGCTAGCAGCGGCATTGATGGTTACTAATTTATCTGTATTTGTAATACTCATAACTTTATTCTGTTTTCAACGAGGAAAATTGTTCTTCTAAACACTATTCTAGATCATTAAAATGACTTGTTTATGCTTCCGTATATTTTTATCACTTATAAATGGCATTGCTTTATGTTACGTGATGTGCTATTTATCCTAAATAGCATCCTTGAGCAAATGGATGAACATGTTCTGTCACTGAAAGGAGGCTACCTTCTGTAATCGGTTTTTTATCCGTACCTAAATGTGCAAGGTACGGTTTTACAACTTTGCTTACCTTTATTATGCCTTCTTTTCCTTTAAGGATTTTATATGGCGCATTTGTTGCATCAACTTTTTGCATCGACTCGGTATAACCCAAGGGAACACATGATTATCCTCATGATTTCGTATTTACTTTGATTATCCGGTCATTCGAAGTGACCAAATAGTAAATATGCGACACAAAGTCAGCATGCCTTAGCAGTTTTCGATGACTGAAAAGCGCCTACCCGTAATGCATGCAGGTAATTTTGATGAATAGTTAATACTCCATTTGATCTGTTGATCTAATTTTGGCAATGCTGTCCTATTCGAAAACGGAGTCGTAATTCATGTTTGCATGATGCCGAGAGCGGGAATAGGAAAAACATGGCTTATGTATTGTTGAAGAAATCAATTGCTATAAATTTCCTTCGATAAACGATGTGATTTCGTGTCGATGAAAAATTGTTTTTTCTCTCTGATTACCAAGATCAAATCGTTGCCTTGGAGACTTTAACGCGCGCAGAGGCCTTTACTCCTTGCTTACTCTTCTACTTTTCTCCCTTCATATTACTGCCGATGTTATACCATCTAATTGTTTTTTTTTTTAGATTATGTCATTCAAGATTTTATTTTTATTTATGCCTTATCTGTAACTCTCCATTTTGGTGATAGGGAAGAGACAGTCTCTGATATACCTTTCCATTTTTCATTTTTCTTACACAGCAGCTTTAAGAATTCAAATCTTAACTGCAGCTGTTTATTCACTACGTTCCCGTCGTAAAATTTATGACTCCCTTAAGTGGCGTTTGTAATGTGAATATTTCTTTCAATTCATAATAGTAATAAGTTGAAAGTTTATTCAACAATCGTATTGGAGACAAGTTTAAGTATCGTTAGTAAGACAAGTTTATCCATGTGATCATATTTTTCCATTCGATTTTCTGTATGTAAATGGTTATTACTACGTTAGAAAATAGTTCATTTGACATTTTTACCCAAATGGAGATGCTATATAATTTCCTTTCCTTACGTTACTTGTAATCACTTTAACTTCGCCAATTGCTCGAAACATCTACCCCCCTAAGCATACAAGGAAGATGAAGCATTCCGTGAAAGATCGACTCAATTGAATTATATGACTGCTATTCGTACTTAATTGTTGTACAAACCTTCCCTTCCGTCGCAATAAATTTCCAGGAATTTTATCTCAGATTTCCACGCAAGTATCTGTTGCTCATCGTCAATCATTATTCTCCTTTTCAATGTCAGCGAACATTTTTCCTGTCAGTTTCGATGTAAATGATGTGTTGCAGCCAGCAAGACGGGAAATTATTTTCTTGATTCTGATATGGTGATCATGTCAGTCATATCCATGTCAATGAATAATTTATGGACAGAATTTCGAGTTGCTACAAGCATAGGGCATATTCATTCTTATCAGCGTATAATATACTCTGTGCAATGAGTCGTTAGTGCGTTGTATGTGGCTTTAGTTCATAGCATCATTCTAATCTATATCTTCGATTCTGAGACAACATATTCATTTCGAAAGGAATAGTATTATTATTTTTTATAAGAAGTTTGTTATTTTGGCTATCAGTCATCTTTAGTGGCATTGGAGACCTTGGATGATATATCATGCATAATACCACATTGTTGTTCTAATCAAATTAGAGTGACGGAGGAAGACGTTCGCAAATGGGGTACGATTGAATTATATTACTTGAGGTTGAAGGCCTCACGCATATATGCAGGTAGCCCATGCAATATTGTACATTTTTCTCCTAATATAAAACCTTCTTAGCCTATAAGCAAATTTCACATGAGTGAGAAGAAAATATTATAATGGCGATTTCCTTATCCCCTGTGATCTATTTATCTGAATTTGGTATCCCCTCTGATAGTCATAGCTTCGGCTTAGATGGGTAGTCCTTTGCTGGAAAATAGTTTACTAATTTAATAGGCTGGGAAATGAAGAATTTTCCTTTCATAAATCTACCCAGTTAAAGCACCCGGAAAGCATAGGAATTTTCTTCGCGTCCCCAATGGCATACCTGGGGTGATCAGGAAAGTAATAGAAGCAGGGGTCATCTCGGTGGTCATTTGACGATGGAAATGCTGTTGATTAGCGACGAACGCGGGGGAGCCGTTGAGAGGGGTGGTAATAATAATGAAGGGAGGTGGGAGAGAAAGACGGATCGAGGCGCAATAGGCGGGTGTTCGCGCGGGAGGGGAAGTCGGCGGGTGTCTCTCTTTTGCATCCCATCCAGATGCCGGAGTGGGCTCCCTCCCACTCCCGCCGCCGTGGGGGCGCGCTCAGTGAAAGGAGGAAGCGGAGGTGCCGCCGCGCGGCCTCCGGTGGCCCCCGGGGGCAGGAGGCCGGCTGGAGGGCGGGGGGCGGCGATACACACCTTTGCGTGTGTATGCAACAAGGGCAGGTTACGAGCTGGCCCCTTCCCTCTCTCTGTTCTCAGCGACCATTCCTTCTCGTCCTCAGTGCACGTAAATAGCGCAAGAGCCTACTCTATCACACTTACGAATCAACTGCGATGTCTAACAGTAGATCTATGTATCTGCGATGACCGTATTTTGCTCTCCGATATGTATTGGTTTTTTTATTGCAGTGTTTCCATCGATCCTCGAATTACGTGTATGCAATGGTCAGTGAATATAGAGGATCGATATATCTCTATTATATATATATTTCTATCGTCGATGAATCTGGATAATCGATTAGTGTCGATGTTCGGTGCATGATTATTTAATAAATCTATTCATCGCTTTTGCGTTAGCAAAGCTTTTCCTTATGTTAGTTTCCCTTCGCCCCTCTGAAATGCATGATTACCCTGCATCTCGCGGTACTCTTGGGTGTTGGGTGCTCCAGCTGCTAAGAGCATAATGCATCATCTTACCTCGAGTCTTAATCTTCCAGCGAGCTCAAACATCCTAGTGGAATCTGATCTCGCGGTATTTGGGTTGCCAACCTGTCGTGTTACCAGTCGGACAGCCGAGGCTGCGAAACTCGAGCTAATTTTCGCCATCGCTTTCTTTGATAGGTTCCGCTATTCATACTGCATAAATTGTGGGATTACTCTAATCCCTGAATTCCTTCTCTGAGGAAAAATTTGTTCCAATGAACCCGGACTCGTTGCCTTCGCGTTGCGCCATTATTGCTGTTGTCATGATGGGCAAAAAACTGTTTTTCCCAACTTACGTCATCCTTGGCCCGCTTAATGTACTATCATCCTCTTATTTTGTTGGCTTCAATGCCTTTCTCGATCAACTACAATTTCTTTAATTGGAATATATAGTTTCTTTTTAATTCCTGGAAATTATTGATTTATTTTGTCAATGCCTCTTAAGAAGATATACTATTTCCATTTTTACACTATCCCTGTTTAATTTCTAAATTATACGAATTGATATCATATGCATATTTTTGCTTGCCTCACTCGTGTTAATTAAGTTTTGCTCTCTACCAATAATTTTTGTCCAAATTCTCCGTAGAAGTGTATGGCATAGTCTGATGATTTTTCAAATGGTTTCTTGGTAAAACTTTTTTATAACATACCCTTTTATCAGTACCAACATGTTTTTTAATTGCAACTCCGGATAATATCTCCTATGTTATTGGGGATATTACTCACGCATAGGTAAACTGCAGAAATTATTTTATGAGGGAACATCATCGTCAGTTATTGAGGAAGGCTTACAATATTAAACACCATTTCTAGGTTAAAAGTAAGTCACATACGGGTGTATGCCGCGTGTCGTGATGGAGATAGCCCCGACGTTTCGCGACCGACTGCTGGTCACTTTTTCAAGGGAATAATGTTAGGATTGGGTAAAAGGCAGCAAAAAACCCAATCCTAACATTATTCCCTTGAAAAAGTGACCAGCAGTCGGTCGCGAAACGTCGGGGCTATCTCCTCTACGACACGCGGCATACACCCGTATGTGACTTACTTTTAATCATCATGAGCCGCGAAAGCTTCAATCAAGAAACCATTTCTAGGCTTAAATTGGTGCCCAAAAATCGGAGTTTAGGGTCAAGAAAATTTCTTTGCTTTCGCCTTTTCAATAAATTAGTTTCCATTGCGATAACAAGTGTGACTGAAACTAATTTTCATTTCAATGTTGATAGCTTCCTTCTTCAGCTAGCGTCTAGCTTCTATAATTAGTCAAAAACATTTTGTTAACAATTAATTTACCGTGGAAACACTAAGTAAGAAGGAAATTTGTTGTATACTTGTTTTATTGTTTTTCATTTCATTTTCACGCTAAACTAATCTCAATTGTCGGATGAAGCTCAGCCCGCGGTCGAATCGTTTCTAAGAAATAATACATCTAATTAATTCCATTATAATTTTAAAATCAAATTTTCCCTCCGACTATTACTCATTCGAGTTGTGGATGAGGGATAATTAATGGTACTAACCGAGAGAACAACTTCTCTTGGTTCTTCCGACCTCTTAATGGAAAATCGGAATTAATTCCGCCTGAGTTATAAATTATCGGTTCGAATTCGACTCAAAATCCGCACAATCGACCGGAAAGTCGATAAGTTCATCATCCAACTTGCGAAACAGGAAGGTAAGCCTTTATTTTTACTTTAGCTGCCTCGGCCTGTGGAGAAGGGAGTCACGTCTGGTTGTAGCGCTCCTCCCTGCGTCGAAATCTCCCCTGGACCTTATCTCCACTTCGCCTCTGAAAAGTAATCGCCTCTCCCCAACCCGTTCTTCCTACTGCTCCGTCTCTCGGCGGATTCTCCGTGACCTCTATAACCATCCTCATCCTTTCCCTTTGCCGGGTACACTTGACGGATGTGGTCCGAGCTGAAAATTACGACCGAGAATGAGTTTTGGGTTCTGATCCTATCGATTACGACCCTTGTCGTCCTTATTTACGGAGAAAAAAATGCCACCAGCGTTCATAAGTATAAATATTTAAAGAGAGAGACGAAAACTGAAATATTTGCACCCTTCGGTCTAAGAAGAATGGGCATGCTGTATTATTTCATCTTCAAATATATTCATTGCGAGCGTTTTAACGTATAGGTATAAAAATGTATTTGTGAAAAATTGTGAAGTATTCCTCATTTTGAATTTTATTCCCCTCTTTCAGGATTTCTACATGTAATTATTTCAATGCCGATTTCATCTTTGCCATGAATTGAGCGTCTTAGTTGCCTTATAAGAGGCAGTTTACCGATAGTTTACTGGAAGTCATTGCGAGCTACCAAATAAATGCATGAGCAACGTGCCTCTTAAGACCTCTTCAATAATAGCTTCTCAGTTCTTGGGTGTGAGCTTGAAGCCCTCCGAATATTTACTTCTCTGATGTTGTTTGCAATTGGTACATTTCTACTAATATTTATTTTGGAGCACGATTGCTTTTTTGCTTTCATTGGTTTGGTTAGCATTTATACGATTGAGTATGGTGAAGCTAAAGAAGAACTTGTGAGGCTGTTTCTATGTTTCCCATCGCCGCTTTAAATAAAACGCGTGAGCAATGCGAGGAAATCGTATCCTCAGCTGCTTCCCGCCTCGGAAGAGATCCGCCGCAGTTGCAGTTAGGTGTAAGCCTGAGAGAGTCCTCCTCCATCCTCTTTTGTAGAAGTGTACATACTTTTAAACCAAACTTAACTCACTTTTATGGTTCGCTCACCTGCCCCAGGCTTTTCCAACCGCCCTCCCCCTCACCCCATTTCCCTCACACCACCTCCTCCCTATATGCCGCGAATACCACTTCAGCGCACATACCTCCTCGGCTAACATTTCACCTTTCCCTCCTCTCGACACCCTCTTATCTCTCGCCATCCAGCATCCATCTAGGACCCTTCTCGCTACAAGGCGGCGACTCAACTGCTGCTCGACCTCCTCCCCTATCTCTCCTCCCATCAAGACCCGAACTTCTTTTTCATTCTCCTTCCACTTTTATTCACCTCATCCTTTCCCTCCCTTTCGTTCCATCCTTCCATTTTTATTTTGTATTTACTTCGAAAAATAAAATAAAGTTCTTTGCAATCCGACATTTTCTTTTAAAATACTCCATTTCGTATTCTCGTTGTAAGCTCTGCTTGTATTAATTTTTATTTCTCTTCTTCTCGGCTCGAAGATTGGCTTCAACCTCCCATGTTGGTAGTTTTCTTGTCGTCGGACTAATTTTTCCTTTGGCTGATTTTCCCTTTGGCTGATTTTCCTAGTTTTAAAAATAGATATAGTCATGGAATTCAGCATAATTATTCACTTTCTAATATCTTTCCGGATGCAGTTAACTCTTTTCTGCCTCAAGGTATCACGTATTGATAGTTATCAGAGAATTGCGTGGACAAATGTTTGGTAGACCCCAAATAAGATGTATAACCTCACTACATATGCTGTTGATGACGATGGACATAAAGCAAAACACGAATGCGTTTTAGTTTATATTTTTCACCATAAAATTTACTGTTATACACTGCGATCAGGTTTACTAATCAAAAAGCATTTAGTGTCGTAGTAGAAAAATAATCATTTATTCTAACATTCAACTTTCTCTTCCCTCTATCTGACTATAAGTCGTATTAAACTACACTTTTTCTAACTCAAATGTATGTATAAGTAATTTTTGTTGTTAGTTAATGTCATATTTTGAGTTATTTTGTCAGTAGAAGTGAATGAAATATCTTTTTATGAAACGAGAGGGTGAAATAATCTCTCCAAATCTCATTAAATCCTTCCCTCATTGGGTGATGCCTATTAGGTGTGTTTCTGGGAACTGATTTTCATCGGATAGATCTAGTGATGTTCGGTCCCCCTTAAAGCGTTTCGGGTGAAGCCCCGATACAATTCGGTTGTCAGGAATGCGATGAGTTGCTATTGGACGCAGGAAAAGTTTGCTACCCCCTCATTTTTACCTTCCGCTTCGCATTTAATGATCAGCAGAGTGATCTTTGGCCAGATCAATCGTTATCGATCACCAGACTTGAGGATATCTTGTTATCTTCATTCATCCATTCGGGGCTATCTATTTCAGTAGTATATTCTTAAATGTTACATTTGGCGAGTAATAAACTTGTTTTTGATGTTTTATGAAAGACGTAATTTAGTTTTCTTACTTCTCTCATTGTCTACAATAGCCCTGATTGTGAGATGAACTCACGAAACGGTATTATAATCTCTCCTTAAATTTATACCTAACCATAACTTTGCTTGAATAGTTTCATGTTCTCTAAAATCTGAGAAACCTGCGCAGGAAAAAGCGGCTAGCCGTTCCCACGCATTCCCGCTCCATTATAGATACCCCTGACAGTTGCGTGATTGTAGTTACCAATGCTAAATCACGCAGTTCGGAAACTCCAAATACGTTACCACTTTACAACGCTGCCTCTAGGCCTACCCTCAAATTTCATCCAAACGCGTTCGATTTGATAACTGATTGCTAATCTTTTTAGCGACAATTTTTATTATTTTTTTCCAGGAGCTTTTCTTTCTTTTTAATATTCAATCAACTCCTTCTTCTTCTTGAGCATGACGATTTCATTCGATTGCGTGACGTTTCGTTTCAAAGCTTAAAAGCTTTTCAGATACCGGAAATCATACATCTACACGGAATATGATGACCCGTATAGGACGTCAGGCTATGATGTTAAGAGTCATTAATTTTTTAAATCTATGCCAGAAATCTTTCCGAAATCCACTTATTATACCCTCTTAATGCTTTGCGACGTGTGACTTAAATATACCAATTCAAGTTTTGGTGCGAGCTTTCGATATAATTCTCAATTATTACAGCAAACTTTAATTGGTCCGTAATTTGCATCAACCTGTTCAAAGGAAAGCAATCGTCACTGAATCGAATGGACCTGCACATCGTTAAAGAAATATTTAACCCTTCTCATTGATAATATAGCATTCATTGTCCTTCCTCCTATTTTTATAAGGAACTAAGTCTTATATTTCTCATAAATTTCCCTAAAGGTTGGGATTTTGTTTTGTTAATTTGGAATCTCTCTGCGCATACCTACGTTTTTATTTTTCTATACCAATATCAGTTATGAGGCAACGAATAAACTCGAATGCTATTTCTTCATCTTTCATTGCTATGGGGATGGTTTTTACATGAAACAAAATATATACATATGCGATACGATGCGATTCTTTCTAATTTTTCCTGGTTGCCAACTATCTCAATGCACCATAATGACTTACTTTAAATTTAGTTTGATTTTTTACTTATTTTGAATTATTCGATCAAATAATGACGAGTTGATACCAATAATACTACAGTTTATTTCTCATTTGAACACACTTCTGATACGCTATTGTTAACATTATCCAGGCTTTGTGGGAAGTACATAATTTATCTCACCCCAACTAATGTCTTTTTTCCTCCCAAGTCTTCATAATTTTTCTCGTAAGCTGTGCATTATGCAACGTTAGGTAATTCTTGACAGTCTTTTCTTTTAGTCTTGTTTTTTTAGTTTTGTTGTGGTCTCGAATTGTGCCCGGCATAACTTTCCGATTTCCCTTTTCGGATACGTGCATTGGAGTTGAGATTTTGACGCGAAAGCCGCAGAACACGGTGCGGTTGCCGAAACCTGTATCACTAGTCAGTCGCTTACGTCAAGGCCCGAAATTTCGACTGCTTTCATGACTGCAACGCGATAAAAACATGACTCCGGCCCTCCAATTTCCTTGCGTGCGACCCAAAATCAGATACGGAGAGTAATTAGGTAAAAATATCTGAGTAACTAGTATAAATTACGTTTTATCTAATTTTAACTTGTAATGCGCACAATTTCTTATATACATATTTAACTAACATAAGTATTAATTTCAACTTATTTTTTCTGTAAGTTAGCGTTACTATCTCTGAACTACTATGCCTTGTGCTTAGGCCAAGCATTTTTAAGAGCACGTAAAGTTACCCACAGTTGCTATACTTTTGCTTCACTAGGGAACTAACATTTGTATACATTCGTTGTTTACGCAGTGTATTTTCGTGCATCAACCTCGTAGGATATAGAAAGGAAACATTGATGAAAGGTAAATTAAAATATACATTTCAGTGTACCTATTTCCTTTGTAAACTGTAAAAGCTACTCGTAACTGAGCCAATGTTTTAAAAGTAATGGTAATCAAGCGCTTTTATTTTTTTCTCGGTAGTTTACCCATCTGTGAACGCGAGCAATCGTGCAGTCCGCCCTCCCATTCCCTTTCGTGCTCCGCGAGATTATATTTTCTCCTAACAATTAGTTTTTTTCGGCCGAAGAAAGATTATTATTGGTATTTCTCGAGTTAATGTACTGGGTATGCGCCCTCTGTTGGAATGAATCTATCTTTCTTTAATTTGGGGTCTTCACCGTCATGGCAGACTATTTATTTTCCTCTCTCACATTTTCATTTAATTGCTGGAATAGGCTTCTGAAGAGCCATTAAGGTTTCTTCTTCTTTTAAAAGTAGGCTTTTTAAGAACGAGCCCATAAAAGAGGGAATCCTGTGAGGTGAACCCGCTGCATGAGTGCTAGTGCTCTCCCCCAAGAATGACGAGGCATGAAAATCTCGTGGAAACTTTAGCGCTAAGTGTTTTCATTCCGATGGATCCTGAAGTGGTCGCGACGCTCAGTCGGGAGTGAATTCCTTAGCATCGGACGTTCTGGACATAGGCTGTAGCGAAAGTGAAGTTTTCAGTCTAACGTCATCCAACTCGGTCCTCATCTCCATAAATTCCGGCGATGTTCACATTCATAAACTCAAATGATTGATCCATATTTGTCTGATTTTAATATTTGTTTTATTTATATTTAGAAATTTATTATTATTTAATAATTATATGTAATGTGGAGGTTATCACCAATATCAATTTCATGGGGGGCTTTTTAATTTGTTTTTGATGGAGAACTTCCTTTTACTGATACTCGGGCGAGTGGATCTATCCATATGTACCTAATTTTGATAACGGTTTGGATTTTTTCAACGAATTGATATTTAATTTTAATGCATCTAAGATGAAGTTGATACGTTTTATCTCCCAGCTTGAAGGTAGGATTGGGAATAAAATTACGCATCATAATCACTCGTGTAAAAATGCTAATTGTTTTTTCACCAGCTGTCACTTTATTTACACGCAGGTATGCATGGATGAATATAACTAGCTTTTTATAGATACACGAACTATATTGAGTAAACTTAAGCAGTTTAGTTTTTATAGCATTATTTTATTTCAGCGTTGGATTTAACTCTGGTGGCATCCATTGTCAACTTAAACTGAACGCTTTATGAAGCAATTGTGTTTTATGGCTCTTATTCATATTCTGAATGTTTCAAACTTAATATTCAGTGTAGTTCTCCCCTTGATTGGGAATAATGTTGACATTGTTCATCGGAAGCTCCATGAAGCAATAGAATTCGTCTCCGAGATAATATACATATCTCAGAGACTCGGATAGCAATACTGCGGAGTCATTGCAGCGATCGTCGCCTGCGGTATTCATCTCTTCATCTGTTTAGTCCGCGGTTCGAAAGACCAGAATGAAATGCAAGCAGCGGCAATGCCGGTCTTTGAATCTCAATCATAGATCTTATCTCCAATTTCCTCAACTACGAACACACCCAGAGCGTCAATCAATAGCAATTAGGATTTTTTAAAATTATTAAGTCCCAGTAATTAATCCGAGTCACTAGGCGGCGAGATGAATCTGGTCGTTAATTGTTCGTAATAATAAACGTCGCTCTCTGCGGTAGCCTATTTTTATCTCCTTCTTGGATCAGCGAACCATTCATCAAGTGGAGGCCGCGGTCCAAATCGGGATGCGAGCCACAGACATTAGTATTCGGAACCGAATGCACTGGCCGGGCCGAAACAAAAGGACGGTGTCTTAAAAGGAGATTACACCTGGCATGGCTCCGACATAAATATTTCATGCCCATGACAAATTTTCAGGAATCTCTCTTAAAAAGTAACTGATGAACGCTTTGTTATTTGATTTACTTTCTCTAACAGGTATGTTTGTACCCATAATACAGATCTTTCTAAAACTCTTATGGGTTCAAATATAAACACACTTGAGATAAAACCTCAGCTCTTTCAAATCGGAAGGATTCATCTCCAAGACACATGCATTGTCATTTAGATATTTATTTCCGACTAGTACACCACATGCACTCAAATGATGATCATTTTTAATGGACAAATTTGGGCCATTGGCGCATCATCAATTAAAACATCAAAGTTAGGAGGATTGGAAGATGATATTTCCTACTATAATATTTTACCCATCATCATCTCACAAAGAACATATATTCGTGTAATTTAATGTGGTGAAATCAACTGAACTTCGTTAAGTTTTTTTTGCATGTGTTTACCTTGATGACTCATGTATCCCCGCTAACGAATGATCTTTTCTCTGTTGACATAGGTATCTGTATAGTATTTCCTTTCTCGAGTTATCATATTTTCTTATTAAGTAAGTCATGCTTCAAAATCTCATCCAATAAGATTAATCCGGTCGGGAATTATGTGTCGATTGACTTCGAAGATTGAAGAGTCAATTCCAGCAGCATCCTATCTTAATGCGTAGTAAAGCTTATGAAATAATGAAATTAGCTTGGATCCTGATGGAGAATGGTATGTTTTGAATTTTTTTCTAGGGCGCCTTTTAACTCGATTGAGGAATATGAATCATTTAGTAAATGCTTGAGCTAATTGTTAATCACGCATTTAACGGGTGATTTATTCCTTTTCATTGCCATTTATTCTCCCAATATTGCCTACGCTTGTTTCTCTACCGCTATTGTTAGCTCAAGCTTTGTAAGTTACAATAAATTAATTATATTTTTCTTAAAATTTTCCCGTGGTTACATGTATCTGCATAAGTGGCGTACCTACTGCTTTTAATCAATGTCCATCAGAAATATTTTATTATAAAATCAACCTTTATTGATTCCATGATTCGTTCGTATCGAAGAGTAAGTTCGCTTATCGGGTGGAAATAAATAAATCTGTGAGAATTCTGTAAAATTCGCCTCTTCGTGTTATTGTAAACATTGTTCAAATGAACTTTTCTTAGTGAATAAAGTTCTTTTTGTCTTACATTTAAATGAGCCCATTTGCACTAAATAGTGCATGGGAGGCTAAAACTTAACCTGAATATAGTTAATTTAAATCAGCTAAATCCTCATTCCGTTAATGCAATAAATCTTTAGTCTCGAGCGGATATGTTATCCAACCTTAATATAATATTTCCCATCCATTATCTTGGTAGTCTTGACATTTGCGAAGAAATTAATTCAATAGCAACTGTAAATTATTTTGATATATTATTAAGTATTTAAGAAATTTTATTGAATGTAAAAGCCGTAATATCGATTTCTATAGCTGTGAATAATTTTTAACACTGCGATTCAACATTATGGGGCTTCAAAATACATTCCTCGAAAATACCTCACTCCCGATCATGGTTTCGAAAAAAGTGTCATTGTCATTATTTCCCACTACCTTTATTACACTTTAGGGCGTTTATAATAACATAACATTGCCGTGACAATGGTCTCAAATTAAGTATTGGTGTGCAATTTGCTGAGTAAATTTTCATTTTGTGCCAGTCAGAAGTTCACATGTTAGCTAAAGAATTTAATTACTTGGTAAATGTTTCGATCTCTAATAGTTGTAAAATACGGGATTTACAATTTACGAACGAACCGTCCTTTGACGAATGATTCATCCAACCTTGCGTATTCGGTCATTTTCCTTCTCCCGATATGATTTTAATGGTGATCTGAGAGTGAGAGATGGAGGAGAGTTAGCTCCTTAGTCGAGCGATCGTTAAAATACGTCAATGGTGAAAGTCGAACGCTCATTTTTTATTGCATGTGGTCGTCCCGAGTCGAAATAGAATTTCGGGCTTTTGCCCCGCGGCAATGGACGCCGTGGAAAAAATATATAATAATAAAGCTATCCGAGGCGTACCAAAAGCCAGGGGTTAACGCATGGAATAAAATTATCATTCCAAACCAGATAATTGCTCGTTTATTACGTCTCATGACAAGACATTCGGGTTTGGCAACAGGGATCTAAGTGGATGTGCCGTACGCCCAACAGGTATATAGGAAGCATGCGATTCCGAACGACCCTTGGGATTCCGATACTCTTTTGTTTTTTTATGTGCTCACGGTTAATGATAGGACGTTGTTAAATGATTGAATGATACAGGGAGCGTTTGTTGAGTTTCTGGCGTGGGATGGATGAGAAGTGGTCGGATACTGGTGCTATTTCGGTAGCGAAGGCGGTTCCAAAGATATTATTATTATTATTTATGCGTTTATGGCGTGTGGGGATTTTTTAATGGCCATTTTCGACTTCCGCTATCGCAAACGGGCTAAGTGCATTTAAAGGCAAACTCGTGGGCGAGTAAAGGAGGGTTAAGCATCGTCTCGTCGCCGCGTAAATAATTCATGCCAGGTGCCCGGTGCGCTAATTACCTTGGGTATGAGCTGGTTTGCTCTTTCGGTACCCTCGACAAACCACGAGAAGACGGCGTTGCACTCGCGAAGCTCAAACTTTCTGTGACCCCTCTAAGTTGGCCTTCCCTCCTGCCTGTCATGCGGCTTCAAACACTCTCATGTAATACAACCCGAAGGCGGTTTTCCGCAGTTGAGTGTAGCGTATTCCTCAGACGTGTGACTTTCAAACATTCTGATAATTGGGCTAGTTCCTTTCTTTTGGCCTCCTCCTATTTGGAGGATTTATGTTTTAGATGTCCAGAACTTCACCTTGAATTTAAACTGGGACCCTTCGTTCAATAGTCTAGTTCAATACCACTTGACTACTCCGCGTAGCCCATTTCTAGTTTAATTTGCATCAGAAAGAGGAAAGCTAAAGGTGATATCACGGGTGAATTAGGCTTACTTAACATGTACTTTGAACGAAATGAGATGTAAGATGAATTTTTTTGTGGGAGGCCTTATGTGTTCATACCTCTAAGCGAAATGGGAATGTTATTGACATAATAGCCTGTCGAATATTTCTTTTTACCTCTTCATACTTCCCGTAATGTGAATGCTCAATGCGGTTCTTAAGTAATGTAAACTAAAACATAACATACAATAAATGCAACCGAGGAAATGGCGATAGGTTTTCGGAGAAGGATAATATCATGTTTCAAATATTAAAAATTATAAATATTATTTTGGTGATAATAACCCTTTCCTCTTGGCTCACGTAGCAAGAAAGCGGCTGATTGAGGTTTAGCCTGCGGTAGATAGCCATTGCATGCGATAATAATCATAAAATTGATATTTTTGTGAAAATAAGAAAGAAATACTGATTTTAAAATGTTCATATTTGTAAAATGAATATTTATACATTGGCATAATATGTATTTACCGAGGAAGCGTATTGAAACATTCTTTTGGCACCGGCCTACCTGTTCGCCAAAGCCGAAAATCACTAGGCCGCCCATTAACTCTCATTGTTGCCTCACGAGGTAGCTTGTGCTCGTAAGCGCTCGTGGACGCCTCTTTGGCTGGCCGTCTCAGAGAGAGTGGATTCGCGGACACGTATCTTGGGCGTCGCGGAGGAGGTGGGTGTGTTGTGGGACAAGAAATTGAGGTTTCCCCCCCCCCCCCCCACTCTGGAATGGGAGAAATTGAGGCGAGGTGGCGGATGGATGTTCGATTCGAAAGGCCGCAATCCGGGTGACGCACTTGGGGCCGGAGGAGGTTTAGACGTCTTTGGAGTTGGGGGGTGAGGAGGGGGTCCGGACCACCTGTTTACGTCACACTCCTTCCTCCTCTGATTTTTGGGAGATGGAGGGAGTGCTGCGAGATGAAACCACTCGGCCGAGACTCCAGACCTGCCTTTCTCTGTTCTCCTCGGTCTCTGTTGCCCCGACAAGATCAGTGGCGGAATGTCGGGTGGAAAGAAATATGTGGGATCCAATGGCTTGTGCTCCGGCTATAGTTTTCATCTTTTTTCTTCCCAGCGGAGTTCCAGCCTCCTCTCCGTGTATTAATCTTGCGCTAATTGGTCGTTGCTTTTATCATTTAAATATTCTTGGTTAATGTAGGTTTCATGGAACATTCTGAGAGTCACCCCAGAGTCTATACCCTTAGAATTTGGACATCTATTTTCAATTCACAATTAGGCCTACTCTCTTTCATTCCATTTGTAAATCTTTTTTTTCCTTCCGGTCCGTCTAATTCTCTTATCCATCCTCCCTTATACCCTAATTTCGAACAGTTCTGGTTTTTTTCAGTCAGTTTTGATAAATAGCGACTGTAATGTTAATAAATACTAAACATTTAAGTAAGCCTCATATGTGGACTAATGTTTTAGTTAATCACAAACAGATCATGCTAACACGAGTCAAATGAGATCAATAATACAAATGGCGCTTAGATTGACTCAAATAGCTGGAAAAATTGCCAACTTAAATACGTATACAGAGATTAAATTATCCATTTTCTGTGTAATACAAGTTTGCTTTTTGACCTCGAGTGAAAAAAATTTTTAAATTTGTAAAATGAAGGTTTAGACATTAAATTCTACGTTAAATCTAAAACATGGCTTTTTGGGTACAGTATAAGAATGTTATTATCATCAAAATAATATTCATAATATATATTTTTTTTATTTTTTAAACACAATGTTATCCTTCTCCAAAAATCAAGTTTCCTCGTCTGCATTTATTGCATATGATGTTTTAGTTTACATTCATAAAGAACCGTATTCCGCCGTCGCATTAGACGAAGTCATTTTTTTATGCCTGCTTCTATGATGGCAAAACATTTTTAATAGCATAAGCGAAAAGTATTTATTTTGAATCGTGCAGTCTCGGACCTAACCTCTTAAGGTTCTTCACCCTCCTTCCCCGTATTCTCACATCCCCTCATACCACCGCCTCCATCCCGATGGATGAAGCCCTCCCGGTTATCCGCTCCCGCTTTTCCTCCGCAATTCGCCCGCGGCGAAGCAAGGTTTTATAAATCCCATAGTGACGGCATAAAGGAGTATATTTTGTCGAGACCCATTAAGAGGTGGATTCGCATGCATTTATTTCTGTGTTCCCGGCCCGGGGTAACACGCGTGGAGGATGAACTTTCGATCGCGCGTTCTGGAGCGGTTTCGAAAGTCTTAACATGATTTTAATGTGCCCATGCAGCTGGAGAAAAATTAAATGTTCTTACATGCCATATTTAATTTTTTGGCGTCCGCAAGCGAAAAAAACGAGTCATAGCTTTATAATTTTATCTGTATTTCTTTCACCTACATATTTTCATAATATAAATCTCTTTGGTTTTTGGCAGGGGATGAATAGGGAGCGTCTATAGTTCACTTTAGTAGGACTTGTAGTAAACGAGTATGTATGATAAAATGTTATCCACCCGAAGAAAAATATATTATCCCTTGCTGTGGGAAATACAATTGTTGCAGCATACCTTTTCTTTTTCTTAGAATGTACGAGAACGAGAGTATTGCGTCATGTCTGAGTATTTTTCCTATTTTATATATTTTTTGATAGTCATTGAATAATACTTTTCGAAAGAATTTTTTTTTTTTAAACAGAGGGGAAGGATAAATAATTTTCCCACGCGAGGTAACCTTGGATTTCACTTTTTATCTCTATTAAAGCTCACCGTCTATACTTTGATCATAAAATTCATTATCTTTAATTTTTTTATTTCTACCGTTGAAGTTAATATGATTACCAGACAATTATTCATCCGCTGAAAGGGAAAATGAACTCTTTTTAATGGTTGCCTTCATTCATGGCAGTTTTATGTTGCAGCTAGCTCTTCGCAAGTTTTTTTTTCTTATTTAGTTAGGTACATTCTCTCTAGTTGCAGTGGAGAGTCTCAAACGCGTTGCAGTTCAGTTGTAGGGAATGAGTACCTAGCTGAGAAAAACAATCTTGCAAAGTGACACATGCAGTTTCGTGCATCGTATCGACATCCGACACGCAGGCTGTCCCAACCCCGCGTCAGTGCATCTCGGGTGTAGAGAGCGACTGCCCCAATTTTGAAAGTTTCGAGTATAGCTCGAATTTCATGATTTCGTTCCTTCCATATCTTGTTGCTTGCAGGGCGGCGACCCAAATCTGTCCGTCCGTAGTCCAGTTATTTGGCCCCGGGGCAAGAGAACGTTGTGGACCAAAATCATCAATCGAAGTCATTGCCGCTTATTACTTTTCACTTGACAGACATGTATGAAAGCCATGTAAGACATGCAATTCGATTCTTCTCTCCTTCGTCGCCATGTTAAGTTGCTATTCTTGAAGGAATAAGCAATCCATCAACCTGTTAGATATCTTTTACTATCATCTAAATTACTTATTACGATTTTTATCTTGTTAATAATGATTGCTTGGAAACATGTTCCGTGCATAGTGAAATCAATTTATTTCAGCAATTTCCGCATGTTACGTTAGTTTCTAATTACTTCAGATGGATGGAGAAGAGCATAATAATTGACATTTAACGGAATTAATATTTTTCCAAAGTATATGTTTTGCGTTACAAATTACGTTGAACTTAAGTTGAATACGTGGTCGCAGAGTGAACGTATCGGTCTAGTCAGCGCATTAGTGTCCATTGAGTCGATTTTCAGAATATAAAGCAAATGGAATTTATGTGGTTAATACTGATTTCTCATTTAAAGCAACAAGGCTCCTTCACTAGTCGTCGAATACCAATCATAAATTGAATAAATAATTTGATAAATGGGATTAAATACAATTATAATTATATATAATTAGGATAAAAATATGATCAAATTTATAAAATAACAAATATATATAGATTACAAGCCTTTCTCTTCTGCTTTTCTATAGCCCCACATTATCAAAAATCTGGATAACATTTTTTACTATGTTATTGCATATATCTTCGCCACCTGCTTACCTACTTGTAATTTTAATAATCCCAATGCCCTCACCCCAAGTACCCAATGAATTTTTCTGATTACAAAGATAGCTATTTCAAAAAAGAAGACGAAATCGAAATACACTTTCTTGTAGAAGTCAAATTATTCAGCTACTTTTCTTTGGTTTTCATGTTACTATTTTCAGTCGCCATTGTCTTATTGACCAGAGAGGGATATTCATCCTCCTTTGAAACATTTATTTCGCAATTCACGTCGGTAATGAGAAAGTAATTCAATCAATTACTGGTCCCTTTCACTACATTTCTTATCAGTCGAAATATCCCTGTGATCATGTTTCCGATTATTACCTTCGGGTGCCCAGTAGCACCTGTATTCGCAGGTGGTGTAATAACCTTTGCCAGTCAATTTAGTATCCTTAATAAAGTGTCCACTCAGCTACGGTTGTCCCTGGCCACAAGAAGAATAACTTTATCTGCAGTAATTCGCAGGTAAAATCGAATTGACAGCCAACACCTGCAGACCATGTTTTATAAATTTTATCACACAAGTAAGTTGATTAAGAAGCCTCTAACTTTATGACAAACTTAAGGAAATTTTAAAAGTTTCACAATCTTTGCGGCCAGAAATAAATAATACTAAAAAAGCCGTGGAATTTTCCCGATGCATAAATACTTTAATAACCCCTTACTGTTAAGAATAATCATCAACTACCTACTCCGACCTTGAGATAATTTATTATAATTTCAGTAAAAAGGTGATTGAGTTAAAGTGGGTAAAAATATCTAATGCCACCACTCTTCACAATGTTAAAGTGATCAATTTTCGGTTTTAAAATTCAGTCGTTTCAACTCATTTCTAACTACAGGTACCGAATCGCAATTTTATTCCTCTATGACTATGTAAGGGGTCGTTCACGAAAAATTCTAAAATCATTCTAGTTTATATTCACTCTAAGGGTTCAGTAAATGCAGATCGTGAACAGCAACAGCAGATGGAAGTTAACGGTCCGTGAGGAATGGGCTCTCTCCCTCAGACCAGAAATCGCAATTTAATAGGATAAATCGGTAGATTAATGGAAAGAATTAGTAATAATGAAAAGCCATTCATTCAGCCATTTTCTCATAACTTTAAAATGAAAAAATGCACAAGTTTCCTTCCATTTTTCACGAGTGTGTGACGTTCTGGCTCATTAAGTCGCTCAGAGAGACCCGATTCCTTACGGTAATAATCGTAACGGGTTTGTCCGTCTCGATATTTCGCCGCGAATAGCTCGAAATGTAGGCGATGAATCGAAAAAATATGGGTCTATTTATGTTTCAAATTCGTTCGCAATTGGCAATAATAAAACTATGGTGAACTACCCCAATGGGAATCAGTCGCGTCATTAAGATGATGTATCACTCCCTCTTGACCAGTGGTAATTAGTCATTTTGAGTTACTCATTTAAAACTTATGCTATCATCTTAAAATTTTAAATGAGGATAGAGTGGACCATTGTAAATTTGCTGTATCTATAATCTAAAAAAATTAAGGTTTGAGGATAAACAGAGGTAAGGTTTTGAAATTTGAGAACGAGGCAAATGCTGACCAAGGCCTCGTTTGACTTTATATTCTTGAACCTTTAAAATGACGATATGATTATAGCGTTAGTTTTGAATGAACTGTAAGTCACCAAAAATACTAGCCGAGCGGGAGAGATTCATCCTCTTAAGTTACGTCCTCTCAATTCGGAAGATCAGAGCTGGAAGTAGGAGTTTTGTCAGGGGGGCAGAAATCAGTTCGCCGCCCCCCTCCCCTGATCCCCCGTCGCTCCCTCCCGCCCCCGCACTTACCACTAAAATATAATACATTTGTACGTTATTTTTTGAGATGCAGTAGTTTAAATTACACATCATGCTATTTATTTTTTTAATATTAATGTTAAGAAATATATTAATTAATAGTTAGTGTCAAATAATATAATTAGAATTATTAAATAACCTTTTCAATAAACTTTTCAATTCTTGCCGCCCGCTGAAATCTGCCGCCCGGGTCACGTGTACCTTCTGCTCCGCCCTAGTTCCGACCCTGCGGAAGATTCCTAAATGCGTCTTGAAGGCGCGAGCGCTTGTGAAGTTTAAAGCGAAATGGAGGCCTCTTCGAACGGGAGCTCGTAGAAAGAGTCATTTACAGGGGAGAAAGAATATCATCTGAAAGGATCCAAGCCGGTTGCTTTGTGTGTCCCTGTTTTTCCCTCTCCTTTTCCGTTTTAGAGTTTAGAATTTTAGTGTCGAATGGGTAGCTGGGCGAGGGAGTGGAGGAAGGATGGGAGACAGCTGAGCGGCCTCCCAAAGAGCACAAAGATCCTTATGTCTCAATTTTTTTCGCCAGGTCTCCTGGAGCGAACACCAGTCGCCCAAAAGGCGTTCATTCAGTTAACGACGTTAGGTTCCTTCTTTCCCTCCTATTCCTCCGGATATCATTTCGGAATTCGGTCCCAAGAGTGAAATAGAAAGTAACGTTCTTGCCCTGTCGGTTGGTTCGCGATTTCGCGGTTCAAAACAAATGCTTTTCACGTTGGAATATCGTGATAAGTGTTTTACTATCATAGACGCCATCTGTTAAGGATAATAAGAAAAAATTCAGGTACCGAATGTTAATGATTCAATAGCTACGTACTAAAGAGTATACATTTTTTATATTTGAATAGACTGTACCGCAGTTTTCATGCACTTAGCAGGATTCGACTTCAATTTCATTTATTCATTTGCTTACAACTCAAAAAATTAGCCTATTATCTTTTTTTAAATTCATGATAGGACGAGTATTTTATCAGTTACTTGTCGAAACGACTAATATATGATTGCATTAACGTTTATTGAATACTATCGAATAAGTAATCAGCATTTTTCCTTGGATTAGATAACAATGGCCATTTGAGCCTGTATAAAAATGTTTATTTCTAGTATAATCAATTGCTGGTTCCAAGAATTAAAGTCTGGAGAGCCAATTTCTTGTGGACGTCAGTCGTTAAAACACCATAAGAAGGGAAAATTGGGAAATTTAATTGAAAATAAAATGTGCTTGAATTAAATGAAATCCTTAATTCCTTGGCAACTATTCGTCAGCGGACTCATTTAGTCGATTTGGTCGCTAATTTGGAATAGAGGTGTAAATTCATCTTGCGTATGATACTGAGTCACCGTGGTGTAGAGATAGCGGGCTCGACTACCAATTCGAACGTCGCGGGTGCAATTCCTGGGGCCACAAGCAAAAATTATTTTGTAAAAAACATCAAGATCAATTTCCAGGCTTTTTGGGAAGCCAAGGGACATGAAACTAGGACAGATCAAGTCATCAAGAGAGGATACAGAGCCCCAGGGGGGTAAAAGAACTAGCTTGGGATAGGGAAAAATGAAGTGGTACAGTTTACCAATCTTAGGATTGGAGCACTACGCACATGTATGGATGATACCGCAAGATCGATATGCTTTGTCTTCCTTCCATCGATTGCTGTCCTGGCCAGAAATGCTGAGCAATTTTTTGTCCTTCTTGCATTTATACTATTTTTTTCAAGTATATGTGCTTACCCATGTTTTAACCCATGAAATGCGTGAGTCAGCACCTTCCTGTACTTTATGCATCATATTATCACAGTTGTTCTTTTGGGTATCGTATGCCCCAATTTTTTAAACTGGATGAGCGTGACTCGCTAACGTGAGGACACAGTGAGTTATTCGAGAAGTTTCGTGACAATCTGGTCGATGAAAAATTGGAATTCGTATAATTATACTAAAAATGTAGAACAGAGAAGTTAATAATTCCGAATTTGATTGCCTGGAGCGGATGTTTATGAAAACAAATGTTGGTCAGAATTTTATTGCTTCCCAATATCTAATTCCTTAACTGCATTTTTTATTATAATTTTTTTCGCTTTCTAAATTAAATGAAAAAAGTAAATAGACTCCGTTAATTTCTTTGGAGATCTTTTCTAGCGTTGAGTAGCAATTTAGATAATCTGTGGCAACTGACATGTTTTACCTTTCGTCGTATCAGGAAGTAGAAATTAGTGCGATAACTGATACTTCCGTCTATTGGGGATGCGCTGAGTTTTTGAATTATCAAAGAATCTATGGGGCACGAAGAATTGTTTTTTTTTTGCGTTTGAAAAAAAGAAATTATACTAATACCTCATTTCTAACTGTTATATTAAGTTTCTTATACATTTTTTATTTTCAACTTCCCCGTAAATAGCACATAGAGGTCTCTACAACGGAGGAATTAACATAGCACGACACAAACATCCATGCCCTGGACAGGGACCTCCACCCACCAATAATATTAATAATAATAAACGTCTTTATTGGGCGAGATTGGGACTAGAGAGTCCCATCTTCGATCTAACCCCTCGTCAAACATGAAATATATGCAGTTAAATACATTGTCAAGTTGCTCATGAAATTACATGCAGAGAAATTACATAAAAATAAATAGAAGTTCCATTATCAATAAACAAATAAAATTATAAGTTAACAATGATGGGATTCGAACCCGCGACCTACGGTTTGCAAAGCGCCACCGAAATTTGCTCTAAATTTTGGAATCGGATCACTTTTATTTGGCTGATGTGTGATTTGCTTCTACATTTACTTCTTAGTCTTCTCACTGCTCCCCACATACATTTCCGTCCTTGTACGATGGTTCCCGTTGAGAAGCCGTTGGTTGCACAAGTTTATTGGTTTCTACTCATATCACCGTATTTTCCCACGCAATTTTATCAGAAAGTGTGGAGCATAATAAGCATTATGCCGACGTGACATGCTCCAGCGGAGCCCTTGACTTTTTCGCACATGAGGAAACGGCGAACCGCCGCGCCGCGTCGGGTGCTCGCTCATGCCGTCACGTCCCCGTCGGTTTGGCTTAGAATTTCTTCTGAATATCGTCAATTATAATCGTTATCTCATGGTGACGATTGCAACGTTGGTTAATTAATAGGACGTATCACTCCCTCTCTCGACCTGTCTCTTGTCTTACCATGTAACTTGTTTAAAACTTACCCTAGAATCAGTACCGGATACAGAAAAAACTCGGGGTGGGGGGGCGCAAAAGATAACTTGAGCTACCTTTCCTCAGTAGCGGATACAGAAAACACTCACGGGAGGGGCGCGAAAGATATTTTAAGGTTTTGTTTATCGTAATGAAAACAATCAAGTCATATGCAAAGTTTAAGAAAGTTTTAATTAAACTGATTATACACATATACAAGGCAATGCCATCCTATGACATAAAAAAGCTAAAGTTGTGGTTCTGCAATATTCAGCAAAGAAGGCGATCCCACAAGGGGGGGCGCGCGTCCTCTGCGCCCCCCATATGTATCCGCCACTGCCTTTACTTTATTCGTAATGAAAAATAATCAAGTAACATGCAAATTTAAGAAAATTTTATTTAAAATTGTTATACACATATCAAGACAGTGCCATCTTATGATATAAAAAAGTTACAATAGGGTGGTTTCCTTCATCAAAGAAAACGAAAGGCATTGCTTGTGATTCGTTACCCACCATTAGTGTATTCATAATATACAAATTATTTTGTTTTAGAAATACCGGGTTAGACGAATGGCAATGGTCCATTTTTATCCTCATTTGAAAAGGGCCAGATTGGCGCCCATGCGATGCCACTCCACGTGACGTCACAGGGACCTAGTTTCTATACGAGAAGATAGGAGTTATACATCGTCTGAGGTTACCAATGCATGCATGAGGCGCAGAGCTCAGGGAAACATGTCTTAACAATCACTTATTAAAACTGGCTAAGGTCGGAAAGTTTTCCTCGTTTGATAAGTTATTAATGATCCTTATTTAAGCCAAGCGCTACCAGCCAGCAGGGCACTAGGCTACCCGCTAGCAGCCTGCGTCGTATCAGCGCTAAGCCTCGCCTCAAGGTCACCTCGCAGGGCGGCAACGGGAACCAGAAATACGTCACGCGGAGAGATTTCCCGGCATTCATACTTACGCGTCGCGTTTTCGCGCGCTTGAAAATTTTCACTTTTCATTTAATCGCGAAAAATAGATATCGTCATTTAAAAATCTAAAAGCGTGAAATACGTACTCCAGGAGGCAGTTTAGGCAGTAAAAAAATAATAGGAAACCTCCCTATTGTGGTTCTGCAATGGTGGGCAATGTGGGCGGACCCGCAAGGGGGGGGGGGCGCGCCCCCTGCGCCTCCCATATGTATCCGCCACTGCCTAGAATATTGAAATTTTCATTGCCTATAAATTAGGCCATGGCTGACATCTACTTGTTTTTCAAATTTTAAAAATTTGACTCTTAATTATCTAAAATTTAAATTAATAAATTTGAGATGGAGGTAAACGTTTTGCTCTGGCTCACTCCATGTATTAAATGAAAATTTCTTGATAGTAGGTTAGGTTTTAAACAACTAATGCGTTACGAGAGATGACAAAATTAGGTCTGCCAAACGGGTGTGATACATCCACTGAAGAGAGAAATGAGTAAAAACAACTACAGTTTCTTGCTTACGGATTTATTTTTTAAGATTGCTGATACCAATATAGTTGCATTGAGCATCTATTGATTTTCCAATGCGTCTAATCAAATACTTTGTCATTCTAGTTCCCCATAGTACCTTTAATATGCACCACGCGCTGAGAACGTTACCCCACGATTGGAATGGTAGGAAACTTATGGAAGCTTCATACGCCAAGTATGAGATTTCGCTATGCAAAAATCATTTGGCTTAGCCGGTACCCAATTCAAGACTAAGCTTGGTGGTGTTACTGGTAGTGTTCCTGTCTAGAAATCGGGAGATCCGGGTTCGAAACCCGGTTAAGGCGAATGATTTTTGTCATTTATCCTTGGTTTGGTTGCAATAAAAATATAATATTGCACCTGTGCCCGTGACTGCGTACTTGTTTTATGGAATGCATTATTGAAGCTGATTTAAAGCTTGTATTGTGGTTGCCTAACTGTTCTCATCTATCACCCATTCCCCGGGAAACACCTGCAGAAAATCCCGCTCTTGGACGGGCATAACTCGATTGGCGTGGAGGCTTGGGGGATTGGCTTCGACATGCGCTGCAAGCTCCTTTTATGCTTATTTATTACTCGACCAGCAAAGCTGGAGCCGGTCTCAAACTCCGTGCGCCCGTTTTCATAGAGTTCATTGATTTCAGGAAAGCGCCTGCTGCATTCCATTGTCGGCTACGAGGCATCGTTTACTATCACCAAAAAACATAACACCCGTTTCCGCAGGCACATTATTTGAAGCAGTTGCGTAAGCAGGGAGACTTGGAGCCTACTACCCGCCGAACAAAATATAACACTCATTAAAACCCCTCCAACTTTGCAAAAACATGGTATACTAGCAGATACTCATACATTTCTCCCTCCTATATTTTGTTTGAGATATCGGCACGGACGAAGATAGGAAAATTGAACCTCTTAGCCCAGCTCCGAGATACCAGTATAAATTCCATCAAGTGAACAATAAGTTTTTGCATTAACTTTCTATCTTCATCATCCATTCTTGATATTTGAACTAGGTTTCCATGAAGTAAGGAATGAATTTTAGTATAAAGGATTTTATTGAAAAATAAGAACTAACACTAGATTGGTTTCTAACAGTCATCTACAAAATCTTTCTCAAATCGATAAGGTCAACGTGAAAACAAGGCAAAATTACAGCTCATCTTTATTTTCCAAAAACATCTTGTTTAGAATCCAAGAGCACTCACCAGCCACTATTTACTTGATTTCGAGGACATATCGAAAAATTCCTCCTCCCATCTCCTCCTTTTCAAATGGAGTTCTAGCAATGGCATGTTTGTTTGCCACGACCTGGCCGCAGAGAGGGAAGATGAAAGCCAACGCACCCCCTTGTTCCTCCGCACTTCCAAATACTGCATCCAGTTCCGAAATGCGGAACGGTGGGGAGCAGTTTTTTTTCAGAACCGCTCCAGGGAGCGTAGGAATGGAGGCTTAGGGTGTCCGCATGGCGTGCTGGAATGGGGAACAGAGTTTCACGTAGGGGAGGTGGTGGAATTGAGCAAGAGGGGGGAGGGGTGGGGGGGAGAACTGTGCGGGAGGTTGGAGAGTGTTTCGGTGGTCGGGTGAAGGGGAGCCGCTCCCTGAAAAAAAGACGACCCTGAACATTGGGCGGATGAGATAAAGGGAGAAGGGATGTATATGGTACACCCAATGGAGAGATACGTGTGACCAACGATAGAGGGACCAAAGGATCATTCTCGACGCATTTCCTGGGCAAAAAAAAACGGAGAGTGATGCTTAAATGCAAAATAAATCTTTTTCGCTTCGTACGGGAGAATAACTTTTGGATTCCAGGCGCTGTTAAACGGGTGTCGCTTCTAGATGACATAAATTGAGACGAGTTAATCGAAATCTGTCGTAAATTTCACGCTGGCGTAGTTTATTCGTCGGACGTTTCTTCGAGGGCGGCTTATGCTTGCTTGGAGTTATATTGCCCTTGAGGTTTCATAACAACACTGAAAGCCGTCAGTGGGTCACTTCCGGAGAGCCTTCACGTCGTGGATTCAAGTTATTTTCTGTTCCAATTATCTGGTCCATTTTTTCGCTGGAATATGTAGCTGAGTTATAGCTTGTCAAAAAGATCGCCGGAGGTACATTATTCTTTAAGTACTCGGAAAAAACCATCACACTCAAGTTATGTTAACTATTAGTTTGAAGCTGCTCGCTAAATGTGTATTGTTCCTATATCATAAACGAAATACCCTCATCAATTTTCTAAGTTTAAGAAAGTAGTATTACACTAGTCATCTTAATTTTTTGCCTGGCCTGGAATATGTATTTCCCACTTGCCGGATAAGTATACATCACACTTTACTTCAATAATACTCTCATAATAAACAAAAAAGTTTTATTTTTATATATTATTTTACGACTGTCAGAGATTCATTAAATTCGTCTCTCTTAATTAATATTGCTTAGTGGTAAAATAGCAATTTTATATAATAAGAGTGATTCTACTAATGCTAGGAATCAACTTTGGACAAGCCTGCGGCGATCCTTTCAATAGTCACGCTTATGTTCCCTCGAAGTCTTCATTTCGTGGGAAATAACATTTGCCCTGACCCACACTCGAACCCGAAGTACCTACCTAAGAAATATCTATTTTAACCATGCCGCTCTGTGCTTTGACGCCTTAAAATTCATTAATGAATCCAGAAGCAGCGTGGTCATTTTTCAATTTCTCTCATGGTCAGCGGAAAACTAGATTTTTAAAGCAATTCTACGATTCTCTGAACAAATCTAATGGATTTTCGTGTGTATAATATATTAGCAGAAAAACGGCGATTTAATGCTGTTTAAAAGTGATTCTCTTACATTTATGTACAATCCGCGGACTAGCTTCGTCAAAACTTAACGAAGTCACTGACATAATCACTCGGAAGAGGAATTTCTACGGCAGGATATTATTTTCCCTGGCCTAGACTCGAGCCCGAATTACCTTCTTCAAAACTATATCCTTGGCCAAATATCACTGCGCTCTGATGTCCTGTTACTCATTAATGCGTCCGAAAATTGAAATTTGGCGCAGCCTTTTTGAATGCGAGCCGGTGGATCACAAGCTGCGAGCTCGCAGCGCGGCGTGGCTTGCAGCGTGGTCCTTTGTGACGTCGAGGGGAGCGGGCGGAAGTGCGTTCGGCAGGGTGGGTTTAAAAGTTATTACAGCTTTTTTTTCGGCTGAAAGGGTGAAGGGAGCGGGAGGGTGCTACCGTCAGTGCATACGAGGGGGGCTGCGGGGGTATTTTTAGGGCGAGTTTTGAGGGGCGGGAGGGAGGCCTAAGGAGCATTCGTGTTTGTACGCGTTGAAAAAAAAAGCCCGAGAGGGACAGTGGGGTGAGCGAGCGCAGTCGCCCAGCATAGGGATGGGAGACTTGTGTGTGTTTTTTTATTTTTTAATGTTCGTCGCGTATCCCTCAGTCGTGTGGGGTGGGGAGAGGGGTGATGGGATTGTTGGCGGAGGGAATGGGGAGGCAGCGTGGAGTGGGGGGGTAGCGAGAAAGGGCGGGCCCGTGTGACACGAACAGTGACGACGGCACAGTGGCGCCATTGTCCTCTCCCCAAAGGCTTGTAGCGAAGCTGATATAAAAAAGAAGAGGAGGGAGAATGGAAAAATAAAAACTCGGAATATAATAAGCGGCGTTGCTGCGGGCTCTCTCTCTCTCTGTTGTGTAGGTGTGTGCGTGTGTGTTTGTGCTTTTTGGTCGCGGACGGGAAGGGGGTGGGGTGGGAGGGTATCGAAGAGGTGGGGGTGATGGAGGGGAAGGGGGCAGGAGATATGGGAAGGAGGGAGAAGGCAGAGATGCGTGTGTATGAGGAGGAGAGTGTGTCTCGAAGAGCTGGATGGAAAAAAATTGACGGTGGAAATGCGGCTGGCTGTGGGATCGGAGCGAAAGTGAATGAACGGATGAATGGGGAAGTCGCTTGGCGCGGGGGGTAAAAGGGGATTAAGAGAGTTGGCAAGTTTTTATGTCCGCTTTGAGGGATGCTATGCGTGCGATTGCGGTTTTGTTTCTGCAACAATCGCTGCCTCTGGAGAAGTTGGGAGGGGTGTGGAGGAATGTCTTTCGCGCCTCGGAATATTCAGAGGCCATCATTTTTTTTGTCCATTTTGGTTCTTATTTTTTTCCTCAAATCATCTCCCTTTAACCCCCTCTTTGGATCTCGAATTTCCATTTCAAGGCGAGGGCTTCCACGGATCAACAGAAAATGGCTCTGAATGAAAGGTTTCGGAAGGAAACAAGTCCAGTATCGTGGAATACGAAAAAAACACTACGAGTTAGGTTTTGCGAGCGTTAATGGGACGAATCTCTTCCTCTTATTCCATCGATTTTTTGTTCTTTACGTCTGCACCTCTGGCAGCGTATTTTTTGTCATGAGAGTTTAAAGAGATTAGGGCTGTTTGTTTTGGAAATTATGTTGGTTCCCTAAAAAGTCCCGGCAAACTAAGGTTCCATAAATTTTTCTTTGCCCTGGTATTTGTAAATATTATCAAGGGGTGCAAAGGATTCCGTTATTGTATCGATGTAAACCAACATTCTTTATGCGCATATGAGAAGTTATGAAGTTTAAGAGGCCATGTATCTCAATATTAACTTCTCAATATCTGATAAATTATGAACACTAATACTTTATTCACATATATTTGACATCATTTGATTTTTAATTACTTGGTTCCCAAGTCGTATACTTCGGCTAAACATTTTTGGCGTTGAATAATCAGTGAAATATGATTATTTTCGTCGGAATCTTGGAAAAAACTTATTGACGAATAGTATCGTAGATGAATGTAGTCTCATGAGCGTAAATTTTCGTATTCATATATGTTAAGTGAAGTAAGTGTATCTTTCTTTAAACTTTCATGATTTTCAGGATTCGGTTCCTTATATGACCAATTACAAACCATTGTAATTCTCTATAATTCGTTCTTTTCGATTTAAGCCCTTAATCTTGATATTAGGAACTATTGATTTTATCCGCTTGTCTCACGTATTATAACTTTTTTTCGGCTCTTGGAAATTTTGGGGGTACAGTGGAGCTAATTGCCTCTTCAATAACATAATTTATGCGTAATTGGTTGCCTATGTGTTTTAAATGAAAATTGGATTATAATTGCCTGTAATCTGCATTACTTCTCATTTCTAATAATTATTATTTTGATTCCTTATTATTATTGCTAATCCTTGTTTCTCTATCCCCCTACATCCTTAGGGATTGTTTATTATACTATGCCTAACGAAGGACTATTCGTACTTTCGCTAATATGGACTAAGTGGTTCTACTATCGTTAATTATACGCCATTGTTGCTCATTGCTTTTTAGTAGCGTGTAGGACCCAATTAGCATTAAATTTAAAACCTTAACATAGTGCGACCGCTGCGTAAATAATTCACTTATCACCAGATTTAGATTTAAGCTGGTTAAGCTTTCAAAACATATGCTGAATATTTAATAGATCAGATAATATAAACCTCATAAATACGTTTAGTTTTCATGAGGGCTGTGGTGGAGGATCGTGTAAAATGCATCCGCACGTTATCCTGCTCACCACAGGCCTGGCCACCCTCTGAGCGCGACACTCAACGCTGGGGAAAGTGTCATTCAACCTTTCATTAAATCAGCTCAAATTAAAGCGCTGCCGATGCCGGCAAATATCCACGTACGCGCCCCGTCAGTTTTCCAAAATCTTCTGCTTCTGTCGCTTAGTTCGAGAATCGAGAGTTCTTTTTTCATTGTGCTTGTGTAGATGATGAAGTAAATGAAAAGGCGGCCATATAGAACTTGAGAATTTCCCCAGAGTATTAATTTTTGCCTTGCGGCCGAATTTAAGGAGTAACCCTGCCAATGTCATGTGTGAGAGTACCTTTACAATATAACTTTGAGATTTAAAAAAATTCATTGGCATTATTTAAAAATGTTTCATACGATGATGGAAGAAATTCCTTTGCATTTTTGTTATGTTGTCAGTCTCTTTTCTAGTCAAGCTCGTTACAACTAAGGGTAAAGCTGGGTAAGTTGTAATAAAATGGAAGTTACATATTCAGAAGGTGATTAAGAATTAAATGTTATGAATACTAACAAAGTACGGAAAGAGTAATAATAACCTTTAGCAATAGCTGAAGCTGATTCACTGACCTTCTCCGTAAGCCGTTACTGGTAATGCAGTGGATATTCGCCGGTCATGAGGATATTTGGATAGGTATCTGGGAGTTTTTGGCGATTTCTCTACGCAGATATATGGCTTTTATATCAAATTATCAATGAATTATAGTGTAAATGAAAGAGCAAAATGTAAGGCGGTTGAACAAAGCTCTCTTACGATATTTTCTGCACGTCAATGGCTACTTAAGCTGGAAATCCATTCCCATTTATATTCCCTTTAATTCAAAAATTAAATAAATGGTTTTTATTCCTCACCAGAATATGACAATCTCAGGTTTCAGATGAAGTTCTATGACTATGTGTGTGTCACTGTGAATTTTGAATTTTTTTGTGAATTCAATCCAAGGTGACTTATTGAGCACCCGATCATTCTGTGGAGTCCAACTGAGTTATGCCGGGATTTGCTGGGCTCAACACTCCGACCTTCCTTGGATAGTCCTAGACGGCAAACACGGTTATAGGTCGCCCTGCGTCTCTCCAGGACGCAGCTCCTCGCGTTTCAAGCTGGACCTTTGGCCCTCAGAGAGGGGGAGTAAGATATCGCGCTCAGAGTATGCAGATGGCATCTCAGAGGAAGGTTACGGTTCTGTGACGCAACCCCATCGTCCTTTGAATTGCATTTTTTCATCTTCAAAGGGAATCTGCCGCCTCACAAAAAATTATTAATTTACCTCATGCATACGCTTAGTGTTATGCCCTGTATTTTATGTTATTTGTGCATAACAGGTTAGTACATTAATCTACCATTTTTTTCCTCACTAACATCTTTTGAGATTCACCTAAGTGTGATTTACGGAAAAAAGGTAAAAATAATTCGTGATTCGCGATGGGCTCCATGCCAATAATATTTTTTGAAATACCTGTCGTCATAAATTTTAAATTTTTTCCAATGGTATATTTCGATTTGTTTCTTTTTTGAGAAATGTCGAACTTCTCTTAAAGACTAGTTAATTATGACGCAAAATATGTGAAAAGTAACTGCTGAATTATAATGTCTAACTTGCCCAAGATTTACAAATATTCAACCGAATTATTAAAATGTTTTTACTCTTGTGAGCTGGCCTGTTTCCCTCCATTTCTTTAGACTATTTGGTAACGACCATTTAAGTAATTGATACAGTTTATGTCTAATTAAGATTTTGTGATTGGCTGCTGTTAATTATACCTTTGATTATATTTTATCCTATTCATTCCGTATTACGATGCTTTGTCAGCTACTGGTAATGATTTGAATTTTTAGGAAGAATATGTAACGCTGACCGTTTCTTTGCAAGTGCTAATCAGCTTCATTTCTTGAATAAGTTAGCAGTGTCAAAATATTAAACATGCACTTTGTGAATTGCTTATTTTCTGTTTGTGAGGTAATATATTAATCACATCAAGTGCTTCGAAGTATATGTCTATTGAAGAACTTGAGGAAAAATGTTTCGTTAGAGTTTCTCCAGCTAGAAATGGCTTTATTACTCATTTTGGGCCTTATTTATTATATTTTCAATACGGCTTCTTCCATTATAGCCTTAGGATATTACTCTTTCGTTGCCCTCCTGCTTTCATTCTTTCGATACCTTCTTATCGACTTATTTCCATCATCGCTTCTTCATTAAGACGCTATCGCGAGGAAAATACTCATTTCTTGCTATTCCTCCGTCATTCCAGGGAAAAAGAAAGAATCTTCAATTGATTCCGAACGCTTTACGCGCCTCTCCCTTACTCTCGAGAAGGATTACCTACGAGTGGGACGGCAAAATCCCTCTTTTATCGCCTCGTCCGCTGAAACACCCAGCCAATAAAAGTCTGTTACTTCCTTTCCCATGGCAAATCGCCACTTCTCTCTCCGTCTCCTTCCCCTTTTGCATTTCACCTCCGACCTCTTCACCCCCTCCGCTTCTTACCCCATAACTCTGCGAGTTCGCACCCCCTCGACGCGGCGGCGCCTCCACCCCACACCAGACATCGTCCTATTTTCAAGCGCCACCCCCCCCCCCCCTCCGGCCTGCGTGAGAACCCTCCACCCCAACTCCTTATACACTCTCTCCCTCCTTGCAGAAATTGCCCGTCCACTTGTTGCACTTCCACCTGCTTGCGACCGCCCAACGCCTCCTTAGAGCGTAAAATCGGCCGAGTCTCCCTTCTCCCTAGCTGGGGAAAAACTTCGCTCAAGCCGTGTGGCTGCCTCTTCGGTGATGGAGGACGGTTAGTATGCTGACTCAGGTAATTGATGAATCGAGGAATATTAGTGCGAGCCTTAATCAACGGAAGTGATCGTTTTTTTTTTGTTTCGGAGAATAAAAATGCATCCATGTATGAATATGATGAAAATTATTGATAATGATAACTTAAGAAAAAAATTATATCAAATTTTTAGAAGCATTTATAATGATAGAAGTCCCTCGGTGTTTTTAAAATGTATGTGGCTTGTAAGAATAATGGCAATATTTTTTGCGGATTTGAAATTACAAATATTTCTACAGATGGGCACAATTTCGAACGACCGATTAGTTGCGTCCTTTAACGAAACTATAACACAATTTATCTTTAAACATTGTTTTTATGTGTGGACCTTGGCATTAAAATGTTTAGAATTTTCTGTAATTATAAATTTGCAGAAATCTTTTGAGTTTCGAGTATTAATGACAGCTAAAATAGCCATGATTTCTCTCTCCTCTTTAAGGATTTTTGGCAGTGCACTTATAAATTAATCCTCAAAACTTTACCGAAAATAACTTTCCGTATCGCAAATTTATTAAGAACCTATATTGTATTACAACTGTCGTTTACCGTAGGAAATCAAAGTAGATATATATTGCGATCAAAAACCTTGGGATTCTTTCAAATATTTTCCTGCATTAGGAAACTATAGTAGCCACATTTTACTGACCAGTTTTTCATTTTTTCAATAATTAATCATAATTATTAAAATAAGAATATATGCATTAATTAAAAAAATATATAGGTTTAAAGCAATTACAGAAATGTGTTGCTCTGAGGAGAGGCAACGCAAAATTCTAGTTAGTGCCACGGAATTCGTCTGCTTTTGTATTTATCCGCGCCTCGTGACACTATGTAGGCAACCCGTTTCGCAGAGGTCATGTCAAAGCGGGCGAGGCTGCCCACCTCCTTTCGACCCCATCCCCCACTTTCCCCCGTCCTCCCTGCCGCTTTGTCTTTTGTTTTCCTGGAGAAGACGGAAGAGAGAAAAATGATTTCCATTTTACAAGGGGCCGGCGACGACACAGCCCTTCGCATCACCCCGGAATACAGATTCGCCCTCCTTCCCCTTCCGTGATGAGTTAGTTTTACAAGCGAGGGACGAGGGGATTTTTTTAGGATTCGAGGGATTAGCTCAGATGTGAGACGTGCGTTCGAATGATTATAGACTCGTGGAGGAGCGATCTTCCGTTTCCCGCTCGCTCGTGTTTTGTTCGGAGGCTGATTTAGATCTTCCTCCTTCCTTCCTCTGCGCCGCCAAAAACAACTTTCCTATTTTCTCTCCTCAGTCGATGGAGTGTCCATTTGGATTCCCAACGTCCCACTACCCGGGTAAATAACACGGTAAACATCCAGTTTGCGCCCCGCTAAGGGATATGTTTCCATTTGATGAGTGCACATTGCTTACACAATCTGAGCAGATAGCTGTTTATATATACTTCACTGCTCTTGATGAGACACCTGGGCGGGGTTGAAACATTAGCGCTATAGTCCTGCGACCTCAGGCTGAAAGGATGGTTTTTCTCGTATCTGGTTGCGCGATTGGGATGTCTTTTCTTATCGTATTTTTGTTCAACATTTGATTAATCTCGCGGGAATAACGAAAGCTTTATCAATCAACATTGTGAAAAGAATTTACTTGATGCTTAATCGCTGGGTATGTTATCACGGTGGTCAATAACTTAAATTTTGCATTCAAATGTAATTATGAGTGCTGCACAGTTTCTGCATCACTTGCCTGAACACTTATGTTCTCCCCGTCTAATTGTAATTGTAAGCATAATTATCCCTTTCCTCTTCCCCATTGAGTTTATGTGGTGATGATGCTGAAATGATCGTTAATATCTTGAGCAAAGCATTGGAACCACATTGTTTAATATTTTTGAATGCAAATTGTTTTAAAAAAATAGATATTTCGCTGAAAACTCCAAATCGTGAAATCTTGAAATCACAGAATTTACTATTTTCGTGATTAGAAAAAGTATATTCTGAAGTAGAAAATATAAGAATAGTTTTAACGTTAAAAAACTATAATAAAGCTCATGAAACCAATCGCATCAAGTGTAATAAAAGCAAGCGTACATTTACGCACTAGTAACATCAATATTGGTGGTATTCTTATTCTCCGGATATTTGTAGATTTATTTTGTATACTTCGCGTAATTTGACCCCGTAAATTGGCATCTCATTCTTTTCTTCAGTTTATTTTTAGATGAGCAGTTTCTCTCGATACTGCAGTGATGTCTCATCCATCTATTTCAAGTTTCTGACACATCGAACTCGTGGCGTTTGTCGGTCTTTCTTTGTTCTAGAACACGAGATCGGGAAGTAACAGCTCTGCATTCTCATCCACCTCTTGCAGGTTTGCTCCAACCCTTTACTTAGGTATGCTCCATACGTCCATTCCTGATCTCGTCTTGTTCTTGTATCTTGACATGCACCTCACCACTCGACAGCAAGTACCGTCTGAAATACCCATTATGGAACGATGAGCTGTGCGAAATTTCGATACCATTCGTGGCATTTTATTGCCCAGGTCAATATCTCTATCAAAACTTTTTACGTTTTGTTACTTGTTTTTTAGTGATAGCCTCGGAAACTATTTAAGAGGCCTTTCTTCGAGTGGGATTTATACTCAAGTGAAAAATCCTTTGGTTACATAATCCTCTGGATTTGTAATTCAATCTAAGTTTGCTTTCCGTCAATCAATGGAGGGTTTCTATAGGATTTGGTGACGTCCATAGTTATGATTTGTACAAATGGCAGGTTTCAGCTATTACAGGGCCCTTGAGTCCTTCCCTCATCTCCAAGCTTCTAGTTTACATTTAATTCCTTCATCTACGCTTAAATTATCAAGTAAAACATAGTAGGAAACGTAGAAACCTCTCATTGGCCTGACTGTTTGATATGAGTAATTTATCGAAAGTAAGTGTTGGTAATCATTTACCTGTTGTCATCCGTGAAATCCTTTACAGGAAATGGATTCCATCGTTCAAGATAAGTAATGGATGTAATTCAATAGACATCACCATAGCGTGTAGCAACGACGAACCAACAAAGAAATGACGCCAACTCCTTGTCAACCACCTGTCGCTCTCCTAAATGAGCCTTAACGACATGCCCTTTTTATCGTGTGATCATTGCGTGACAAATTATTGTTATTTATGAAGATTAAGTTGAAGCCCGGTAGAATGGTCCGATATATTGGTCATCGGAGTGCTTCTCTCTCTCTCTTTGGAAGCGGAAGCCGACGTAACGGGTTTTGGCGTTTAGAGAGAAGGGTTAATAAGGATTATCTTAAAACGAACACCAGCGGTCGAAGAGCCGTAAATTCACTCACCTTTCCCGTCCTTTAGGCGGACGCGCCGAGTAGTCGGAATGGGACATCTGAATGTGATCTCCGAGGAGCGTATGTGTGAACTTGTGTGTTGTGTGGACGGGAGGGGGGGAAGAAGATTACCTGGGAGAGAGGGGAAAGGGGAAGGAGATAAAGGAGGCGCTGTTCCGAGAAGGGGAGTCTCTTGTTTCCCTCCGGCTCCACCCCTCCCCTCTCCCATTTGAGGTTACTCTTCAGAGGACGCATTACGCCTTCCCTGCCGCCCGTTGGTGTTTTGTCTTTTTTGAGACGTACCTATTACTCGTACCCTCAAAAAACTTAGCTATTAACAGAACAATAATAAATTCCATAAAATACTTTGAACTAATTTGAAAGGTGTGGCAAATCTACACCGAACCGTTCAACTAATTCAAAATATACTCACCGAGCTTTTCACTCGCAATGTACACAGTATGCCTTCGTATTTTGACTCCCCCACGAAGATTCATTGCTGTTGCGCGATATTTACAGATCGTTATCGTCTGAGGAGATCGTTGTGGCCCAGTGAGTAGATATTTTGGCTACTGTTCCGGGGATGCTGGGTTCAAATCCAGGGAGAATCCTTGGGACTACCGGGGATCGGGTTGGTGTGGTGACTAGAGTTTTGGCTTCCCACCCTGCGGGCTGGGGTTCAAATCCCGGCGGTGGTAGAGAATTTTCATTGACTACCCGATCCCTGCTTGAATGCAGTGTCGAGGACATTTCAAATGCAACACTCCGTCCGTCGGATGGAACGTAAAGCCGTGGTCCCCTTGGCACCTTTCGTTAAGAGCAGGCTTATGCCGATGCCGGGTTTCTCTCCACCCTTCCTTACCTACCCTTCCATCATGGCGTAAATGACCTAACCTGTCGGTCGCCTCCTCCAAATACCATACTTACCTTGGAACTACCCAAGTCAAAAATACTCGAAATCAATCTCTCGAAAAGATTAATTCAGGAATAGGAATTCAACCCTATCCACTGTGTGCGTGGTATTTCACGCCTATGGCTTAATCTGGCATGAGCTTTATCCTCACATATACAGATCAGTCTTCTAGTTTAATCTCTGTCACCTGTGGTAACCCGTTAAATTCTTTCCTTTTCATGTTGAAATTTTCAGAAAGTATACATAGTAGGCTTCTGTCTACATCTGCTTTTACCTCGTAAAAAAATTTCCAACTGAGAAAACACTGAGGTAAAATTTTCAAATTCAAGGTACGAACAAATTTTTACAGTGGTTTCCCTGACATAATCTGAAAATGTGAAGATAAAGTATCAACGCTCTCTTCTAATGCGTAATATGACGGGCGATCGAGTGGAGTGATGAGTACTCTAGAGTATTAGTGTTCCAAATCTGAAGGAATCAATTTTAGCCAAGATTTTGGAGGACTAATGAACGACCACAAGTATGCCAAGAAATCACCCATCAATGCTGACGCTCAGTCTGTACCCCTCTCAGATTAGTTTCCTGTCAATATTTACCGAAAAATCGGTCTCATTTTGCGAAAAATCCTCGGAGAAAAAATCATTCGCCTTTTCGCCCGGATTCCGAATGTGTTCTTTAGCCAGTTAAGCTACAGGGGCATCATTCCTCATAGTTGATATTTGTGGACACTATTGGACAAGGTGGTATGGACTACTGAGCATATAATGCCACAAGCAGTCTAAGTCATACGGGTGACTCCCGTAAAGTTATCACCGTGGCGAGTCCCGGTATTCTTAAACTAGTCAAGGGCGAACACCTCGATGTCTTCCATGTTCGGGCCTTGCTCTCCGGCTGTGGCGCAAGAGTGTAAGTCTAAAAATTATGTGTTTCAGTGCATTGCCTGAGATAAATTTTCGTAAAGGCAAACTTGAGTAAATCACGCAATCATTTCGCACACGCCTATTTTAATCAAACAATAAATGCTATGAACATTGTTTCAGCTTATTTTCGATAAAATTTGCTCGCATAAAACAAACCGGCACCAGATCTCAACACTACTAACAAGCTTTTTTTTTAAAACAGCCACGAACCAAGTCAACATCGCGCCTTACAGCGCTGTAAAATGAGAAATATTTGGCATCACGTTTGAGGCGCTTTCCGACGTGATCGTCCATATCCTCTCATCCTTTCAACTGCGACTCTCCCACATTTCCTCCGAAACTCCCTCCTCCCACCCTGAATATACACATTATATTCCCTCTTTGAGCAACCATCCCTTTCCTCGCCGGGTCAAATTCTCATTGTCTCCGAAGAGGCATGAGGAAATAATAGGAGGCGGGAGACGCGGCTGTGGGAGATGATGTCCCCGACACGGTGATTACGCTAACTTTTGCGGTGACGGCGGAATGCCTTCTGCCCTCTCCCGACCCTCATCTCTCTCTTCTCCGCTTCCTCGCGTACCGTCTCCGCGTCCCTCGTCTCCTCCTTTCTCACAGCTACTCGTTTTCTCTCCATCTTCTCTACCTTTTCGCGCGTCCCCAGTCTCATTGAAAACACACGGATGATTTATGACCATTAATATTTTTCGAATCGCTCAGCGGAGGAAAAATTCTCCCGGAGCGTGCTTTTTTGCCCGTCGGTCGCGTTTAGGCCGGCGTTGTGGATATCTTCCTTTCAAGCCGAGCAAAGATCAAGCGAATGCAAAACCTCGCATGCTTTCGTGTTCACCGGGACGCGTGACCGTGAAGACTTTTTGTCGTCGTCAGTTTAGTCCAAGACTTGAGGTAAACCCTTCTCGTGTGCTCGTTTTGTCAACGTACGTCGCGTTTCTGGTACGATTTTAGGGAGCCACTTTTTGCTTTGACTGTAGATATCGTGGATCAGCGATATATCTTTTCGCGTGACTCAAGAAAACGAAGGCATACTGAGCACACCGCGAAGAAAAAGCTCGGTGAGTATTTTTGGATTAGTCGAAAATTTCAGTGTAGGCGTTTTAGACCTTTTGGATTTGCTCAAATTATTTTTAGGGAATTTATTATGATTCAGGTAATCATTAAGTTTTTTGAGGGAAGGATACTGCCTTAAGAGAGCAGGGAAAAGAAGAGAATAGGATGCCTTAATAAAAGTTAGACTCATTGGTCGAACTGGAGAAGAAAATTCTGGGAGGTAAAGTGAATGGGTAGTAATGCCTCGTAAAGTGGTTACGTCTCATTCCATTAAAACCTATCTTAATCGATAGATTACTTGCTAAAAGTATTCGTCATCTTTTACTTGATCATTAACTCACTATTACTCAATGATTTAATCCGGAGGTTGGTTTGGATATACGATGGTAGAGCTCACCCAGAATTAAACCACATCCATGTGAATTCAGACACTCTTCCTGTATCGCCTTTCACTCCGAGAATTTTGGTTTAGGAGTGTTCGAAGGCTCCACTTGGGAAATAAACACGTAAGTCTTCGATTAGTAGCCCAATTCTCTTTACAATGGGCCACCAAACTCACCGTCTTGATTACTGTTATACTACGTTTACGCATTACCCCGCTAGCCGCAAATATACTGTAGTAGGCGTGAGGCGATAGGTGTCAGGACAAAAAAATAGGTGCGCTTAGTGAGAGGTTTTATCGCCAGTTCGGTGTAGGCTTTATATAAGCCTTATATTGTCCGGGATTAAAACCTTTTATCTATACCGATCCATTTTGGAAATATATCTCTCTCTTATTTTATTGCTTCCGTCGTACCTGGAAATATGGCGCAAATATGTTTCAGCACTCGACTGTCTTCAAAAATTATTCCGGTGAGAAAGTTCAAAGATGGTATTTCATGAGGGCCATTTCATTTGCTATTCTTTCACGGGGAGAAATCTTCCTCAACGAGCGTCTCTACGCAGGAACCGTGGCCCTTGACCGGAGATCGAAGCTTGAGCTAGAAGCCGGCGGCAGCGAGTGAGAGCAGCCGAAGGCGCTGCTTGAAGGAGGAGACGGCTAGGTAGATATGTAAGAGTGCTTACTTAGAAGGAAGTCGTCGTGAGATGAGTGGGGGAGAGGTAAGGGGAGGAGGGGTTGAGCAGTCTGGACTGGCAGTCCTCAGGCCATTGCAGCCGCGAACGAATGAAGCGTATTAGGTGGACAACGGCGGTAACGCTAAGGAGGTTGTGTGCAGTCGAGTGCGTGAGCTTTGAGAGCGATCTTGCCAACGCATGTTACCTACATCCCCGGCGCAGTCTGTGTGTGTGTGTGCGCACGCCGTATGAAACAAATGACGGTGTCTTGGTCTCTCGCAGATGTCGCCCGCCGCTCCGAAAGCGACGCATCCTCTTCTTCCCATCTCATGCAGTGTGTGTGGGGATAGTTATTTCTACCCCATTAGCGAATGATAGACATCCGTTATCTGAGTTTAGCGGAGGAGAGACAGCGCGGACGGAAAAAGTCACGGCGGCCAATCGCGTGTCTTTTGTTTTACTTCTGCCACCCCCACCTTTTCTTCATCCTCCCCCTCCTCCCTCCCTCCTGTTTCCACAGCTATTCTTCCACTTCCTTCAACCACTCGCACGTTCGCAGGGGGCATTTCTCTTCCTCCTTTTTTCCACCCTTCCTGTTTCTTCCGTCGTTTTTTTTCCTACAATCACGTCTCTTGCTATTAGCGTGCGTTTTGCCTCGCGATGAGCAAGTACGTGCCAAAAGTAAATTGGCACTCGATGCGTCGTTGTTTTAGACAGGGCCATAAATTTAGTCCTCGTTATGTCGAACGATGATCGTGAGCCATTTTTTCTTCCCGAGAAGAATATTTTAATTGAAGTCCCTCGAGGCTTCGGAAAAATAAAGAGGTTTCCTTGATTTTGCCTTTCATTCGAGATGGACTTCGTGCTTAGATACGAGCGTTGAGAATCTTCATCATAATAAGACTTCAGATTTCTTTAACTCACTCAGTTATTGTCAGGATTGAGATTCCTGAAATGAGAAAGAAAGAGTTATTATCGTATGTCGTCATAGTTTAAATTGCATTTGGAACAAGAGAAGTGTACAAAATTACGAAAACAAGAAGGGGCAGTAATTATAGTATATCCAGTAAATTTTCTAGCTTCTTTTTTTCTTGTTTACTCACATTTTTATCCACTGTTCGATTTCATTTTCCCCTGGCGTACTAACTATTTTAACAGATCAATTGACAGCATATTAGGGCTAATAATATTTGTCCTGACATCGGTCAAGATCAAAACTAACACTATGATTTAGCTCTGAGTGACGATTCTTGTCTTTGTCTGGGTAACATCCAAGCTTTTAAAAATATCTCAAACTCTATATTGTATCGACATATGAATTACGACGGTGATTTAAATTTTAATTGAATAATTATCTTTTTCAATATTGGTTTTTCTCTCATTCTTGATTTTGCCGGAGATCGCCGTGCTATTTCAATAAATTGTTGCAACAATTCAGAATTACCCATAATCCTCAAATTGCCAATTGAGATTGCAGAAATACCTACCTGAGATTCACAATGTAGAACGGAGAATCGGTGATCATAACATTCATCCCTCTTTCCTCATTTACGTGAAACTTTTTGATACTGCTGATGAATGATCTCAATGATTAAACCCGAACGTTGGTTTACGTTGATGATGGTAAAGGTCACCCCAGACTTAGCCACCTGCGTATCAGTATCACTGTCTGGGTAACGGGGCTAATTCCTTTCCCTGCATCACCTCGTTTTTTGAGGATTGTGTTATGACTTGGAATTATTTGACTTCGAGGAATAAATGGAAAAATTTGAAAAGGGTACTAGCCAGAGACGTGCGAGACGGATACGGGAAGGGAGGAAAAAATAGCGCTACCCACTATAAACGTGCTAACAATTGGGTTAAGTAGAAGAATAATCGCGGGAATCAAGAGCATTGAAATAAAAACTACAATGGAAAAATAAAAGCCTTTCATCTGAGAAAAACTGTTTGACATATTTTTAAAGCAAATAAACTTGAACACTCATATTTGAATACTAATTTCCCGGTGGCGAATGCTTTCAATGGGCGTTTCCTATTTCGAAGTATCGCTGGAAGACATTTTTTCAAAGAATTTATTGATATAAATAATAAACCAAGTTCCAAGACATGCAACCGTGAACATTTTTATTATAATCGAATTCTCAGAAACTATTGGCGGCAACCACGTTTTAATATGAGGTCTTCTCTGCATAAAATTTTTAAGTTCTAAGTTACTTGCCTGGTAGATACGGAGTTCAACTCCGTAAAATTATGTTTCCTGACGTGAAATTGATAGTGGGTGTGTGATAAATGTGACAGCATTTTCTTTAGGTAGCCGTGAAAGCGCTCGGCTATAGCAATTCTGTCTTTGAAAAACAATTTTAGATAATTGTGATAAATTTGACTAACAAATTCATGCTTGATGGATGATTTTAATTGTAATCAGCGTTTACGCGGTTTCCCCTGTCTTTTATTTTATAAAATGCTTGTACGAGTCATTTAACTTTGTCTCTTAAATTTATAGTATGGAGTAAGGCATATGGACTTCGTTATGAGAAAGACCGAGAAAGAAGAACCGAGAAAGAACTGAGTGAGGGTGGTAAAATGCCTTACAAACCTAACGCAGGTTAAATGTGGCCATTGCAAAATTTCTATCTTTACGAAGCTATTGAGGAAATATGGGTGATGTGCTATCAGTAATTCAAAAGTTGCTGCTTAATTATCTTTGCAACGATTTCCAGAACCCATTGCTATCTACTCGTTGCTGCAAAGCACTTTCCTAGGCTTGCAATAATATCTCCAAACCATGGCAAAATGTTGTGTACCGGCGCTGTTATAAAGCATTTGTCTCACCGTATGTCTTTGTAATACCCATTGAAGAATTCCATATAACCCTTATTAACAAACGTGGATATCAGGTGTGGACGTAGATTTATGTTACCGAAAGTACTTTCCTGCTAAATACTTTCAGTTTCCTCTCAGGCAGGAAAACTAATGAGTATTTCGGCGGCCTTTCTAGCTTCCTCATGTTGTTCCTAAATTTTCGTTTTTTTTTCTTGTATTAAAGCGACCTGCTTTTCATAGTTTCTACGTATCAGTTGTTAGGAGTTATTTATGGCCACTTAGGTTTTGACTTTTTTGACAATAGCGTTTACGAAAAGCTGGATCCACGTATAAACTCATCAATTCGAGGGATGCTTCAATGTTCGCTGAACACTTTAATATTTTTATCTAATATTTTACTACGGAGGACACTATTTTTACTTGCCGTGAATCAGTGGAGGCTTAACTTTATTCCGCACTCTGCGTGTTTAATTCGTTGAAACAGTGGACGACTTCTCTCTTAAGCGAGAAGTGCTGGCAGCCCTCGGCAGCGAGCGGTGCCAGGCACAGATAGTGACAATCACGCACTGAACCTGTCCAGCTGTGCTTCCCCGCAGCCAGGCACTGCCCACGCTGAAGATCAGAAGTGATGGGGAGCAGACAACATCTCTTCTGCCATTCAGTGAAAAGTTTCAACTCTGGACAAAGCGAAGGAAAAATTTACAGGCACAACTAACTGCGGAGTCTTTTCAACTTTCATGACTTTAGTAATAATAATTTTGGTTAATTTATCATTTACTAGGGGAAAATCCCGTCGATTCTCCAAGAGGGTGATTAAGTTTACGATTTTTATTAATTTATTTAGAGAAATCAGCCCTTTAATCGATTCAAGTATTTTATTGCAATTGTTCAGCACTCCATATTGGGTAATTACCAATATTATAACTTATTTTATTTTGAAGTTTATATTTTAATGACCTATGTTAATAGTAATCAGCGTTTACACGGTTTATATAGGAAGAATAGCTAATATAGGACCAAAATTAATGTGGAATCGAATGGCCGGTAAATCATTTTGTCATAGACTTTTATTCATAAACTGGTTCCCTGATCGGTAGTAGCATTAAAGTAAACGGCTTTTCTTTTTTTGTTGTTTTAAATACTTTAGACAGTTGAGTACCCAAATGACCCGGGGAAAACTAGTTACTTTTGTGTGGTGCAATGTATATTTTCGTTAATTGATATCATCAAGTAATTTTATAGAAATGGTATAACAACTATGCCAAGGTTAACTTGGATATCTAGAATTATGATTTAACCTGTCCCATTGTACTCCGTTGATTGAGGTGCGGTGCAAATGTTGTGACTGGGACCGCAGTATTTTTTCGATGTGATGGAATTTTAATGCTCTAGAAAACCCTATTTATTTGAAATTCCTTCCTTTTTCATAGGGCGAGGAAAATTTAACAGCATTTGCTTGAAGTTTAAGGGCCGAACTGTGTGTTTTCAGATTTTCAAGTACATGGCAAGTCATTGTTACTATTTCTCTCACGAGACTAGAGAGCATCATGGATATTTCGTTTTCTAAAAATAACAGGACTAACCTCGCCGGACGGAATTAATGCGACTGTTTGAGTGTTTTTTATAAAACATATGTACACCATTTGGTGGAAGCCGTGGAGAAAATTAATGTTATCTCATTATCAATAACTTGCCCGTTTCATCTTCGTTTTAATCATACCCTTCAAATCCAAGAATACGTCAAGAGAGAGATGTATTCTCCGCAAAGCGATAGACGGAATTCTTTTCCATTGAATGCGAATAAATTTCTCCTCTCCGTCAATACCGTTAGCCGTGACCAGATCTCCCGCGGCACACCTGGATGGACCTCTTTGGTGGGGCCCATGAGACTGGATGTGCCGATTCTCCCCACTCCGACCTTTGATCGATACGGGCACTTAAGCGGGAGCTCGCTGCCCACAGCATCGCTGCCGCGGAAAAGATTTACTGAGTCCCAATCGTTCTCTCCTAACTTCGTCTCGCTGCTACCTTCCTTTTGGGTTTTACTTTTTGTGTGCCCTGGAGCAGTCTTAATACCGCGTGAAATGGAAAACGCTGGTTTATCATCGTGGGCATCGACTACGGAGCCATCCGCGGAAATATCAGCGAAGCTCCGTGGTTTTACCCCTCGCTGCGCATTGTGAATTTCTCGTGGGAATAATTGCCGTCTAATTGAAGGACGGTCGATCTGTATTCTAATGGATAAGATATCGTTATATCTCTTAAGCTGAACTTTTAAAACTGAAACTAATTGAAGTCGATGCTTAGTTTTCCGCGGCGTTGTCTAGACGATGTATCCATGCTTCTGGGTTTCACCGCGTGGATTTTCGAGCTGAAGACCTGAAGACGCCGGTTGGAATACCGGAGAAACTGTCGTCGCAAAGAAAATCCACCCGGTGAAACCCAGAAGCATGGAGACATCACTGAAACAAATTCATCTCAAACAGCGTAGTATTGTATACACTACAATTTTTTTTTAATTTTCCCATTCACTGGTTGAAAAGGTGTTTATCTAAGGCTTAAATCAGAAAAAAGAGGTCTAAGATATCTAAGGTCTTCAACTTTTGTTTATTTCAACATTACGGTAATTTTTTCATGATTTAATAATGATTGAAGACTGCTGTTTTTGTTTTTCTTTTCTCTTTAGAGAAGAGAGGGTGCTAGATTTTCCCCGCCGCAGTCCAAAAAAGGCTTTTCCCATAGCAAAGCGATTTATTTTTTTCCTAAATAATTAGTTTCTCAGTCTAAAAAAATAGAAGTCTACATAAAATGGCTTAAAAGGCATGAGATTTGATTTTACATTAATTTGGGATCCATATTAGCCATTCGTCCTATATAAACCGCGTGAACACTGATTAATGTTTAAAAAAACGTCAATGAAACCTTAACTTCGAATTAAAATAAGGCCGAATATTGGCAATCGTCTTGTATGGAGTGCCAAACAATTAGTTCTCTAATTGTTAGTCCAAAATAATTTTTGTCGGCTCGTGACCAACCGAATTGAATTGACTGTGACCAATGGGCAATTGAAAAAAACATCATATTAAACTTAATTTAGTTAAAGATCATTTTACGTTTCTTTAATACTACCCCAGCCAATTCCGGATGATAGTGACGGAGAAGGGATGAGTGGTTATGTTGCCCGCGGATGCATTCACGGCAGGGACAGGCCGTTTTATTTTAACACGAGGCATGGCAACACGCATTCACTGGGTCACTGGGTTCTCGGTCGAACACTGCCATGAATAACCGCGAGTGTGTGCATCTGTGTTTTTTGTTCGTTTGTTTGTTGCTCCCCTTGAATCCGTCATATTCATCGCATCCGAGAGGCAAAAATCAATAAGATAGCGGACGCCGTGTACGGGACAACACAGCATCAATTCAAAGCTCTACCCTTGTGACCACTTAATATTCTTCTCGATATTGACGCCGTAGGAAAAACCGCCTGATATATTTTTTCGACGGGGTTTCCATCAGTAGCGTTCATATTAGTAACTCCCAACCAAGCGGAACACATTTATTGGAGAGGAAGGAGTTTGATAAACATATGGTCGATTTTGAGCATAAAATGAAACATAATACCACTCATTTCTTAAAAACCCTTTATTCAATCCTTGAGGGGAGCAGATCATTATCGCGCACCTATAGCCGCTATTGGTGACAATATAATTTATTCTGTTATTTGAAACTAGTGGAAGATTTTTTTATTATCTTGCATTTCTCTCGGGAAATGAGAAATCGGGTCACTTAAGACGAAACTAAGGATTTTTCTCCGATTACAATGGCATCCCATGTATTCTTACTTTTCGTCCTACTTATTCTAATATTACTATTTCTACTTACTTATTCTTACTTTCAGTTGGAATTATGACACATTTTATAATATGTTTTCTAAACTTCTATAAGTGATAATTAACATTCCAATGGTTGTTTTACTCTATATATTTTAGTTTCTAATCTGACATGCATCCATGGGTACATTTGTAACTGACAATGAGTCTTTTTCTATGATTGAGTTTCCGACAGCGAAAGCGGTGAATGAATCCGAACTATGGATGAAAAACTCAAGTATTTTGATGTTTTTGCTGTCATCAGACCATACATAATAAATGCCTTGTATAAAACGACTTTGAGGAGTCGAGCGGCGTGGTAGTTAAATGTGCTTGAAATTTTTATCCTTTAGCTACTTGATTGTTTTTAAACTCATTCTCTGTGATGTTCCAGAGTCGAGCTGCGCCGCCAATTTTCGTTCGGCCTCTCCTCATGAAGTTACCTTTGAATTGCATGAGCATCGGGAGCCAATATTTCGCTTTGTCAACTTTCGTGGAAACTTCCCGCGTGGAACGCCCACCAATGTTCATCGTTCCCTCGGCCGTGGATCGAGTCAAGTGTATTTCTGCTTCCATAGCGATTCGGGGATGGCCAGAAAAAAAAAGGAGCGGTGGACGCGATGCCAGCCCACTCCCGCCCCTCCCCTGCTGCAACTCTCGGAGCGAAAACAAACGCGGCCATGAGCCCTGAAAAAAAATTCCCACCAGCCCCTTAGTCCCCCTCCAGTTATAACCCTAACCCTCGCACAGGGCTGGCTGGATCCATACAGCCGGGAGACCGTTTTACACCTGCCATTCCAGCGACTGAACCTGCGTTTTGCGGGCGTTCTAGAGTTGGATGGTAGGGGAGGAGGGAAAAAGCAATACATTGGTCTTCCATGAAAACATGGCGCGAAAGCAGGTCACCGCTATTATGATGTAACGAGGCGAAAAAATGAAAGGGGCGCCTTCAATTGTCGGTTTTCGATGTCATCGATGTTAGCCAAACATTAATAATGCCCTATATCAGGAGTATAGGTGACTAAGTAGTTCTTTAATGAGTTATTTCTGGAATCCATTTTATAGCGTCAACTGATTTTTGAAGTATTTAGTATATTATCGACGTTAAAACATGACATTCACAATTTAATTTAAACAACTCCCGATTTTGATGCGTGGGTAGGTCTCGTTCGTAAGGGATAGATAGTTTGTCGGTGGGGTTATTGCAGATTACATTTTAGGGTTGTAGGTGCATCGCTAATATTGGGTCATGATTTTCCATTTAGTAGACTGATGAATTTTGGTATGAAGGAAGAATTGGGAAATATTTTTTTCTTATCGTTATGCCTACTAAGTTGCATGCTTTGCCTATTTTTTATGGCGAGGGGAACCCAATAGCATTAGCTATTTTATTCTAAAGCTTTTGGACCAAAGCGAAAAAAAATTCATGATACAATTGGAGAAGCGGCAACCCAAGACTCTAGTCTCTTAAGTTCTTGAATCAGCAGACATGAACTTCACGGCATCATAAATGGATCCATTCGCTGTACTCACGGAAACCTGAAAGTTGATCGAAAATTTGAATTTAGTGAGCCAGTCAGCCTCACTGGTAACCTCCGCGTTTCTGGCAACTGCGAAACACTTCTGATCGCTCTTGGCCGTGTCCGAACAAAACACGCCGCTCTCCTTTGTATTTCGTATAGTTCGGGAATTAAACCTTTATGGTGCTGGGAGATAAAAAAAGAAGGTTAGTACGCGCTGCACGCGAATAGAACGGTGGCGGCCCGCACCTCCAAGAGTTTCCGTTCGCCTCACGGGCGGAAAAAAATAAGAGAGCGCGCGAGTGGTGTTTGTGTGTTTATTTTTTGGTCGTTGTTGTTGTTGTCGTCGTCATGGAATTGCAAAAAAAGAGAGGATCTCGCGGCGCGTCCGATGGGATGGATGGACGGGAGGGGAACCTTGGGGATGAGGGAGTCGTGGGGGAAAATTAAAGGGGGGAAAATCGGGGGGGGAGAGGGGACAGACACACGCGTTAAAAAAGCGCGTATCGATCTGGTGCTTCTCGCACTCTCCTCCGGCTCTCGCCCACGCCACTCAGGGAGACCTGCGGACTTAAAAGCATCAACCCCCTCTGGGATAAAAAAAATTACGGTGGGGGAAAAAATGAAGGGGAGGAGAGGACCCCTCCCCCCATCCTTCCCCTCTTTTACCCATTAACCCCCTCCCTCGCCCGTATCCCCCCTCCTCCAAACTCTACACCCCCCTCCCCCGCTCCACTTCCCCTCCCCGCTCTCCCATCCCCCCTTACACTTTTCTCTCTCTCTCTCCTCCCACTCCGCCCCGATTCTCCTCCTACTCTCCGGCGCGATCCCTGCCGGCGACGCCGGGAAGTAAGCGCGTTGGGGGCCTCCGCCGGACCTTTCAGTCGCGAAGCAGCTCGCGCCGGAGAACACTGTGGCTTAGTCCAAGGTAGAGGACGCACCGAGCGCTGCCGTCTCCGGAGGATTTTTCGTCCGTTGATGTGTTCGGCCTGCTTTTTTGTTTCCGCGCGCACGCGACTCGAGACTGCGCTAAACCCTCCCGCGCGCGCATATAAACAAATCGGCTCCCTCGACGATCTTGTGGTTTACGCCGGTGAAGAAGAGCGGGTGTTTTTTTAACCGGAAGAAGAAGAGGAGGAGGTTTTTCCACCTCGAAGGAGAACCTGAGGACGTGTCTACTCTTCAGCTCCCATCTTCGTCCAGCAAGACTGGTGAACCCTTTTCAGTCCAAACGGTCGAGGCTGAGGCCAGGAGAAAAGTACGGCGCTGTGCAAGGCTACTGGGAAGAGGGCCCTTCTTCTGACAAGTGTGAGTCCCCCCTCATTTTGTTTTACTCTCGAAAGGGCCCATAACTATATCGCGTGTGTCTTTACGTGAATTTCTCCCCTTCGAGTCATGTGGAGGTTTGTGGTGGGCTCACTCCTTACTCCTGCTCGTCTGTATATACTACAGTCCAACAACGTTTAATTGCCACAATTGCGTTGTAGCATAATTAGGAAGCTCAACAAAGCAAAATAATTAACGCCTAAAAGGGCGTTTTCCCTGCAATTCAGTTGATCATGCCTATATTAAGTAGGTCCTCATGGGTACCTATTGAAGCTCGGTTCATCAAAGCTTAATCGTCGCACAGATTGTACACCTAACATTTCGTAACAATATAAATAATGATAATCGCGCTATCATGTTAATCCCGGTGTGTATGCTACCGTCTCTCCGGGGTTTATAGTAGCGTTTTGTCACTGCTAAGGGGAAAAAAACTCGGGTAAGTAGTGGATGTGTTTCACTCCGGTAGGGAAAGGGTTGACGCGCCATCCGGGAGAGGGAGGCGGCAGGGAATGGATTTTTTTCGTCGGTGAGCATCATCGTCGTTGTCCGAGAGCACTCGTTTTGCTTAGGCGCGGCGGGGGGCGGGAGGGGGGAGGGGGCCAGGGTTTGGTGGAAGGGTTGCAGGAGGGGAGAAGGGGTTTTTTTTGTGAAATTTGGCGTCGCGAGGATGTGCGTCGCGTGCACGGTGTCACAGCCCCTTTCGGCTCCATTCCGGCTTGTTTTCGTACCACGGCAATACCCGGCCACTATATTCCCGTAAAGTTGGAAATGTTAGCGTACCCGTTTCGTGGTATCTTGTGGAAATAGAGGACAGGAAAGTCATAGAGACAGAACTTTAAAACAGCTAACCTAGGGCTAAAAACACGAGGTTAAAGTACGAGAGTTAACTGCGAAAGCCTATCTGTTACCATTACACTTATGATTTATTTTACTTTTAAATATTATGGATTAACATTTATTCAAACCTGGACCAGTCTCACGTGCATAGATTTAACATATGTACTTAACTGTACATATTGGAAAGAAGGAATTACTTTGAATTTATTTTGAGTGAATGTGTAGACGGAAAGGTAAGCTTTTGCCTCTCGCAGGCATATACTTTTTATTCTTCGCGGTCATTTTTTTCTATTCCCGAAGTATTCTGCTCCTATACGCTTTTATTATTACCCACGCATCCAAAAATGAGCCCCCGACGTGATTTTTCGTTTAACTTTTCACTCACCTAGTATTCCGTTCTCAAATGCTAGTGCCCCCCTCGCATCCAAAAATGTGCGTCCCCCACCGTCACGGCTACGTGCATCAGCTGTGTGTGCCCACGTCACGATCCGCGAGGATTCCGCGCGGGGAGTCGGTCCCCTCGCGGAGGCGGCGGCGGAATAAATAAACAGGCGGGACTTATTTGCCCGAAACAAATGAAGGATCAAAGGTGCGGGTATTTCGTGGAGGGGAAGGAACAGCGGAAGGGATTACATGGTGCGGGGTCGGAGAGGTGGCGGCCGGTGGATGGATGTAGCGAGAGGCGCGGCATGAAAATTTCAAAATGAGTGCCGTGGTGGGCACGCGCGGTGCTCGAGCCGCACTTTTAGCGGGCGGCGAGTTCATGGCGACAGCGGAAAAGGTCGAGCCGTGTTTGCCTTTTTTATCGCCGTCTCCGTGTTCCTCTCCGAATCGTCGTCACCGCCGTAAAAACCAGCGTCGAGCCGCAGATGTGAGAAAATCAAACGAAGTGCCCGACAACTAGCTTGAGTCCTCGGAGGAGTGCGGATGCCGTAGAGCCGTCGGTATATCCTCATTAAATTCATCCCTAAAAGTGTTGATGCATATTGTTCATCATGATAGTATAGATTCATCTTCTCTCACGGCTGAGTTATGAGCGCTCTCAAAGAGATTAGCGACCATACTCATGCAGACGATGAATGAAAATCTTAAGATGAGCCCAACTCGTGTGAGTAATGGTTCTAAAAGCATTCACGGAATCATTTTCAGAAATATTCTGCATGCCTTAATTGATATTCTATTCTTATCGTTGCGTAGAACGCACTTGTTAGGTAGTGTATTAGTGGAGTAATGGACGATAAGGAATATATGTCTGAGAATGAGCATGAGCAAGACAATAAGCATGGCTAATGCAAAGAATATTTATGCAACTATTCACGGCTTAGTTTCAGGATGGATATTATAATTTGAATGCTCTTTGGATCGAAAATATTTTTTTGGCGTCGACCAGAAATAAATGCAGATATCATCCGTTTTCTGGTGAGAAAATAAACGCCAGCGATGTGTTGGAGGATAAGAAGTTGAGAGGCCAGTGGCGAAATTACAATTTGGCCGCGGTAGCGTTTCTTAACGCTAATGAGGTCCGCTGTTATTTTTTCTCCCGTTCTTGAGAGCCATCCAAGAGAGGAGTCGGTGGGTAACTGAAGAACATCCCCTCGGCGCAAGAAGATTCGGCCCATCCATCTAGCACTTGCGCCGACTTATTCAACATTTCCGAAAAATCACCCGAAAAGTGAGTGATTCCCCCGTTAGGACTTGGTTGATGGGCAAGAAAGTTGATGATGATTGCGCACTGTCTCCATGATTTCATATGTGCGAGCGGGGCCGCCGTGCTGAGATACCGGCGGGCGGTCGAGCCGTCTCCTCCCGGCGGACGCCCTCTCCCTGTCCCCCACTCGGCAAAGTCGGCGCGCCGGGCTCACACAACAGGTAAACATGCTAGCGCGCTAAGGTCGGCGTCTTCGAAGTGCGCAAGTTCAGAGGTCAGGTTGTTCCACGAGGACCAAGGAGTAAAGAAAGAAAACACGACGTCTCTCATAGTAGGGGTGGGGTGGATTAGGGCTTGGGGAGTGATGGAGTTACGATGGAGAAGACTTGACGTGGGTTTTGGTGTGCAACCGTAATAGTACGAAGAGTTCCGACGGACGCCACCCCACGGCATGTTCTTGAACTATGCGATCGCTTTAGTCAAATTCAAGTCTGAGATTTAAGATCTCCCTCAAAAAATTGCGTTCCCTGTCGAAAACTTGCATGGCATTTTCCGGGTGTAACTCCCGCGAATTTTTGAGATTTAAGGAACCAAAAAAAAAAGAATAAACGCGTGATCAGCGCGATTTACCAGTCCGGATTTACCAGTCCGGTTTTTTCGCGTCTCTAAGTTTGCTGACGGTATCGTTTACCATATTTTTTAAAATTGGAATGAACTGGTGACAACTGAATGCAAGAAAAGTACCCCAGCGCCTGAAGACACGTACCTATAGAATTTTTCCTCCTATATCTGTCTACCTAAAAGTAAATTGGCGCACTGATTTTTGCTTTTTTTACGAACACTTTTTTCTGCGATCCAATTCCCTTATCCAGTTGTCCAAATGTTCTCTCCTTGGGGATTAGAGTTATAAGATATGGCATATGAGTGTCATACGCCTATTCTAATAAAATGGAAGATATTTCAATCCACAAAAAAAACGTTGCTAATGGGGTCTCATGTCGACCGATAAAGTAGTATATTTTTCCCTTGGATAAATCTTAGAAATAAGTGAGACTGAATGAGGGATGGGTACTTTCGCGACAAATGATAAAGGTCTCTCGAGGTTCTTTACAGGTCAGGATTTAATCGCTACCAACGTTTCAGTGGCTGCCTCTGCCCTCTTCCCCGTCAAAGCTTAATACGAAAAACTGCAGCAAGTGAATATGATATTGCATGTTGTTTCCTCCTTGGCTGATTTTGTTCTAATCTACTTATTTCTTCACATTTATTTTTACATTGACGATCATTCCTTCGGATGACACTCATAGACGTTAGGTACTCAAATTCCGGGAATCAATTTGAAATTTTTCCATTATATAGTAGTTGAGCTGAAACAAAAATTATGCCTAGTTTTCCCCTTCTGTTCCACCTGATGTAGATGAGTGTGATTCTTCTTTGTCTGTTCATTATGCTGTTCAAATTAATTAATGAAATATATATTTTGTATGAATTGCTAGGGTGTGATGTTGTTTGATTTTCCGCTCCCCCAAATGTCCCCCTCGCCATGATATAAGTCCTATGCATCTCGCGTCCCCTACGCCTTAAGATTTGATAATATTGCGAACACCAGAGGAATATTTATTGAGTTACTGTTTTTGATCTAGGGTTTGTTGGCGTATTTATTGCGAAGCTAAGTGACGCTTAAAATCGCTCTCGGAGTGTGCTCATCCCTCATGTTGGCACGCTCCGTCTCTCATGGAAGTAGTCCTGAAATCAACTCGCCAACTTTTTACTTATTTCTGTAGCTCGTTGATGGTATTCAAAGCCGACTCAAATTGTTTGTTCAATATGGGATTATTTTTTCAGATTCACCTGCAACGTTCTCGTGATTAATGGGGCTGAGAATAGGCTCCCCTTCTATATCGTGAATTACCTTAGGTACTATTGCCGTAAAATTTTCCTACCATCATGGATGCTGGTTGTCACATCGGAAGTTTGGTATGGAATCCTGTAGCTTTATTCAATGAGGAGGATGTTTGTTTCTTGATATGTCTCTCAATTATTGTTTTAAATATCATGGCTAAGAGAAAAAGTGTGATGAAACATTTCAGTTGGTACACAATTTTATAAAATTTCATTAATTGTCAGTTTTTCCCATAAATTCAGAAGTCAAAGATGAGTGTTGAGATCTAACCTTGTATTCATATCTGAGGCATGCTCCAAAAATTAATAGCTTTATTCTAATTTCCAGTGTATACAAAATGAAGTCATGAATATGTAATAGTTGCTGTGATTGGGAATTGGTTATTTCTGTGTAATAGTTGAAGATTCTTTCTGTAATCTGCGGAAATGTTTTACCTGGGATCGAAAAGGAAATTTCTGTCTATAAGTGATACTCTCCGATGCTCCTCCACGATGTTTAGTATAGGTTTTTATACCGAGCATGCGTTAAGGTTCATGTTATATGTTTCAGGGGCTACCACAATTACATGTGCACGTTTGTTGTAGGAGTTAGCTTTCACCAAGTATTCTTCGATCATTTCGTTAATAATTAGTTAAAATCACCTTCTTCAACGGCTTATGTAACTTGCACGCGTAGGTCTTGAGTTCATAGATTGTGCAACTAAAAATATGGACAAACACTACGTTCATTTCAAACCTTTAGAACTACTGGTAACTTAATATGATGATAATTGAGTAGAAAATGCACGAAAGTGCCTGGCGGAAGGCCAGATTTGAAGTCGTCATGATCTCTGCAGTGTTCATATGTTTTTCACGGAATTAAATGAATTTTTGGATGTTAGGCACCTGGCTTCGGAGGCTATAGTATTTAAATCACTGCTTGCCTAATTAATGCCTGCTTGTTCGAGTCCGGTCTTGGTGGAATGAAGGGTACAGTTGTACGTGATTATGCACCTCGTACATTGTAAAGGTGGAATTAATGGTCTTAAGTACGCTTGATGAAATAAGGACGATAATATTATTAATATCCGTTTAAATGAATCGGTTCGGAGATCAGCGTTGAATTTTTGTACATCATGTTGATATCCTCGAGATCATCCTGATTTATTTTATGTTGGATTCATCGTGAGTAACCTCAAGTGCCAGCGAAGTGGCCGTTCCTTCGTCTTTTTGGTGAGCCGCGTGTTATTCCTTCCGGTGTAGCAGCCGCTTATCCAATTCAGAGCCATTCCCACTAACCTATCTTCCGAACTGGAACGCATCCAAGACTCCACACAGCTCTTATGTTCGGCCTACCCCACTTCACCCCTCATCCAGCCAACCCTTTCCCTTCCATTTCCCCCTCTCCCCGTTTTATTTTCTTGCAACAGTGGTGAGGACAGCTCTTCGTGTACTTGAGCGCTTTGTGGAGTGAACAAAAAACATTATCCCTTCGCAATGAAGAAAGGCAGTGAGATTGAGCGATTGTATCCCTTTGTTTTATGTGTCATTTTTCTCAAATATATTCAGCCTGGTATGCTCTGATACCCCGTTGAGTGGCATCAAGGTCACCAATAGGGAATACGCTTCTTTCTATTTTGTGTTTTTGATATTGAAATGTATTTAACGTATTATTTCTAGCGGGTATATTACATTCTCAGGATATATTATTTTATAAGTGTTGAAATATAATTTTTCGATGCTCTAAAACGTTTCCTTTCACCGTAAGAACCAAAAAATAACTTTCCACTTCTCCTTCATTATTGTATTAAATTTCTGTGTTTTATCAAGTTTTCGTTTTCGATACTTTATTCGCCACTTTTCTCCATTCTCTCATTCTACATCAGTTTTTAAATCCATATCTTCAACGTCTTTACCACGGAGACTTTAAAAACCAGTTTTTGAGATTCTGTAATCTGTTAACATGCAGGGAAGGGAAGGGTGGCCAGTTCATTTCTTCATTTGGGGTGATATAAGGCTTCATACGGGAATTAAATTCGAGACCCTTTTCTCACTAGGTAAGAGGCCAACCACTGGACAAACACGCTCCCCTATAGTATGTTATTAATACGCTCCCCAATATTACGTAATAATGTATATAAAAGCCTTGCTAGGATTACAAAAAATCAAATTAAACAACGGAAGGATTCGAGGGGATCATAAACAAATGTGAGGGGCGCGAGTCTTTATGACGTTAGTGCAGGAGATTTCTGTCTCCTACTTTCCTTTAGTGTCACCGTACATAGTCGTGTCTCCTGTATGCCCCTGTATCCCTTCCTCACCGACTTTCAGAATTTTCGCGTCGCCCCTAGAGTTTCCCCCACACCCGGATATTCTCTCACCCCGGTCCAGCCTCTCCCAGATCGCTCATCCCTCAGTCGAGCTAACTAACTTATTTGATCGAAGCATATAGTCTCTTTTTCGGGATTTCAACACTGGTTATTTTCTCGCTTGTGAGTTTTTTTTTTTAGACGGCTCCGAACAACGAGGCACTCTTGTTATCGATACCCGTTCTCAAAAGAATTCTTATCAAAAGCGACGTATTTCGAGCGAAGGAGAGGGGTCAGTCAGTCAGTCAGAGAGCTTGGGGGGATAGGGCGGACGTAAGAATGTAGCGGGGGAGACGGACAGGGGGGGGGGGGAAGAGGAGACTGATAGGGAGTTAAAGGCGTTTTTGTCGAGACGTGACAGATTGTGCTTCCCGCACCCCCTAGCCCCCCACCTCACCGTCGCCTTCCCTCCCTCCTTCCCCGCCTCCTCAGCGTGTGTCGCCGGCAAATCTCTCTTACACTGGAAGAATTTGGAAAGTCATTCTTTTTTCCTATTATTATTTCCTCCCGATCGCTTATCCTGATCCGAGGGCAATTGTGACATATTTTAGCGTGCCCACCGCTAATTTTCCTCGGCAAGCGACGTGCGCATCATGTCGTTGTGATTGCCCGAGAATTGTATCGTTTCTTTTCTGCTCGGGGATAGATTCTCATCTCTTTCCTCCTCTAAGCCCTTGGAATATCCACTTAACTTGTGCTTTCCTGTTTGCCATTCGCGCTATGCCTTTCCATAAGGTATAGCGTGTCACGGTGTAATCTGACGTTATCGACGTTTCTTCTCTATTTTTGAGTAGGCTTGGGAGATTCCGACACCAGTTTTAATGAAGCTATGAAAAAGAAATGATTGTCTGCCATTTATTTATAGCAGGCAGACTGAACAGAAATCGATTGTGAAATAAGCGCTAAAATCGCTAATTTTCCCCGGTCAGCGACGAGCACATCATGTCCATGTGACCGCTTTGGAGCTGCATTGTTTCTTTTCTGCGCGGAAGTAATTCCCATCTCTTTCTTTCCCTAATCCCTCGCAAAATCTATCAAACTTGGATTGCCCGGATAGCTATTTGCTCACTACCTTTATATGAAGCGTGGGCCTACCCAATACGATTTGACAATTTCTATATGTCTTATGTAATTTTGAGTGATCGTGAGGGATTCCGATACAAAATGACATCAACTTTTGGAAAAAAAATATTTTTCTGCCATATTATCATTTTCTTGTTATCACTTATCCTGATACGAGGGCAATGGTGACATTTTTAAGCGTCCCTACCACTAATTTTCTTCAGAAGGCGACGCGACGTGCTTATCATTCCTTTGAGTCCGCTTGAAAATTGTTTCATTCCATTCCCCAGAATTGATTCCCTTCAAGTCATTCCTTTTGCTCCCCCGAATCTCTGCCTGTGCATTTCTTCTAGCTTAAAATTTCTCAAGTTTATGGGGAGCAGAGGTGCTTGAAGGCTAAAATAATTTTTAGGACGAATGGTAGGCAGTTATATCTTCCTATTCGGTGATATAAATATTTTGTATAGAGTACTCGTAGTTATCTATGATCATTCTCATGATTCTCGTGGCCCTTCTAGATATAATTTTTATTACCTATGTTTCCGCTGTAGTTTTGAGTGTTCATGAGAGTTTTCGATAACAGAAGGTGACGCGGAAAGTAAGTATTTTCCTGCCATATTAATAATGGTTTCTCCCGCTTCATAGTTGTTCCTTCCCTTTCCAATGAATAATTGCTATTGCCCCGATGTGCCATTTATCTCGCGCTAGCATATTTCAATTAGATTTTTTTGTACAATCTTGATGAATGTTCATCATTGGGATGTTTACATATGATTATGGATGGTTGTCATATTCATTCACCTTCATTACATAATGTCGCTAACTCAGGCATCTTAGGAGAATTCATCACGTATCATTTAACCGTTTTTCCTTTCGCAATATAATTTGATATTAAATACCTTTCCAATGTATTTTTGAGTGGCCGTGAGAGATTCTATTTGTCTGCACGCCTCGTTAGAAAAGCCATTTACCAGAACTCAACACATTGCTACGATTGAGCTTACGCTTACGCTTAGCATTCTTACGCTCGAGCATAGAATTTAACCCTAGCCAAGTTATAACTCACATATCAAATAATATACAGCCTGATGCATAATTCTCGCATCTTGGAGTGGATGGTTTTTCACCCGCCATTTATTTTAAGCTAGATTTATTTTCCTGATGTTATTATTTCGGTTCGATTTTGTGTTGAGCTGCCTATTTAATAACTTCATTCTTTATTGCTATACTTATGTGCAAGTCTTATTTTGCGTTTTCATGAGTAGCATCGGACCTCTACCCTTTTATCAAATAAAGGGGTGCTCCCTCCTAGGTACGTTTTTGTATTGGCTACTTAGATCATTCAAGCAACTTGCGGAAACGATTTTCTATTGTGTTAAGTTGCCTTTCGGATAGTTGCCTTTCAATTTCAACCAAATTTGGGCTGAATGCACTTTCTTTGAGGGAAAATTGTCCTTGAATCGAGAGCAGTTATCTGTGAAACCTTGAAAAATGTCGAGTTTAAATATTCCTCTTTGTTAATACTGGGAGACTTGAGGAATTTAAAAATTAGGCTGGTAAACATCGTACTTTTGCCATCTTAAATGGCTACTTTTTTTAAGCAGCGGCCTTCCACATATCCCTCGCCGGTGTCATAACCTAAAAACTGTTCCCGAGCCCACCCAGTGAAGAATTCCTTTCCCCACTCGGCGGTTGTGCCACGAAAAATCCTCCCGCACCTTACGAACTTCCCACTTCCAAGGGAGCCTAGGCGTCCCTCAGTCCACCGCGGTTGCCAGCACCCCCTCCCCTCCCATCTCCCTCCCCCATCCCACCCCTCCCGCCCTCCTACCTCACCAGAGTATTCTCAGAGACTCGGCCTCCCTAAGCCGGCCCCGGAGCCGATAAAATTAGTCTGCCTCCCCACCTCCCTCCTCCTATCCCTCCCTCTCTCGTTTACCTCTTCAACCCCCCTTACTCCTCCTCCCCCGTATAGTCATACCATATCTTTCGCCTCCGCAGCCGGGGTGGCGGGCGGAACTTAAGGACTTCCAAATCTTCAGGAGCGGGGTTTGAAGCCCACGCGCGGATTGGAGATGTTTACTCGTCCTAAGTCCCCTCTCATCTCCCCTCCCACGCGACAGCCACAAGAATCGATTCCAAGACCCTTAATGTCGACGCGGTGGCATTTGTGCAAGCTGGGAGACATCTAAGGGATATCCTTCCATTGATCCCATTGGTTTTATAAATTTTGCATGCAGACTGTCGAGGATATCACTGAAAATATCATTTAATATGTCAATTTTGTAAAACATTCGCAATGGAAACTCAGTAGAATGAGCTCATACAATCTAAAAGATAGGGGTGGAGCAACATCAAAATAAGCTATGTACCGTGATAAAATGTGTATGCTACACTAGGGATGGTTATTACTTACCTCTTAGTCTTTCATTCATCCACATCTGCATGTTACTCCGCAAGCCGCCACAATTGGCCTTTGTCGGAGAGTGTTTTGCAACCAGCTGCTGTTGGCCTAAATATTAGTACAAGCGTTATGGGTTTCGTAAAAATACCACTTTCATTTTAATTTTATAGCACTTTTAATTATAGATTATACCATTTTGTAGTATCTATTTTTTCTTTATTTTCATAATGCATCATTAGTAGATACGAATAAATGTGGTGAAATACAGTTATTTGAAAAAATAGGGAATAGTTTAAATAATTATGCGGTAGAACAATAATAAATTAAGGAATAAAGGTATAAAGGCCTGATTGGCGCCCATGCGATTCCACTCCAGGTGACGTCACAGGAACCTAGCTTCTGTACGAGTAGATAGGAGTTTTACATCGTCTGAGATTAACAATGCATGCATGAGGCACAGAGCTCAGGGAAACATGTCTTATTAATCACCTATTAAGTAAATATATAGGTAATTAAGTAAATAATAAGGTATAAATTAAATAATTGAAAATGATGTTAGTAGCCTGAATATCATTTACACAAGTTGAACATCAACATTGAACAAGTTTCAACACTTTCTTCCTTGCCGTTTGCGTCTGTCAGTCACAACTAGATTGTACTGAAAAACCTCTCTTCATCTACGATACTACCTGGTGTCCAAATTGTGTGTTGTGCAGCATTTCCAAACTCGGATTTTTTGGCAGATGGCAAGAAATATTTGCTTAACATCGCAGAATCTACCAGGGTTCTCTCTCAACCTCTCTAGTAGCTGCCGATGAAAAACCATGCAACCACCTATGAAGAAGTAAGGCCCTACGTCCAGTGGCGTAGCGAGGGGCGGGGGGTCCGGACCCCCCTCTCTCCCTTCCCGAAATATAAGTCAACAATTACTTCGCATCATCATAAAAGAAAATATCATATTGAAATAGTTAGAATTTACAGAAGATTTCTTTCAAAATTGATGTTTTTTCGATTGTGAAAAGTGTTAAAATTAGTTTAAAACCCTCTGCTTAGTACCTTGCTTTTCAAAAATTTTCCCCGAGAGGAGTCCCAGCCAATAAGCGGTAAGTGTCGGCGGGGTATTTCAACAGCGCTCGGCACTAAATTTACGAATTTTTCCATCCAAAAGGCGAATTTGCGGTTTAAATATCATAAAAGTCCAATCATCGCGCCGATGTCACTTTTATTCACGTGCATCGCAACAATATCGCATTTATCGCATACGCGATGTTCACGTATTATTAGTAATGGTTATTTTGACTACAGCTTAATTTTTATTATAGTCCCTTCTTATCTGAGGACAAAACCCAACCTTTTGGTAATATATCTGTCGTATTTTATCGCTTCCGTCGGACCTGAAAATGTTGCGGTTTTCCAGAATTCCATGGAATGTGCTTTACATAACCTTTAGCTCAATTATAAAGTGAAGCTTTTCAGCGGTGGAAACTAGTTTTAGGTTTTTTATCTGAACTCATTTCGCTGAGTTTCCATCGCGAATGTTTTACAAAATTCATATTTAAATGGTATTTTCGGTGATAAATTCGGCGTATCTAAACTATTTAAGATATGTCTTAGAAGGCATATAAACTGGAAAGTTAGTCTCGTTAATCAGTCATTCAGGCATGACCTACTAGTGACAAGCGATTCTTATTCTTGTCGTACCATATGTGAAGGAAGACCCCTTCTCACGTTGTATATTCTAGCCATCTATTTTTCATTTTACACCTAATCCTATGCTCCTAAGAATTCATTAACGGAAGATTTTTGCTACCAATCATGCCGCAATGACAATCTTTCCTTTTCGCGGATTGTGAAGCTTCATGTTTTGTCTGGTAATCAGGTATTTTTGATTGTTGTCAGCCAGTTAGTGAATAAGATAAAGTTTAATAGTTTGCTAATCGTGTCCCAAATCAACGATAGTTGGGCCTACATTTTGCCAGTCTTCATGAAAATACAGCCTGAAAAATTGTAGAAGTACTAATTCTCCATCGGTAGCATACCATGCACAGGCACTGCCTCAAAAGAAATTTGCTTATAGGCATTTATTCGGCGGAGTCTCTCAAGGGGCTGCTCTCGGTCTGTAGATGAGCAGTGCTGTCTATATATTATATGAACAATTTATATGGTAGAAATCCAATTTTAATCCCGATGGTGATATTTCTCGAGGTGGCACATAAGTGGTAGATAATTTCTAAATAAGCACGAAAAAGGTTCTGAGCGCTGTTGCAGTTGATCTTTAAAATCAGTTACAATGGATTAATAATTACTTATTCCATATTTACTGAGAAGAATTGTTGTAAGTACAACGTGCGATCACCTGTCGCAAAATAGTATCACCCAAAATGGAGGATGAAAATAGGATGCGAAATGCAAAGCAATACGTTTGCCAAGACTGATGAAAAGAACGAGTTCTGATGTTCGTTATATTTTATGCATGTACTACATTCATAAAGGTGACGATCAGGTCGGTGAATGTAAAAATAACCAAAAAGAAAATCGCTACCATTAATTGAGATACTTTTACTCATCATGAATAAAAATAATCGTTAGTACACATCCTCAGGGTGGCATAATGTGCGGAAATCATTGTCAGATTGAAAGCGTGGAAATTGCAGCAGTGATCGTTTTATTTAACATACACATTTATCTTTCGTTACCACAAATACAATTCTGTTACGCTTTTATATAGATACCATTAATCATTTACGTCCCATCTCTTTGTCCCCCAATCCATGGTATCGGGGTTAAAACAGCCCTCCCTCGCCCACAAGCAGTTGGCGTTCGTCATTTTTTTGTATGATCGTCGCTTCGGGGCGGCTGAAGCGAGCGCTCGCCATGAGAGCGGCGCCGGCGACTGCCTGCGTCCTCGCCGTGCCGCTCGCCGCCATGCCCGCCAGGCCTCGGGTCCCAATCTCCTTCCGCCAGTGGTTCTTCCTCCAGGCAACTTCCTCGCCAAACGAACGGCCCCTAGTTCTCAGGAACAGTTTTCCTCTCAGGGACTGCCTGGAATCGCTTTAGGAAGCGTAAACCCCTCCAGGATCTACAACAGTGTTGCGAATTCCGTCCCACGCAGTGTAATCAGAGGGCTAAAATCAAAAAAAGCTGGAAAAAACTTTTCAAATGGTTTTATTTTCAGTCAGGATGATGAGAATTCTCATTAATTTCGTCCATTCATTAGTTCCATCCGCAAAGCATATCGTTTTCCATGATTTTTTTGCGTTTAAAACTGACATTGGCCCAATTTTCAACGAATTCCGCAAAAACTCCACTTCCTATGGCCTAAAAATTGCTGAAAATTTGTGAATTTTCCATACTCTTTTTAACGTTCAACTACGGCGCTCCTTTTTATATAGATTCCTAAGATCCCATACATATTTTCATATTTGGAAACATTTTTTGGAAATATCTCTATTTTCTAGAAAAATAATGAAGCCTACTTAAATGACATTATTCCTCACCCTGATTTTAGTCCCAGGCAAGTGAAAAACTGGAGGTGGAGGATTTCATCCTTTGGTTTATTATTCTTTGGACCTGTGCGTCAAATTAATCAAGTAATAATTGTCACAGAGACTTGAGGAATAGCTATATTTTTCTAGTGTAGGATATCGGAGAACGTCTTGAACTCTCAAATTTGATTTATATGTCGATTCAATGGATACTCAAATGCTGGTAAGAGTCAGTTGTCGAGTGCAAAGTCCAAGTTTCTTCCCATATTATTGTCTGATCGTTGACATGGAGTATGAATTGTACTGCGGATGAAGTTGAGATTATTTGACAAAAGTATATTCCCTAGTTATTTTCGTGATGAATTTTTTTCAGGTTGTTGATAAGATTTCTATGCTCGTGGTATACGTGTAAATAGATTTTCTAATGCATCTAAATCTAACAATCGTCTACAATTGAGGGGGTGAGAAGCCAAAGGGTACAAGTGATTTTGTTTCATAAACAGAGTTCGGTACAGAAATTAAGTAAAGAAAACAAACGACCAGACATTAAGTAGTGCATTTGATTGCAATGCACTGTTTAATAGTATACTTTTAGGGAATTAATTATGTTAAGCATTCTGTGTGTTCCGACCTCTAAAAGTACTACTTTTTCGATTTAAGAAGTTCTTTATGTTTTTATGTTCTTTGTTTCCTAAACTCAATATCAAATATAGACTTTCACAAAATTGATTCAATAGTGTTGGCTGTTTATTGTCATTTACCAGGCAGTTTTAAATATAATTTCAACTCCAAGATGAAGCAATTTAAGTGTCTATAGTTTTTTGGTATGCTTAGAATTTTATTTCCTTCAAAGACGATAGAAAATGTTGAGATCTGTGTCGCCTCGATCTAATATACTGTGGAGTTATATTCGTGTATATCTTCCGCGCATTTTGCTCAAATTCGTGTTTCGATATGATCAATGAACCTCAAATTCTCTCAACTAGAAAAAAATATGGTTTCGTTCGTCAATGTGCGATTTCATAGTGATTGATGGATGAACGCAATAGCTTTGGATGTTAGTCATCCTTCTTTCACTGAGTCTGATAAAGCATTTTAATCTAGACCTTAACTTAGTGGTTTTAAATTCCTCGATTGTGGAAAACCAGTCTGACTGCGAGACGATATCCTTATCTCGACCTCCACCCGAGACTTCGGGAGTTTTTATAATTCTGACCATTCGGACAGTCTTTTAAAGCTTGGCCGATGTCTTTCAGCTTATTTGTGCAAATGAGAGAGAGACATTGTTGTGGGCAGCTTGGCAATTAAAGTTACCCCGGAGATTTGAAAGCAATTGCTCTTAGCTGAATTACTTCCCAGCCCTTTTATATTTGCCCTTGATCGTGAACGGGGCGATTGTCTCGGACAGAGTGACTAGGCTTTGAGTGAAAGAGTACAACTGAAGAAGCGTTTTCCACACATTCTTGGACTTGATATCTCCGATTCCACTTTATTACTTTATCACTATTTCCAGTAGTAGCAGTGTCGCCCACTCCTTATCAGTTACTCTATCGGGCACTTGGCGTCCATCTTCTGTCCTCTTATCTTTAACGGCAAACTCTTGAGAAGAGTCAAAATGTCTTCCAAACTCACATAAATTATTCCACCTCGTCCATTAGTCTTCACTGGTATATCCCATCCCCTCTTCCGATGTCTGCCTAATCACGTATTTCGTGCGGAATACGCATATCTAATCTCATAATGTAAAAAAACCACGTTGATTTTTCATTCCTTTCAAAGTATAAAACTATGCTTTATTATGTTCGTAATAAATAGCCATTTCTATAAATTTCCAATAGTTTTTTTCCATTAAAACGTTTTGAATGCATTTCTTACTTGTAGTTATTAAAGAACAAAAGTTAATACCCACTAAATCTCGGAGTTTTAAGTTTCGTCAAACTACGAAAATCTTTAGGGTCATGCGAAAATCCTAATGAATAAATAACATGTGCATTTTTCCATTGTATTGTCATTTAATCATTAGGTAACACTTAGTTTCAAGTGTACATTAACACCAATATTTAAATAGGGTAGTAAGCAGTCAGGAGGAGAAGGATCGCATCTTCGACCTCACAACAATGCGTATGCGTCGTTAGAATCGTCTCTTATCTGACATTTCGGAACCTGGATTGGAAGAATTTTGCATTGCTTTAGAATTCATGGATTTTATTTCACCACATAAGCTCTCCCCTGAATTTATGGGTAATACATATTATTTAGATTTAACTCATAGAATCGTGAATTTAGTTCCAATTTGTCCACATGTTTCATTATATACGTACGTCACGCATTATCTACTGGTCCAGAATTGAACCGCTTTAGAATTATTTACGTCGATGCTCCATTAAAAACTTGTCTAGAGACCCAGGTTCATAATTTTATTTTCCTCGATTAATACCTTTTGGAAAAATAAATTTGAAAATATTTCAAAATTCACGTCATCCCTCCTCGTTGGATTTACTTAAATACAATGAAATCAACTCGAAACGTGGACATCAATTTTTGGGAGTGAACTTTGCATTAAAATTTTCACCAAAATTGGATTATTTTTCGCTAATTAGAGCAATTTTATGTAAAAAGAAGAATTGTTCGGAATGTATTTAACCCAAATTTATCATCCGATCGAGTGGCTTCAGCTTGGTCGTGGAGAGAGTCAAATACGCATGTTCATCACAATCAAACGCGGAAAAGATTTTTTTCATTCATTCATATTGGAATATTTAAAATTTCCTCTCCTCCCCTGCGTCGTTGATTGTTTTAACACTTGTTGAAGGCCTGCGCCCGCGGTTCAATTTCCCCTCGTCCTCCCAGCCCCTTTGTGTGAAATCAAATTCGTTTCATATCGAAATGAAAGCGCTCTATTTCCTCCGGTCGCCGGCGACCGCCCTGCCCTCTCCCTCACCTGACCATGTCCCTCCCCGGCTACCCCCAACCCCCTCCAACGGCCCTCTTTGCTCCTGCCACTCAATTCCAATTCCATCGCTGACTTCATCATTCAGCCTCTGAGTGTGTTTTCCTCGCGCGAGGAAAGGGAAGGAGTCGCAGAGAAGAGAGAGAGAGAGCGAGATAGACTGTAAATAAGTGAGCCTTCCTTTTATTCTGCTTCCGTCCCGAAAGAGGAGGGATGCCAGGTCAAGAATCCTGGGAGCCGCGAGGTTTGGGCTCGGGCGTGAAAAATCACGGTTCTCCTCTCGTCTTTGTGTTTGTCTCTCTCGACTCTGAACCTGGCCTCTTTGCCAAAAGCTCTGCTTCCGAGTCTACCGCCTTCTCTTCCCCGTTCCTCTCCCATTTCGTTTCTTTATTGTTTTTCCGTCAACTGCCAACATACATTCCTTCATTGAGATAGAAATAAAAACACTGAAATTCCATGTGTTTAACTTTTTAAGTAGGACTCGGGTTTTCCCATGTCTTACCATCATTGGAGAATCTGATGGTTTCCTTAGAAATCAAACACTGCAATTCCACGCGTAAATTTTTAATGCACGACACGGGTTTCGCCTCAGCGCAGCAGGATCAGGTGATTTCATGATGCCACGCTGTGGCGCAACCCGGGTCCTGCAATGAAAATTGTGTGCGTGTTAAGCCGGAGACCCTGACGTTTATCCATTCCTTTCTTTTATCCTCTCTTACCATGCTCTTTCTGTGTTTAAGTGTCCCGTACCCGTTTTACTCTGCCGAATCCGCCCGCGGCCGTGTTTCACAGGGTTCCGCTTGAATAGTTCGAGGTGATGGGAAGTGTGATTGATAGTGTGAGTTTTGCTATCATTTCCCTTCATCGTCCTCATTCACTGCCTCTTGGTGAGAAGTAACCCTAGGGTAATTGAGCGAATGTGCCTTGAAGGTCTGGCTGGAAAGGACAAAACAATGCAATCAAATATTTTTTACATCGCCTAATTTTCAAAAAGGTAAATAATAAGGAAAATAATTAAATCATTTGTAACCAAGAGCTGTTCTTTCTTTATCTGATGAGCTTTAAAGTGCTAATTACCGTTGATAAAACGTTTGACTCTAATAATTTTTAATCAGCCTGATTACGAGAAAAGAGTTCAAACGCGTTTTTAGCATAACCATATGTAGTCTTCCTGGGGTGCGATTAGCTTTCATGGAAATGTACCTGTTAAACGAAACTTATCAGCATGAAAAACAACTAAATGAAAATACATTTCATTTATTTGCATTTGTGAAGGGCGTTCCGTTTCTAAATGACTTGCGTCCTTCGTGCGATGTGTTTATTTCACTGTTTGTAGATATTCCAATTAATTTGTTTACTTCGCTCTCATATTTCACTACACTTGCCCGTTTATTTTCGAAGCATGACTCTGTAATTATAAATGACGTGCTATTTATCGAAAATTTGCCTTTAAATTGCGGTGGAGAGAAATGAAGACGAAAGATAAGGAACGGGTTCACTTTGCCCGCGGTGGAAGTGGGACAATTGGGAGGATAATTACACTAGTAAAACTTTCATTGCAGTCGAAAATTTATCTGACATTCACTTAATCGGTCATTTCCTTCCGCCAATCCGCTCTATCTACGTAGGACCCAAATTGCCTGAAACTGCCGTTTTTACTTAATTCTGCCAAATTTACTTAAATGTGACTCAGTGAAACCAGTATTACATTGTGGACAGACATATGTCTCTCAGAGAGTTCCAACGAAACATTTTGTGGTATGTAGCGGTATTGTATGTTAATTGCCGAACATGGGCTCTTAGCACTAGGATTGTTGGACTGAATAAGGTCCAGTACGGTCCAATAATGGTTCATGCTGAAAGCCCTCAGGAAAAGGTAATCTTCATTACGTATAACATTCTATTTATTATCTTTATTTTATTCGTGTTTCTTGTTACAGGTTCTTATCGAATGTACGGGAAGTCATACATCGGGAAATACGCTTTCAGAAATGATATGGAGCCATGCCGGAGGGATCATAAATCTTATTACTGGTTTAAAGAAATGTCTAGGGCCCTGTGCTTTTAACGAGCGTGGCTTCGTGAATTCGCTCTTTTCATTTTCAGAGAAATCAAAGGTTTTTTTAGGGGTTACCGAAGTCACGCTTAGGGCTCCTTGATTTTCGTGAAAATGAATTTCCGTGGCTTCATATTCTTTTCAATGTTTCCCAATGTATTAATTCATATTTGTGGCGTTATTTACGATTTCTCCACGACTTTGAAAGGTGGTCCTGCCTTACCACCTCTTGTAAAAAAGGAAAAATATAATGAGATTGCAGAAATTCTCATTCGCGAAATGCAAGGAGTTACAACAAGCCTAGTCATACGGCGACCATAGTTAAAATTAAAATTTTCGAAATTTTTTTCTCCTATGTTTGCGTAACCATTTTTACTTAGAGGAGATGAAATTCCTGGGTATAAGGATGTTGGTGATAGGAAGACGTATTGTTCCGTCAGAATGATTATTGTTTGCCCGCAGTCACTGATGGCACGCAATAATGTCGAGCACGTCTCCTTCCTGCACGCAGTTCAAAGCCCTCCGCGTATCAACGGTGCCCACAGATCGAATCCCTTGGAATGTGTGAGACGATATGTTGGGGAGTAGACATTAGTACCCCGGGTTCATCTTTCCCATTACATGGGGAATTGCTGCGGGAGTTGCGAGGAACGCGGCGGCAAACAGTAGAAATAAATCAATGGACTCCGGACCAATCTATCACCGGGGCGATTTTCTTTCCCGATCGTTCGCGACGGTGCGGTGCGCCCGGCATTGCTACCTCCCATTGCCGCTCAGAACCCATCGGCATCCGCTGATTTAATTTCCTATTTAACAACTAGCTGATGACTCCGCGGTGAATCACACCCACTTGCAGCCCGTGCGCGTACGGACTACTCCATCGTCTAGCGAGATGCTTAGGTTTTTTGAACTAGGTGTTTCTTCCATTCCCACTCGAATGCCCTCTCGGCGTAATGGGCCAATAAAAAGAAAGCACATTAACCGACGCGAACTGTTTCCCTTCTGATGCTCTCAATATATTGTGATACCGGGGACAAATGTTTATCCGCACACGTCATTCTGAAATCCCCTCACGTAGCGTACGGCTATTTGAGAAGACTTAAATAATCGCAACCTGTTTTCTTTCCGAGACGTTAAGGTTTACGTAATTTTTTTCATTCCAATTGTTCTTTTCATGTGAACGAGACGACAAAGAGTTGCCAGGTGATGTTTTAAGGCTTAAATTTACACCGATACTTTTTTATAATTTACTCGAATAATTTTCTTTACAGCTTAATCTATTTCAAAGAAGACATTTAGGTGCTCCCTTGCACACCTTACTTTGTACTTCTATTTATTGTTTCTCGTCTCCGGTGGCATGTTTTATACGGTTTCATCATACACTTGCTAGTATAACAATACACTGCTTTGGGAACCTAGCTACTTTTATTAAGTTTTTCTATTATTTCTTATGGAACTAAATAAATTTAGGCAAAATATATGTTTCAAATTGAATTCCATATTAATCCAAGTTTAAATCTGAATTGAATGGAGGTCATTCTTCCATATATTATAAAAATTCCCATTTCTTGGCCTTTGACTCTAAAACTTTTTGTCCCTGTCAAATATTGCCTGCAATTATTTCTGTATTCCTAAACTACATTTTACAACTAACTCAAATCATTCATCAACGTATTCAGCATGGCATGGCATGCAGCATTCAGGATTTTTATCGATTGCATAGATTTAGTCCGTATCTCCTTAAATAAATTGGCCAAAATGCTCACATTTTGTAAATCGATCGTATTATAGGTGCCTGTAAATTTCTTTACTGACCTTCTCACGTCAACTCATCGCCCTTATTCACAGCCGTTGCTTTTGCCTTTCTTGATGCCTGGGCACTCCCCTTATCTGCCTCTCCTTCATTTACCAGTTCAACTTCTATCAATCCGTCTTCCGTGCATCCAGACACCCGCCCTCCCATGCACTCTTCCGCCCCTGCGCACCTGCATCGCCCTCGTAATTCGTCATTTCATCGCAGCTCTCATTCTCGCTCGAGTCCCTCCGTTGCTGCACAGGAAACGTCCAATTCTTGCCCTGTAATAGTTGTCATTTTCCTCCCTTCCCATCATTCCTTTATTAGCGCGGACTGAAATGTCATCATTCAGCCGTCAATTGACTCTTATTATTTCAAACTGATCACCAATTATTTCTTTAATTAGTATAATACTGCTTGGGGTTGAATTAGCTTGGAGGTAGTATCCCCTGCCTTTGAAAAGTCTTATCTGTTATTATAAAAATGATTTCCTTATGAAAATATATGTTCGCTCACCAGTAATTCATGACGTTCCTTCGACTTAGAGCTCTTAAGCTCAAATGTCAATGAAAATAATCTTCCGTGCGACTACATTGTACTTTACGTTTCTAACGCAATGTTAGCATCCTTAAATATGTGGTAATATCTGCCTCATTTGTGGCTGCCCCAAAAGATACCGTCATAGCAACATCAGGGAAAACAGTTTCCCGGAAACCAATTGCGAGGTTATCAGCGGTAAATATTCAAGGTACTCAGACTGCAGACGACTTATTTACTGCCAGGAGATATGAATGCAGCGGTCGCATATCATCGGCTTACTAAATACATGGAATGGAAAAGGTAAAATTTCGATGGAAATTTAAACTTCTTGTTTTCGTGGAAAAAAACGACTTACTCGTTCCGACTGTGAGACAGACGAGGAGAAACATGATAGCGAATTTTTCTTTGTTGTTCGCTGCACGCGCTCTGTGAGAGGTTTCGCTTGGAATAACCTTTCGGCGGGGCTATCCTTCCTCGGCTGCCCGCCCTCCCTTATCGTCGTCCACTTATCCCCGTCGCGTCGAGGGCGAAGGGGCGGCTCCCGCGACTCCCATTCTCTTCTAATTGAGACGTTATCTCCTCATCTCAACACTCACCAATCCAACTATTCCTCTCATTCCCCTATTCGCCCCTCCCCTTCCCCCCCCCCCCCCCCCCCCCCCCGTCTCATCTTCTCAATCTAGCTGCACTCGACTTCTTCCGAGTTCCCACACTCCCCCTCCCCACTCCTTCGCTCTCTTCTCTTAATTCCCCCATTCCATCTTGTGCCCTCCTCCCATACCTCCTCCCCTTCATAACCCGTCGTGGGGGTTGGAAGGTGTCTCCTCCTATCCCCTATCTCCTCGTTTCCTCTGCAGGTTCCTCCCTCCCCCCAAACACCTCGGTGAGGAAAGCGTCGCCGCCCATCGGACACCCAGCCCACCTCTTTACGACGCTCGAACACAAGTTACAGTCTTCGACGTTCATTCAATTCAGTGCTAGCATTGTCGTTGGCCGTTCACGCGACCCGGATGCCCTGCTACGGCAGGTGTCGATACAAATTAGTTTATTATCACTGATATAGGGAGGAAGATTGGAACGAATACCCTAGGGCGGGCTCGTGGGGAGGCACCCCTGAGGCCAGGCTCGTAAGTCCGAGACTTTGAAGCAGGGTCCTCGGATGGTGGGCGGACAAAAGGAAGGTGACTACCAGTTGCGAAACCGAATTTTCTTTTCCAAAAGAAATGGTGGATCGTCCTGCGAAGAGGATGATGCTTACATTTTCTCTATATTATTGGGAGGAACAACCACCGTTTATTTTCCTCCCCTCTAATTTTGTCCACCTAAAATTTGCGTTCGTGTCAGGTATCATTTTCTGTGCGAAATGCACAGTAATTGTTGCAATAAAAACTAATCATCCATATTGCATTTCCAATAGAAGGCGGGTGGATCCATTCTTCAAACAGTAGTCTACTTCTTATAGAACTTCGTTTATTGGATTTCCAATGAGATCTGATTCGAGTGTGCACCTCTCATAATATTTATAATTTCAATTGTCATTTCTTTTCTACAAATTGTGACGAATATGAGTCTTCTTTCCTCATTGAAATTTAGATTTTGATCTTTTGGAATAATTCCCTGAATTTTTGCTTCCTGTAGTTTCCTCATACCTTGCTATTGACTATGCTTTGCAATATCGCTGAGCGCTTCATGTTTTGAAGAAAAAAATTGTTGATTAAAACATTTCATTGCGCTTTTATTCCTATTTCGCCATTGAGGAAAACCCGAAAAGACTCTTTCTGAAGGAAATGAAAACATTGTCTTTCTGTAATCTTGGCGAAAATTATTATGTTTTCTTTCTTGGGATCTAGAAGTTCGAACAGTCGAGTGAAATAAGAAGCCTGCTCAAATAGACATGGTAGAGTCCTCTTTTATCATATTGACAACAAAGACTTGCGTATACATACTATGCAGATTTGAATAGCCCTTTCACGGTTAACCTGTTCTGCACTCACCGAAAATTATAAATTTATGGCTAGTAACCTAGCCATAAATTTATAATTTTCGGCCTAGTAACTAGCCAACACACATTTTTTCATTGCATTGTTCCTCATGAGATTCGGTTAATTCCTTTCATATGCTTTTGAGACTGCTCTCAAATTCAAAACATCACTTCTCTCAGTCTTGGGTGTCTGTTTTCCATTATTGAATCATTTCACCTCCCCCCACGATTGCTACTTCCTGTCCTTCTCTTCTAAGGGTCGCCCCTGGCGCGAGTCCCTGCCTACTTTGCGTTCTGCCCGCGGGACGTGTGTTTATCAATCCATCACCGTAGATGAAGACGACAGATAGTGCCCACCCTTTCTAAACTCTTTGGGAGGGCCATTTGTCCCAGGGCAAGGCGTGTTCAGAATAAGTTAACTGACTCACAGGAGGATCCCTTCGTTAATTTAAGAACAGGGGTAATAATGAATACGTGATCCCGTGTTCTACACCATTATTTGGGGGTGAACACCTGTATTGTTTCCAAGATGGACTATTAAACGTGTAGATTTGGAAGTGTAGATTTGAACCCTTTTCTTAGTTTACACCCTTATTCAATCTATGTATGGCTGTTGGTAAATTAAGGCCCAGGTTTCTTCTCCCATTACATCCATTTTTTTCGCTTCGTTTTGCTGTTATTGCGATTGTCTTTAATTATTACGTAATAGATTTTAACATGGCAATTTAAATAGTTTGAACGAATCGCAACAAAGGCAGAACACGAGGAAGTAAGCAGAAGGGTAGGAGAAGGAAGGGTGCTGCGGTGTAGCATAAGCCAAAGGAGAGAACGCTGGGTTTCACTTATCATAAGATATGGGAAACATAATGGTGTAAAAAGGGAGGGATATGTCTGTCGAGGCAGACCGAAAACCAGGCATTTAAGAAAAGCAAAAATAAAAGAAAAGTAATTTTACGTACTCTCTACATGAAACTGTTTGATTCGTTAAACTAATAATAAGACTCTAAAGTTATCAAAAAAAGGACTATCATTTCGATCAATTCTCACCGAGCTTATCGTGACATTTTGTGGGCCGTAGTAATTCCATTGAGTTCTGGAACCGGCGAGAATACGTTTACCGTTTGGCTAGTTAATCATAGTTCAAATATCTTAGAAATAAATAATATAAATCAATTATTTCGGTGTATTGGCATAGCTGGTATTTCTATTTAACTTTCTGAGGAAAAAGTTGTGAAGAAAAGCTAAATAAAGCCAATGGTCGCTAATTTAAAAAAATGTCGGAGAAGTATTCAATAGCCTTTGACCAAATTTGTTTTTATCACAATTACGTACGAGTGTTATTTATCTGAGAAAATGAATAGTTTTAATTCGATGATCATATCAAAGGAGTGATGATTTAATAAAATAATAATTTTGCTGGGCATGCTTGGTGAGTTATGTTGAACCTCGCTCTGATTTTTATGATTTTCACATTTTTAATTTGAATGATTTGATGTCATGCTAAACAACCGAACCACGTTTATTGATAAAATCTACCTTTCATCAACGTAGATATATTTTTCCGTTCCCGAGTCCTCGAAAACCAGAGAGCGACTACCACTGTTTTTACATTCCGCTCGCGTCCATTTTGCGGGGAGCATCGCGGCGTTCGTTTCAATCGGCAATGTGGTGTGGGGGGAGAGGAAGAGGGGCAGAAGCATTAGGCTGACGTCATGCGTTCCCTGTTTCCTGCCCCTGATCTAAATATTGTCGGGAGTCTTTTTTTGCATTCCATCGCGAGGAGCAACCCCTTCGATCGGGAAGGGGAGCGCATCCGAGGAAATCCCAAACAAATGAGCGCGTGGAGCTCACTTGGCGCCCTTCCCCTCCGCTTCCCGCCACAGATGGGTACAGCACCAATAAAGTGAGGCTTAGCTTAGATAGAGTCATAAATTAATTTTTAATTACTAATAAATATTTATAACCACAGTAGATTATTTATACATTGCAATTCATTGAAAAGGAACTAGTGACATATACAAATACAATTCAAGTTATTTTTCATTATTTTTTTTCGATTGTCCTAAGAGGATAAGAATATTGTCCTTTTCGAGATATATTCATATAATTCACATCGTGTTTTTTATTCTCTAAAATGGATGTTCTATCATTCCCTGGTGGTGGTATGGTGAAACTATTGTAGTTAGCATTATTATTCCTCACGATGTATATGACCTAGGCACGTTAGTTCAGCAGTATACAGAAATAAGCGATCACGTTCACATATAAATAAGTGATTTACAAGTAAGAGTTAAATTTTGTAAATGTAACGACGATGTCTATGTGGTATAAATGTTATGGATGTGGTGATTGCTGCGATTTGCGATGGCTACCGTTAGCGTCGGCCTTATCTGAAATCTTGAGTTAGTGGTTTGATTCTCGGTGAAGTCTAATGGCTTTCGTCAAATTTTCTCTTATGGTGTGTTTGGGACGATTGCGAGTAAATTTACGTTAAGGGGCATCGAGATGGTATGGCAGCTAGAGTGCTGGCTTCCCATCGAGATGATCCCGATTCAAATCCTGGTCGTGGCTGAGATTTTTCATAAGCTGCCCGATCCCTACTTGAGTGCTTTGTGGAGGGCACCTCAAGTGCAGCACTCCGGCCGTCGGATGGGACGTTAAGCAGTGGTCCGCTTCGCGCCTTTCGTTAAGGGTAAGCTAGTCCCGACGCTGGATTTCTCTCCACCCTTCCGTCATGGCGCAAATGACCCTTGATGTCGGTCGCCTCCTCCAAATACCATACTATGCGAGAAAAATTTACCTCAAAGTAATCGCTACGCGTAACTCAGTAACTTTTACTCAGTTACTCTGCTCTCCACCCACCCCCTCTTATTTCTCTCCGTAATCCTTCCCGCTCCCCCTAATGCCACCCTCCGCGAGTGAGACACAACTACACACGGGCAGAGTCGACGTGCCCGCGCCCCGCATCGATTTATTTCCGTCTGCTTGGAATGGGGGTCCATTCCGGGGGTGTCGTGTGGGTGGGGGCGGCGCGAGGGGAACACATCTCACCCCCTCGGACCCACCCCTCTCCCTCTCGATCCTGCCCTCATCATCAACCCTCGGGTGGTTCGCTACCCCATGCCACTATTTTTTTTTTTTTTGCTATGGACGAGGAGAATTAGGCCTCTGCGTTTTCCGTATGCACCTAATGCGATGTGCGATACGTTGGAAGCATCGCGTGTTTCGATTTCGAGTTCAGACCTATATTAGGTAAAGTATCAACCCTCCGCATTCAATCCAACTTTCTATATTTAAGGGATTCGTATGCTGGGCATCCGAAATAGGTAAATGTAATTGTTCCCGACCGTGGGGACTTGAATTATTAAAATAATTATTTCACGAATGTTACTTGTTTTGCATCAGATTCCCACCTCATTGCTTTAGAATGTTAAAGTGAGGAAAGTGATGCTAAATTTGTTTCATTTTGTATGTCTTTCACTTTTATTACGGCAAACATTTGTGCATAGTGAAAAAAGTCAATTTTTTTATAAGAGTCGCTTCTCCATGTATTCGTGACTAGCTCGAGCATGAGATGTGAATTCATGAACAAGTATTGGTGCTGCTGCATTGGCAGGAATATCTCTTCTTTGATATTCTCCAAGTGAGTTTTATCTTGCAATATTCCGAACAAATTTCAGACTAGGCTGTGTTGTGCCGAATATTTTGTATCTCATTGCGATACAAAATATTCGGCACTCATATCAGAGCATTTCTTGGCCCAAAAGGTTAATTTAAAGAAAAGTGACGGCTATGGATTGTAAAGGGTTTGACGGATGGAAGTCGGTGATTCTCGATGGATTTGAGTTGGGGGTCAAAAAGAGCTCTTAGGGGATTGGCGTGGGATGGAGATGAGTGCTGCGAGATGGTATGGGAGTTTTTTCGTAACGGTTTGAAAGGAGCGTAGGGTGAAAAGGAATTTTTTAAGGTCTTAGGAGCCAAACTAATTAAGAAAAAGTTCTTCATAACCCCGAGAAAATTTTATCGGACTTGACAGTCTTGACTTAACTTGACACCAAGTTACGCCTCAAACAATCAATTTTAAATTATCACAATAGCTATCACACGAATGTAAGTTGTTTCACGTACGAACTTGTTTTCAACTTTAAGAAAAATTAGCGATGATTTCGCATTTTCCTCTGGAAGTGAGCATTAAGGTATATAAATACATCCCTTTCGTTCTTTAAATATGCCTTAACTCATTGAACGAGAGGTAGGCTTAATCTTGAATAAGCAATGTCTAGTGTTGCACATTTAAATTTCCTATCACACATTTTCAACCGAAAAATACAACAACTTTAAAATTGAAATAGATCGTAAATGTTATGTGGATAGGTTGAAAATGGCATGTGGACAGATTCTCAGGGGGTCCCATATATTTGGCCTAGGTAGGGGCTGACCTATTCGTAGTCGGTCTCGGCACGTTTTGCAGCAGCATAAATATTTACGATAATGATCTTCTAGTGACAAAGTAAAGATTCATTGTCTGGTATTAAAGGAATTTTCATATACTCAACAATTTTTTTTTTCTATGCTTTAGAGGATATCTAACAAAATTTTCCTCGGTATTGGATGGCGTTGTATCCTAGAAGCAAAGTATTTTTGCCTCAAGTCATGGCTATCAAGGTGCTTATTTTCCCGGGAGTATTTCATACAAAATCTGTCAGGCTTTTTTACTAAACCATGTTTTAAGTGGTAATAGTTTCGTCAATTGATTCGGTGATAGTTATGTAATGAAATAAGAAAGGAATCGTTTAGCGTTAAGAAAAATTTTGTCGTACAAGATGAATCAATTTGTCGGAAGAATATTAAGATTCAAAAATATCCGTAAACCAGTGATTTTAAATTTTAGTTATTTCTTACGGTGAGGACTTTTCCTTAGTTCAACAGTGGTCGGAAACGGAGTAAAACACAAATGTATTCGATTCGATCTAAACCGAAAAATGGATCCAATTTTTTTCATGAAATTTATTATTTCGATTGTTAAGCTACAATGCATAATTGTGTGGACGTATGGGGGTTATATGTAACCACTCCTTGCAATCGACATACTTAGTATGTGATAATTACTCCCAATACGTTTGCCAAAATTTTATTTTAGCGACAACATCTTATTAGTGACGTAAGTATAAAAAATAACGTTCGTTGCTAATCAAATTAAAATTTAGTTGCACTTTTCCACAATTATTTTAAACCTTCTTACGTGTTTCGGATCACAGAGCCATCAATTGGTACAAGATCTCGTCTTATTACTTAGAGTTAGGTAATCCATGTGTTGCATGCATCCAAATATCCTTGTGTCAATTCAGCCTTGTCGGATGACAAATGCGGGGCGAAAGAGGGAGGAATGGCATTGAAAATGCCTCTCCAAGGTAGCGAGTGGCTAAATAATGAGCTTTGACTACACTTCAAGGGCTTCAGAAAATTCACCAGAGGCTTTGAAAACGTACAAATCAAGGGAAGTAAAAGCATGGCCTTCACCAATGGAGGTTTATAGGCCTACAAAGTCTGATTTGTGAGCGCACTTGTCTAGCTAAAGCTTCCAAAATCGGGTGAATCCCATAATTTATGAACGATTATAATGTATCGCAACAATTAGAGCTAGCTTTAGGGCAAGTAAAATTTGAAAATACCTACCAGTTGTATTGCTTTTATTCGATATTTTTTCCGAATAAGCTGTGTTTACTAGTCCTTTACTTGCGGACTGTCATTTGGTATACCAATGAGGTTGTCATTATGCAGTAGTAGTAGTAGTAGCTGCAAATGCTCTCCACCTGCAAAATTCGAAGATTGTTCGAATTGTAAACCTTCACTATAATAATGTGATTAAAGCAATTATGAAATCCTCTACAGTTCGTTTAGTACAGCATCTGGTATTAAATAAATATTTCATGGACCACTGTTGTTTTAAAGTGCTCAATTTTTACTTTTTTTCAAATTTTCGTTAATCAGAATATTCCTTATCGTTTTATGAAAGCGCAAAGTATCGATTTAAGAGGATTTTTTAATTTAAGACCAACCGTTAAAACATTTCTAAATTAAAAGAACCCCTTTTAATTTCTTGTCATACTCTACCTATTACATACTTCCACAGCAGAGTGTATGTATATTCTTTTTGAAGCACAAAGCAGCAGCACAAACTTTGAGCGCGAATGCATTATCATAGAGGTCTTACAATCCATCACGTCCACTGGCTCAAATCCGAATTCGTGATGCGATTCTTCCATGATTCATGATGGACATGAATCATGGAAGAATTCATTTTGACAAACCTGTGGCCTTAAGAACGATTTGAAAAGCTTCAGCGAAGTCGGACGAATAAAATGATATTTTCTTCTCCGAATCGGTCTTCTCTCTTTTATTTTGGCTCGATATAATTTCCCGAGGAAAAATGTGATATTAACGCATCCCATCATCTTTCGAAAACATATCTCCAGTCGGAACAGGAAGCGGATGGGTACCTGCCTATTCCTGGCAGTGTGTAACTTAAATGTATCATCATCATCATCGTCGTCGTCGTCCTCCTTCCCCGCCATCACGGTTTCGTGCCGATGTGGCAGCCGACGGATCCTCCCCCCACAGCCTCCCGTTTAATACCGCCTCTCCGTCTCCCCCATTCCGAGAATCAAAACGAGATACCAATTAAAGCTTTCGAGGGGTCTGGAAAGGAGGGAAAAAGATGGAATAAGAGAGGCGGGTGATCTCAGGGAGCGAACTTCAAAAAGATGGTCTCGGTGTTTAGAGCGCGTCCTCCCCAATTCACTCCGTCTCTGTCTCTCCCGCATAATCGCTCCGCTACACGCACGCACGAGAAGGTCCCAAAACGCCGCTTTGGCCTCCGCACGCCACCTATACCCCACTCCTGTCCTCCCCGCCACCACTTTCACTCCCCGTATAATATACAGAGAGAGAGAGAGAGACACGCAGGCGAGCAAAAAGGAACGATCCCCAAAGCGGCGGGCTATCCTGCAATCTATACGGATTGCCTCGGTTTGTCCCTCAGAGTGAGGATAGCATACGGATATAATTGCTTTAAAACACTCTAAACCACGTTACCTAAACCCCATTCCTCCAGCTTTCCGTGCCGGAGACGACCGTTGATTAGCTAATTCCATTCATGAGGTTTTTTTCTCATGACAAATCGTTGTATTATTTTGTTGTATAAATAATTAGAAGAGGTTTTCGTGAGGTTCTCCTAGTATTTAATGTCAGAAGTTAACCTCTATGGCAGATTTTGGAACTCAATGGAGGCTCTCGGGAATGACGCTATCATTTAGAGTTCAATTGATAATTCCCTATGGTGTTGAGTAAATTTTGTCCATGCGCTTGTTTATTTCGAGAGAAAACCGTATTGCCAGTTTTTAGGGGACCTGCTAAGAGGAAATCACATGCTTTGAATGGAAACTATTTTAAGTGTTGAATTTACTAAAATTTTCCAATTTCCTGTAGTTACTGTACCGCCTAGTCTGATTTTCATGGACCCTTGCATATATTTTTACTGAGTTTAGCGCGCATGGGTTAAGCGGCTTGTCCATGGGTAGGGAAAGAGTCGAAGGGAAGACCTCGAAGGAATTCTCGTCTGCGAAGGCGTGATTGGGACTGGTTTAGTGGCTGTCTCATCCGAGACTTGGTATCAATGTCGCTTTGCTCTATTCTTCTCTCCCTTTGGATGCTATTCACAGCATGTCCGTGCCGCACGAATCGGTGGGATCTGTAAGTATGAGGAATTGCTGAGGAAGGTGGGAGGCAGGCGAGAAACTGGCCGCCGGCATCGACGCGCTCTCAACAAAGAACGGCCGGGAAATCGCTGTTTCTGATTCCATCCGTCGGGTAGCGTTCTGAACTCAATTAAGTAAGCAATCGCCATTGGAAGTAATATTATCGTAATCAATGGGATTAGCTTCTTGGCTCTTCGCGAGGGAATCCGTTGATGTAGACACATTATTTCACCCATTAACTTCCATTATTTCTGCTCGTGATAACCTCTCCTACGTTCTCCTTTCGGGTTGATTAGCTATAAATGAGACTTCTCTGCCGTAAGAGGATGCATCACTCCCGTTAGACCGGATTTTTTTGGTGACGCATTAGTAATTTAAAACTTGTACTTTAGGCTTGAAATATTCAGGGTACATGAAAGAGACATTGATCTTCTGTGCGTTACATTTGAAATAGTATTTTCTCATTTGTAATTTCTTTAAAGTTTGGGTAGAGAAAAATGATGAAAAGGGTTTATTCTACACACCCTGAACATTTCAAGGTGAAAACTTATATTCTGCAACTGGGTAATTTGTCGTAAAAAAATTGGCAAAATACGAACAGAACTCGGCGAAAAGCGCCGCTGTAGGCCATCACGATTCCCCATGTCGTTATTTAAACTTGGACACAGTGCACTTAAATTTCGCAGCAAATTGTAAGGTGAGGAAGGATTTGTCCAGTCATTATGAGACATTGTTCATTTTGGCGCTGTAGTCGAGGAAGAATAGACTCAAAAATAAAGTTTTTTTCACTGCATATTTACATACAGTTTAGATCCCAAAAATGAGGAAATTGCGCAGTGGCTGCAAATAATTGGTCCTTCATCGTCGAATTTAAGCAGCATTCATTCCTTCAGTAACTATTATGAATCTGCATTATAAAGTTTATATTCTTACTGAATTTTAGAGCTTCTTCACTAATGTTTGCCTTGTTTGCTGGGCGTTATCGGGAAACTTCAAAATAATCCTAATGTAATACTATATTTACCACTAGTATAATTATTAATTCAGTATTGCCTAGAGTTACCCCTCGAAAAGTGAGGACCATTCGCTGGTATCACATTTCGAATGTTACGTTTTTCCGCCAAGGGCTCAAGTGTGCCTCCTTAAAGGTATGAACGCCTTTTCCTCTCTGCTTCTTTCTCCCTCGCGGAGCACTTTCGCAAGTCGCCGTATCCCTCCGAAGGGCACCCACACACGAGCGATTCTTCGGCGCCACGGAGTGAGATGCGATTTATGGCGGGCTTGGAGGAGGGATCGAAGTTTTCGGAGGGGGAGAAAAGCAGGGCCGGGCGTCTCTGAAGGGGCGAGAGATATATATTTCCCCGAAACCACGACCTCACCCACGCTTCCACCCGACGATCCCCGTCGCTCCTTCGCCACCCCTCCATATCATCATCCCTACTCCGAAGGAGACTCATGAATGACCTTCTCCCCATCCCACCCTCCACTCGACTTGCTTCATCGGGTCTCCGCCAGAGGCGCCCCCGACCGTTTGTTTGTATTTCCACGAACCTACTCCAGCTAAGAAATCCTTTCACACCGAATTCCGAAAAGTGAGAAGCTTACTGATGTGCGAGAAAACCAAGACGTACTTTCACGCCGGTTGGACTCCTCCTACCTTACATTTCTCCTTTCTTCATACCCAGGGCTAACGTTTGCTAAATATTTATTGGCCCATCGCATTTATATAAAATTATCTTGATCAATAGGAAATCCGTGGGCCCTAATTTGAAATTTCGCTGTGATCAAATTGCCTGGTATGATCGAAGCAATTGGATAACGGTGAGAAAGAAGGCAGGGTTTCGAGGATTCTCGACAATCTACCCTCTCCTATCTGTTCTCCCATTCCACCCTAAATGTGCGGAATTAACTCTACTTTTGATTAGTCTGGAGATAACTCCACCCTCTCACAGTCAAACTAACCTTATGTTTCAAGCACTGCGTTTATTTTTCACTGGAACTACCTGAAATTTATGCAATTAGATGTTATCTTTTAACCTTATTGCCTTGCATAGCTTATAATTTTAAGATGTGACTTATTAGTCTCATCTCGTTAATAGCTCATGTCCCAGCTACTTTTTTCAACTGGTGTGCCAATAGGTGCCAAAATGGAAGCTATCCACTTTGGTGCATACACCTGTAATCGCTGTTGGGGATGGTATCTCCTAACCGGCTATATTATTGGAAACTTATTTTTTTTCCTCGTGCCTCATCTCATTGTTGTGCGTCTGTATGCGCTGCGAGGGGTCTTCGATTTTTTTCCTCGCTGGTAGTGGTTTTAGCCGATCAATTTCCACTACCACCTGGACGTCATTTTTTTTCTTTCTTCCTTCGAGATTTCGATCACGTTCTTGGAAGTAGTCGTCAAGCACGGTCGCGGATGCAAGGGATCGATTACAATCGAATATTGTCGGCTCATTCCCGCGTCGTACGAGTCATTGAGTCATTAAAGTGGCAAATGAATGGAACGCTTCTGCATTCCATATCTGTTAGACGTTAATGCACTGCAGTCACCATCAAAAAGCCTTTTTATTTTCTCCCTAACCTTCCCGAGACTTTCTGACATCTTCATGGTTAATGACGCTGTTTCTCATGCTCTTTAATTAATTGAGCAGGTTAAAATTACGGTATTCACGTTACCCGATAGTATATAATGTTTTTGCAGTTTGTAGTAGATAGTATATAAAGCAAGAATAGATGATGATTCCATTGACTGATGAGATAATGATATATTAGTACAAAACCTGATGACTGCTCTAATTACTGTATATATCGAGCATTATGACTCCCTTTGATTTTTAAAGCTTTATTAGGTGATTTTTCGGCCATTGAAAGATATGTGCAGTATGCGTTGATTGTTTTAATTGCAGAACATATACAACATGTTGATTCACGCTGATTGATAAATCGTGATTCAGTATCTTTTTGTGACATGCAGTTTGGTGCAATCGGGTTAAATTGGTGTACAATGTACGAACAAAATACTATACTAACGGGAACTTAGTAAAAAATGAGCAAACCTCTTATTGGGGCTCTCAAAAAGCCTACTCTGATATTTTTAGCTAGACTTGAGGTAATTGGGTACGATGCCAGCTATTTCCCGCTTGGATACAAACCTCTCCTAACCTTTTTAAGATCAAGGGATTAACTTTCCTGGCGGGGTTTCCCTTGTGTGTTTTGCTGGTCGTCGAAAAACCCCATCGCGTCCACTTTTGATGTATTAATTATAGCAACAGCAATTACAGATAGCGCATTATTCGTGAAGATAAGTATGAAGGGACCATATAAAATTTGCCTTAAACGCGAACCCCTATGCCTTCTCTGGCAGAATCTTGAACGGTGCTAGCAAGTAATTCTGTCGCTTGTAGGGTATCCCTCGAGAATTTCAGCCCCTAAACCAGCTGTTATTCTCAATTCACCAAACCATAAGTGCTGGAAGTATATGATGTGAGAAAATGGGAGGAAGATGACAGATATTTTGCCGAATGGATAGATATAGGAAATAATAATTCTCAGAAAAATAAGGTTCTTTAATAAATGGTCATTGTAGCTTGAAATAAAATCACACCAACGCACGCTTATATTTTGTCTTTACTTTTTTGTAAACGGCTAGTGTCTTAAAACGCCTATTGAGTCGGCTTAAGGGGTAGTTTGTTTGTGTGGATAATTTGAATTTCGGTGGGAATTGTCCGTGTATGCTTGAATTTTTCAAGCGATGTACCAACTTCTTTTCGAATTGCCTCAGGGTGTAGAATTCTGTTATTACCAATCCAATCGAAAAAAAAACTTAACTCCCCCATCCGCTGATGAGTTTTTCAAGACTCAGAAAAATGTCCCACTACAGGGAACGGAACACGACGTTTATCCGCCTCGAAATGGTCGTCATGTGTCATTTTCAATTTCATCGTTGTTTTGTCCGGCGAGGAAACAGCATTTCCAAAAAAAAATATCTTTCCCATTTTTATCTCCAAAATGTCGGACCGAGTCGTTTGGTGTTTGGCCCTTCTGATCAAGCGCTCCACTGCGCGTATTCGTTTTTCGTTGTAGTGGGACCGCGTTATGACCTCATCAAGTGCGTAATGATTAATGATAGGCGATGGTAGACCCGCGAGACTTAAGCTCCAAGATGAGTGACGGATTATTTTATGAATAAATAATATCACTTCCTATTGCTGTGAATGTTCAATTTACCCATTTAATGATACCATTATCCGTCGAAAGAAAATTGAGCTCCATTTACGAATGAACCCTTGAATTAATTACAAACTAGGTACGATTCATTTTTGTTTTATTTCGAAGTGGTCTATCCTGTCTTCTGAAATTTGTGAAAATGGGCTTGTTGGTCTCATCCGAAAAATAATCGACCGTGCTATGGATCTACATTTTTAGTCGGTAAAATTACCTAATGTTTCTTTGTGAAACTGAATTCCGAACTCTTACATAAAAGCGGTTAACAATCCTCATTTCATGAACGCTTTGGGAGAGCGTTAAATACGATGAAACGCTATCTTTGAAAATTTTCTTGATGCTCTTTTAGCGGTGTAAAGATGGATATTTTATGGATGAATTTTGCACAGTGTCTTCATTTCAAGATTTCAACTATAAATTTAACCAAATTAAAAGGCTTTGGCAAACTAGAATTAATTAATTCGTATTCTTTTGAGCGAGATACAGAAGTCATTCATATGTATGCAATTTAATTAGGCGTAATTTTTTTTTAAATCAGTACACATCCATTCAAAATTGAAAACAGATAGTAACTTACCGCAAAATCGTTGGTGTTGAAGCCCTAATCTTCCTTTTTTTACCTTCCATCTTTCTCTGTTGTAATACCCGTTCTCTATTGGTATATGGTGGAGTTATGCTTGTAAAATGTTTACTCAAAGTGGCACTATGTTCTGAAACTTTTGTGGGACAATTATTAAAATTGTGTTGAAGTTTTTCTTTGTTTATTTACTTATTCTCTTTTTTATGTACTTTATTTTACCTGCTTCTGGAATATCCTGGAGGGCACGCATTATGCTGCATACCCTTTGTACCCTTGTGAACTGTTGACCACTAGATGCCAAATCCGCTTGTCCGGAAGTGAAACCTTCTCCTTTTATCCACCCCTCTTCCAGCAGCGACCACCCGCCTCTGCCACCCACCCTCTCTCCGTCAATCCCTTGCTACCGGAAGCGTATTACCCGCCTGTCCCCATGCACCCCTCTCCATGCAACAACCTCCATTTTTTACTCACCATTTCACTCCCTCCTCACCTCACTCGAAACATTTCCTGACACCTGGTACTCTGCGTGCGCATTAATCCATGGGAGGTATTGTTGCATCCATATATTCCTATATCGAGGGTTTTATCAATTCGTTTCATATATTTTATAATATATTGGTTCATCTGTTCTTTATTGAGAGATTTTCGATATTTAAATCTGCATGTATTTATCATTCTTAGAAGGAATTCTCAAGAATATTCATCGGAATGAAGTCGTAATTGAGGCTCATAATGAAGTAATAGAGCTAAATTGATTTGTTCCGTAAACTGTGACTGGTTGATCTGGTTTGATTCAATTTAGTCTTTGCAACTGTAGATATATGAATTTCTGAGTCTAGGGGAACCATTAGCCCTCTCCTTCTTACCCATGCAATGAATACAGTGGCTCTTCATTTTGAATAATTTATAATTTGTCTATCGCGATGCAATTAAGTAATTATATTCTCTCTTTCTATTTTCAGGTGAGTGAATTCCATGAGTCAACTTTATACACTAAGAATGCTCTCGCAAGGGAGTTGCTAAAATCTGTGAGTAAAAAATAGTATTAATATATATAGTTGTTAATTAAACAATAAGAAATTCACGTATACTTCCGCGCAGCGAGGGAATGACTGCACGGTATTATCTGGAAGTTAACTTGAGCTTAAATTATTTATTCTATTAATGATTTTTATGATTCAAAGCAAAACTCTTATGTAACTCTTACACTCATAAGTTAGCTTATGAGTGTATTCATTGTGCACAAAGTGCAAGGCTGGGCACTTCCGCTAACCTCTGATTCTCCATAATATCCCGGAGCCGAAACAATTCCCTTGGCGAGGCGATGCAGTACGCTTGACCTTATTTAGCGGTAGTAAACACATCACATTTCCACCCTAGGTAATCGGGGATCTTTTTCTCGGTCGCTGTAAATAATGTAGCTCTAGATCTCGTCGAAAGAAATTCTATTTTTCTGAGAGCCTACTGAAAAACTGGAGGAAAATGCACTGGTGTTATGGTTACCACCGCATTACCTCAATCGTAAGTAAGCCATGTTGTGTGCTATGCTGTATTTACGCCCGCATTTCGTCAGTTTTTAGTTCATACATACTCATTACTCTCATCACTTTTTTACGCATGCAACGGGTTGATTCGAGTGAGCTGCATTACTCGCTATGCATATATCCAGAACATTTTTTTAGGTTTTTATTTTATAACGTTTCCTATCATTGGCGTAACTAGAATATACTTTGGGGGGATGGAGGTGCTAGGGAGAGAGACTCCCCCTGGCAATGGAGGTTCCGGGAAATTAAAAAAAAATGCCTGAATGTACATTTTACATCTTTTTGGCAATTACAATTTAGCTTTTAGGAGATGCAGTTAATGGGGGATCTATCCCCTCATCCCCCCCGTAGTTACTCCACTGTTTCCTATGTTAAAAACAGTGTTTTCGCGAAGTGCCATGGCTTCAATATCTGCCTAAGTTTTAGGATAATGCGCAGCCTCGTTGAGCGCTTTCGGTTTACGCTTGCTTACAGCACGCTGACGTTTACACCCGGTTGATTCGATTGAGCAGCATCACTCCTTTAGTATCCTTCCGGTGTTCGGGATGCAGCGGCCGCCCGCCGCTCGTCCCCTTGCGACGACGCCAACTGATGAGCGGAGCGCTTGTGGCGATGCTTGTCCGCCTCCGCCGCCCTCATGCTCATAACACTCCTCCCCCTTCGCATTCCTTCTCTCTCTCTCTCTCTCTCTCTCTCTCTCTCTTCCGCCTTGTCTGGCAATATCGACCCGTCGCCCGCACCTCTCCCCTCCCGCCAAACGCCCCCTCCCCCACACCACCACCCCGACACAAAACACTCTCCCGCTCCCTCCCGTTTCTTTGGGAACACACGCTTTTTCTCTCAACCCCCCTGTCGCCTCCTCTTTCCCTTCCCAACACTCCACTACCCCTCTCGCAACACAGCGCGCCCGCTTTTTCGTCTGTCATCCGTCTGCCTGACCCTCAAGGAGGAGGTACTGCCCTCATCCCTGCGCTCCCATGAATTTTTTAATGGTGAGGGGACTGCCATCTGCCCGAACTTTTGCGAAGAAGTGTGTGCGGCGTGTTGTTTGAATCAGTATACTGGGCCAAGTTGTTAATTTCTTTCTTAAGGATATTACTAATTTGACCCCCTAGGTTGCGCTAGGCTTAGTTTGCTTGAGCAATTGAGAATAGATATACCTCTCTCATAGCGAAGTGGAGAACATCATAAAAAAACACCACTACATTTCCAGGTCCGGTAGAAATGATAAATTAAGAGAGATATCTTGCCGATTGATAGTTTTGGGAATTTGTTTTTTCCCCGAACAATAAAGGACTATAATAAATGCCGGGGAGTATTTCGTTAGAGCTTTCCCTTTTTATATGTAAACGGATGGTAGGTACCTTAACCTAACCTTATCGGTAATAAGTCATTGTTAGTCAATTTCGGGTGGATTTTTCCTTCACGTTTTTCCATTTTTTTCTATTTCTGCAACTGACTTTACATTGGTGATGATTTCGGTTTTGTTGATAGCTAAAAAGGGCCCTGGAGAGGATACCTTCCCCCCCTCTCTCCCCCTCCCTTCTCCCTCACCCCCCTACACCCAACCTTCCGCGCTCTCCTCCAGGCCTCCTCAATCACCCACTTCTCTCGTCACCGGCGATGAGTGAGGGCTTCCAGAGGCTTTCCCGGCCGCAGCCGGGTGCAGGGGAGCGTGGAGGCGGACTCGAGTGGGAAATGGTTTTGAGGGGGGACTGCGGTGGGAAACTATGGTGGCATCTTTCGGGGGAGTGGGATCACGTGTTTTTAAGGGCAGCCCATAATATTCCGCCGCGCTTTCAAATGTGTGCCTTCACTGTAGTTCTCACTGGTAACTCCAGTGTTCTCTTTAAAGCTCTCTCTTTCTCCCGATAATCTCGTCCTAGTTCGGCTTCATATGTTGTCATTGAAGTATAATTAAGCTGCTGGAGTCCATTCAGAAGCATGGATGATAATAGATTCCAAAAATTACCCTAGAATCATGACTGTCCCTGTAGCCTTCCCAATTAAATTTGATGGTCATTCCAATTAAAAGTAATGACGTGATTTTGATTTCGCTGGTTTTACAATTAGGACGTTAGACGCCTTTGAGAATTTAGTAGATGGTTTTTTTTGGCTAATTGTTGCATGCTAATAATACTCACGATTATGTACTTCAAAGTTGTTTCATAAACGGATAATTTTCGAAAAAGTGTAGGTTAAGTTTTCGAAAGTGTGACACGACTGTTTATGATAGTTCTGTTGGTGAATGAAATAATGTCGGCTGAGCGAGAGCAGTAAATCACATTCTAAGGGTTTTTTTCCGTATTTGGATAGCATTATTCAGGCCCCGAACTGCCACTACATTTGTATAGTAGAGTCAAGACTGAAATGAGTAACTACGGAATGTTCTGCTCATAAACTCAGTTTTCTCCATGCATCATTTCCATCTTTCCCATTAATTGAGCGAAACATAACTGCTTACACCAGCCCATAACTCTGTTTCTCATTTTCAGCCTTCCTTTTTGGATGGGGTTTTGTGACATTCACCCTTGTATTTACCCTTTCGGTGATTATGTTGGTGGCAGTGTGACAGGTACAAGGGTATAGGGCGAGTGATCAAGTCATCTCCTTTACCAGTGCACATTCCCCCAGCATCCAGTCAGTTATCGGAGGGTACGAATGTTGAGTGAATCAGGCGTTGGAAGGAGAATAAAAGGTTAGGTCTTTCTCTGAAGCCAAATCGACGCTGCCTCGCGTACGCGCGACCCTGGGGAGGAGGCGGGAATCGAATCTGCCACGTTTGCTGCTGGTCGATAAGGGAGATTCTAAAATGGAGGGAGGCAAATACATCCCCTATGCACTTTCGGTATCAATTTTTCTTGCTTGTGGTGGGCGACAGGGAGTCATTTTACTGGTTTATTTTCCCTTTATGACGAAACGATCTGGATTCATCCTGGATGCGGCTTGTTTTACTTCATGAAGTTAAGCATTTTGATTCATCTATTTCGGCTATACCTTCAGGGTGTGTCTCATTGAAAAAAATGGCTAAATGTTGCAATTACCAACATGCAATGATTATTCTCGAATTTCCCCGGTGAAATCCAAACACTGTTAGGTAGCTCACAGGGTATCATGTCAATGTAGATTATTGTGTAATAGCACGATAAGATTGACGGGCAATTTTTTTGAGATAGTTCGTGGGTGGTTGTAGTGTGAAAGTAGCAAAGTAATAATGAAATAATTTAAGAATAAATTATTAATTATGAAACTTGTCATGAAACCTGTAAGTATATCTGACCGGTAAGAGGATATTTGTATTCGCATCCTGTATGTTCCAAATGCATTTTCACGTCAAATTTTGGCCACTGATCTAACATTACGATCTAGATCAGATGCCACAGCCACCGTGAACTGGAAAAGAATTCCGAAAATATTACAGAATCATTTTTAGATACTAATCAGTGTTTAAAATGTAGTCGTAAGTTTACTCACGGAGAATCTTAAAGATTATGCCTTTCCTATGAAAAGGGCAGGCACTCAATAAATTTAATGTCGCAACGATATCAAAATAATTTTGGATTTGATGAAATCTTCTCGGGAAATCAGCCGGGTGATGATGGCCATTGCTGCCAACGTTTCGATGGCCTTCTCTGCCATCGTCTTCAGGGCGAATGATTCGCCCTGAAGACGATGGCAGAGAAGGCCATCGAAACGTTGGCAGCAATGGCCATCATCACCCGGCTGATTTCCCGAGAAGATTTCATCAACAGCATTCGCCGGGAAAGAACCAAATCCAATTTTGGATTTGTCCTCCATGCGAGAACGTTCTTCAGGGACATCCATCCCACCGCAAAGAAAATCGTAAAATAAATTTTTCATCGTCTTTCGATAGCTTCATGCTTGATGATACTCGGTTTCATTATCATTCCTGTTCTCGCCTACGATTCGTTCCTCTTGCGCCATAAGCTTGTCGACAACTGCGTAGACTCCCGGTTGTTATTTCAACAGCTCATCCGATGCTTATGAGAGGGACGGCGAAGAGTGGGAGCTAACTCTCCGATGAAGACGTCTCAGTGTCCGGGTCGTATCTTCGGTCCTTCGACAGGGATGGGAGATGTATGTTTATATCGCCGCATTCCCATCTTTCTTCGTCGCCAGTCCGTCCGCCTGACGACCCATCTTCTTCTCCAGAATTCCCCCTCGGACCCTCCCCCTCTCGAAGTTCTTCAGGCCCCCTCCTCGTGGACCTTTCGAAAGAACCTCAAAAAATCTTCCCAACCCCTCCACGGCCACGTCTGACTTTTCATCTCGATTCCTATGCAGTCAAGAGTTGGGGCCTCCTAATTGGCCTTGGTCAAATCAGAATACGATAACATTTAATATCGAAAATTAACTAGCACTATAAATATTTATGTGACCTAAGTCAGCTTAGCGGGCCCTATAAAAATTCCACGGTATTTTATCATGATTTTAATATCATTTGATGTATCACCCGATACAAGTCGTCTCCCGGTAAAATATCACGATATTAGATAATACGTTGTGATATAAGATGATATATCGTGATATTTTATCGAGCGGCGATTTTTTATCGTCAAGTGTATCTTGTGCGATATTTTTTCTATTGTAGCGATATATCATGCTTTTTATTGCACAAACATGCATCAACTATGGTCAAAGGTCAGTATCGGATTCTTATACTCGGAATATATTTAAATATCGTGATATTTTCCGATATTACGATGTATTACCCAGGTCTAACCATAACCCTCCCCTCGAGTTACGCATGTCTATTCGTCTTCTTCGACTATTCGAAGGAACCTCAAAAAAATATTCCCCACCTCCCCTCACGTAAACCATGCCAACTGACTCCTTAGCGGTCCAGACTTTAGGACCTCCTCAACCACCTACCGAACCTTTTCTTTCCTTCCGACCGGCCATTCCTCATCTCCAGTCCTCGATCTATCTCCATAAATGTAACTCCTGGGCCTTCTCATTCTCTTTGTTGTGTACCAACATTCCACGCTCCCATTGTGATTTGCTTCCTTCGGAGTCCCCTTCCATCATCATTTTTTTGTTTTTTTTTTCGATCTCGATTCGTCATGGTCATCATTCCACGGGTCAAGACGTTGTCATCGGTAAGTAAATTTTCCTTTCGGATCATCAAACATCGGGAATTCATCCCTTTTACTTTTTCCCGGCCAATCCTTGGAAAATGAGGCCAACGACGGACGTTCTTCACCTAAACTCAGCTTATTTATCAGCGGGAGCAATCTTGTGGATAGTAATCTAAATCGCACCTATAACTTTTCGGCTTCTTTCTTATTCTAAGGTCACAAATGTATTTCACAAATTCAATTAGTAGTAGTAATCAACGTAGTTCAAGTAATGGCCACTGGAACAGGGCTTTAAATTGATCCATGGAAGCTCATTACATTCATTTCTCCTTTCTTTTTTCCTTATTTCGTTCATAAATTTCGAAGGCAGTATCCTGTTACCAACGGTGCCGCATTAAGCTCGTAGGTTTGAGCCATTTACCAAGTTTCCAGTTGCTGTAGGCAAGGGATTGAAAACCCCTAATGCTGCAAATAATGAAATAAAATTTTACCATGATTAGATAATTCTCGCATCTTCATGTGATGAAAAAAGTCGATGCCCGATGCATTTAATTGGAATGCCTTGCAAATGAACAATTCTGCCCAGGTGAACTATTTTCCTGCCCATCGGATCCTATTTTTTTCTTTTCATAGTGCCATGAAAAGTAGCATTTCAAGAAAGGAATTTAGTATGACGATACGGATAAGACCCTTATATCTCGACTACATATGGTCTTACGTGCCTTTGAGTGTGGATCTTCGAGATCTTTCTTGCTAATCAAATATTTCCTGAGGGCTTTTATATAGTAACGCCTTCCGCGCTAGAAGCTTATCTTCAGCTTGTCAGAGTTCGTAACTGCGGTGCTTGGTCAGAGTGCTCTCATTTTATATTTTGGATAGGAAAAATAGAATAAAAGGCAATAAGTTCTAAGCCATAGTTCGCCCGTATCCGTAATTAGCTCCAATTTTCTTAGCTTGAACTTGTTATGAGTTTTAAATATAGTTTCGTAACGAACTCTGTCTAGGTATTTCTATCGGTCCACAAATAGGCTAGTAATGTGGTCGGAGGTATCTCTCTACAAACAGCTAATCTTACACCAGCGTCTTTCATGCAAATCTATTCAAACGATCACTGCTATTTTCCAAGTTTCTTGTCCGCGAACTGCAAATAAATAATTGCTACATCCAACAGCAAATGGGCGGATAGTTTTGGATTCTAATAATCATGTTAAATTAGCTTGTAATGTAATATCTTTTTATCGGTGAGAAGAACGTATCGATGTTCTCAGTATTGATGGGATCATTTTACAGAATACAATTTTGAAATGCAATCCATTAAATTAATTATTGAAATATCTTGTTTAGCAGGAAAAGAAGTATGGACAAAAACATTTTTCATCTCTTCCTATCTTTTTTTATTCACCTAGCAACGGATTTAAGCCGTTTGTGTACGTTTGGATTTTTTTGCTTTCCCATAAACTGTAATGTTGGTCAAAATGAAAAAAAAAGAATGTCGTTTGCCCTTACGATCAAACTGGAGACCACTCACGTGTGCGCTTCACTTCGCTACCCATTCTATTCCCATGATTCATACCTGCTCTTTATAGATACCTGTTCCATTTCTTCCCCTTTTATATAATTCATATCAATTTCGCTATCAATCTATCGTGGATAAAACGTACATGAATTCCTCCAACGAATACCTGAAAGATTCACTGTAATCAGAATATTGCTTCGTTGGAGCAAAAGCTGTTGATCTTGTTGAGCGCTTTAAATTTAACCTAGTTCATACTCGGAGATTACTTATTTTCTCGGAGACTATTTTTTTCCTTTTGGTTTTGGAGAAAACGATTTCGATGGTTTATTTTCCTTAGTACGTAGATTAAATATTCTATCTTGATATTCCTAGTTCGACTCTTTCTCCGGGTCATTCAGCTGTATTTGTCTTGTGATGCAAATGGTTCATTATTCGGTCATATACAACCTTAGGAGTTCAAATGATCGTATGATTGCCGCTGAAACTCGTTAGTTTATGAGCTTACAAAGCTGTATGACTGGTCTCTTTGATGAGTGTTCGTTGGAGCATAGAACCTCTCCTTACCTTTTTATGCTTCTAAACATTTTCACCTTCGTTTGACATGCATTAAAACATTCGCAGGCATAATCTTCAGCTCATCAGTGATCACATCAGCAGCCGCGCAGTTAATAACCTATTCTTGGAGGAATTCTGACACTCCTCCCAGTATTAATCACCATTCGGTTCCCTATGTTTTTCAGTGTGACTTTTCTTGCCAATATTAACGATCGGCTGCATGTAAATTTTACTGTCAATCTGTCACTTCTATAGTTTAACTTGCTGCTTTTAAAACCGGCCTAACCGGGTTAACTAGGCCATAAAAAAGTCTCCAATCTGAAGGCCGTCTCAATCGGAAAGGGTATGGTTCAACAAGTGCCAATTCCCTTCGGCGGAGGCGTGTTACATTGTCATGTACCAGAGTTCGAAAGAATGAGATACTCGTTTCCTTTAACTAATCCCCTCAGTGTTTACTTAGGAACATTTCTCTTCCATCTTTATTGTAGCACGACATACAAACACACACAGGCGTATTTAATAATAATAATAATATAATAATAATAATAATATAATAATAATAATAATAATAATTTGTCTTTATTATACAAGCGAATTTAGGACAGCGTTGTCCTCTCTTACAATTAACTTGTTAGACATTCACAAACATCCATGCCCTGGATGGTAGTCAAGCCACCCAGGCGGGATTCGAACCCGCGACCTCTAGGTTGGCAGTCGGGGACTTTACCACGGCGCCACCGAGGCCGGCGGGCACGGGGGGCACGGGGGCACGTGACCCCCTAAACACGCCTAAATACCCCCCAACCTACCCCCCGAGACGCTTAAGAAATACACGAGATTTTTAATACGACTATTAATAAATTTTATATTTTAATATAAAAGTTATAAATATATACTCATTAATAACTATTATATTACATTTCTTAGAGTAAGTAATAGTTTCTTATTGTTAGAGTACATTTCTTAGAGTAAGTAATTGTTGCGTGCAGTTTTTAATCCCAAATATGAGAATACCGTTTGACCTTCAGACCCTGGTTCCCCCGCACCCCCAACAAAAAAAATCCCATTACCCTGCTAGTCCATATCCCTAGCATGAAGTGATTTCTCAATAATAGGTTAATCTATTCGTTGATTTTAATCCGGGCATCCAACATGAACTACTCTCCATATTTCGTCTAAACAGTGTCCATCAGCTTCTCTTGTAGAATTATTTATTTTCCTCTTGAGGGATGATACTATTCCGGCGAACTACGTATAGGATGTTCTTCCGAGTCTCCGGTGACAGGATTTTTCATGCTACTAAGGTTTCAATGGCCATCTTTACCATTTTCTTGGCGTCCGATGACGATGAGAGGGTTTACAATGGAGAAGTTTCAACACGTTAGTAGCAGCAGAAATCCTGAACTTGTCGAAAACCCTTGAGAACTTTCTAAAAATCTCTTCTTTTTATAAATTTAATTCTTGCATCAATTCCCTGTGCTTTTTGAATAAAAATAAAGAATTGAAGGTGAAACAAATCACTTATAGGTAGATCTGTTAGTATTTGCGGATGAAAATTTTACGATTTAAATATATATTCTGGCAGTAATCACCATTTTTCATATGCTCAGAAAATCAGTCTCACAAGGGACAATGTGAAAACGAGGATGTTTTAAATAACATTTCCTGGAAGTATCGGAGGGAAAGCCTATTTTTCGTGGTCCTCAATCGATAGCAATAATAATTCGTACTGGAATTTTTCACGAAAATAGCAAGGTCTGCGCTTCTTGGACCAACGTCCTTAATGTAGATGAGAGGCGTAGAGCAAGTTGTGTCGAGGGAGACATCGTCTTCTTCCACGGGAGTTCTCCCGCGCGATGCAAGAGTCCTGACCTCAGTTGTCGGGAGGAAGATGGGAACGCCTTGATCGGAAGAAGCAAAGACAGAGAGAGATAGAGAAGGAAGGACGCTTTCACACGAGCGCATTGTCCACTGTCGCAAGTGGAGAGGACCAAAAATACACTCAACAAGAGAGGAAGAGAAAGAGGAAGATAGGCGTGGCGAAACTTTTGCTGTCGGTTGGAGCTGCGCTCCTTCCCCGCTAGCGGTGCCGCCGCGAGGCCATTTTTAGTGCCACGAGCTTCATACCGTATGAGTGCCACGACAATTTGTCACGGAACGTCAGAAAAGGATGTGCAGCGTATTTTTCCATGTTTTCGACTGTTTTGGTAAACGCTTGATCCTCGATGGCCTTCCGCTTCCGATATCGCCCGCAGCCGCGGACTCCGCGCCCTCCCCTCCCGCTAACCCCTTCCCCGCCGACTCCCCTCCTATGGGCCCGAGGTGCAATTATCTTCTGCCGCACGTCATGTATTGCACGATGTCGGAATAACTCATTCGATCCATATATGTGTTTAAAACGGTAAGAGCCGAGAACAGCAAAAATAAACAATGGGTGCAATAAATAAAAGAAAGTTTCCGATACATCATGTTCGCAGCATGCCGATTCTTAACTTGGGTTACGATGCTCCATTGTTTCGCTCAGAACAATTACCAATTCATCAGTAACCGCTGCAGTATCCGGTGAAATATGTATAAAGCAATCCTTTTATAGGCTTAACTTGATTGACGGGAATTAATGCATTTACTCGCGCTACCCAGAGATGTAAACCGTCAATTTTCGAACACGTTTGTGATTTACACCCATCTTTTGTTCCCCTTGATTACGGCTTAATTTTATGCAGCCTAAAATTAAAAATAGGAAATGATAGGTGATGGTCTATGGTCATCGTGCTTAATTATGTCCTACAGCTCTAAAAAAATATGCAGCCATGTTTGCATCCACTCTAAATATTGCACAATTCTTCAACTCCACATTTTTCTAGATAATAATGACTTACTTTTGTTGCATTCACATTTTCATGTTATTTTTTCATCATAAAAACATATGTCGTATTCAATAACAAACTTGACATATGAAACTTTTGTAGACAGAGAGCAAATCGTCCCTTTCATAGTGATTTTATCACCTTCGTAGTCTTATTATGTAAATAATCATTCTAACTACAAGCTCGAAGACAAGTGCAAATTTCGATATTAATTTTGGAAGAACATGGTTAAGTGTAATTTTAATTAAATCCCTCGTGAAGAAAATGGTGTGTAAAATGCTTTTTTTCTCGTTGCTAGCATAAATTATCCAATCATAATTTGAGTTTTTTGATCGGTGAGGCGTAACTTTTCAGTCGCATTCTCAAGTAGATAATTTAATGGTCGTCAGTTTCCTCTTTGGATATACCGTAGATGAGATAAAGTAAAAACAGAACTACGCATTAAGTTATTGTTTTCAATTGATTACTTTTCAAGTGTAGGCCTCTCATCTTTGAAGCAGAAACTACTCGCATTCGTATTCACCGTTGTGCTTGTTTTCTTCGTAGATACATCCATTCCTGTGTAATACGTGAGGGAGGTTTGGCTCACTTGGGCTTCACTTACCGGAGCACCTATTGGACTCATTCTAGCTGATAGCTATTGTAATAAACATTGATGCGGTAGGAGTCAAGACGTCGCCATAACGGGTACCGCAGCCTCTCAAGTGGGAGGTTAGAGAATCTGTGGTTTTGCGATATGGTGCGGCTTATCCGATTCCTTTGCCGTCTAATTGACTGGAAAAAAAATCAAATCTGCTAAGCGGTGGTAATATCCTCTCGAGCTTGTGTTCAATTAATGAACAAACAATGTGAGTGAGAAGCCGACTTGGACTGAAGCCTACATTCTCTCGCTCTCACAACGTTAACCTATGGATACCACAGCCCCTCGTCTTCAGCGCTACTTTAAACGCGGATAATACTTCATAGTAAATTCAAATATTTCTTCTTCATATTTATTCTCGTCTTTGTTTTTTAATTTTTATACAATAGTTGAGTTTTGCGCGGTTCAATTATTTTCTAAAGTACTTGGTTGAAAACTTTATGCATCCAGAACAAATAAAAGCAAATTTCTGGTCAAAATAAAAAAATAGGAACCTTCTGCTGATGATAGCATTGCCTAAGTTGCAAACAGCAACTTTATGGATCGGTAGCTGGTACGTCTTCCTGAGATCAAGTGTCGAACTATGTTGTGTCTCATCAATTATGACAACAAGCGTAACTTCTGGGATTCTGATAATGATGTCGATTTACAGGATGATACAGATTTTCAAAAGTAGAGTATCTACTTCAGGAAGGATGCTAATTCTTAGACTCAGTGTACTGACTATCTATCCTTCGCTAGAATCCCCGGGCTTAAGTATGCAATGCCAATTATCGTGTGATTCAGGCCTTACCGTTGAATCCATGGTCGATTTTATGTAGTTGATGGTCTCGCACAAAATTTTTATTTTCTCCGTGGAAAGCCCTCACCCCTTACAAGACGACTCCTCTGATCAGACTACCTGCTCCACCTGGGCTCACCGATGAAAACGGCAAGTGTGTCTCTCCTCCGATGGCTGTCCCCGTGCCATGTTAGTGGCCGTCCGGCTGCGAGTAGTGGACTCCAGGCCGGTGGGTGGGTATGTGTGTGTGTGTGTTTATCGAGTGAAGGAAAAAGAAGAGAGATGATGACCAGTCACGCCACTCACTCGGGCGGGCAAGGGGTGGGGGGCGGAAGGGGCGTCAACATCTTCATCGAGGCAATTAAACATCGCTTTTCTTCTCCTGTGCGCAGCCTGTCAACCCCTTCATCATCCACAGTCGTCCTGCCCAGGACTTTTTACTTAAATGGCTCGGGCGCCGGATCTTCGCTCGTCCTGCATGAACAACAAAGCCATATCCTCTGCTCAAGACAGACACCCCGCGAAAGATTAATTGCATAATTATACGCATTGTGATGGATAAGGACCGGTCCGAGCTAATCCAAGCTTAGGAAGAGCGATTGAGGGGAGATCCCACGTTCTTTCCTGAAATGGCGTAGAAAAAAAATAGAGCAGCGTAGGATTTTCTGCTTGAATGATTCGGATATCTCTGTATTTTAATTATTTTTTTACATTCGTGCACATAACTGTTCTTAAATGTGTAAAGCACTGCCCTTATGTATGTTTGTACAATGGAGCTGAGTACACTAACCCCGAATCACTAGAACATTTTTGAATTTTTTAGACTGAATAATTCTATCATTTTTTGATGACAGTCTTAGCATTAGTTCTGATGTTAGCCTGAATGATAGCTGGAAAACTCCTTCTAGCCAGTTAGGGACCAAATATCGTAAAGTGCAGTTTTACGCCGTGGTCAGCTTTCAATCGAATTAGCTGTAAACAGTGATGCGAAGTGGAAAATGGTGACCAACAGAACGGTTAAAACTACTTTCATTCTCTTTCTTTTTAACTAACACTCGTAAAATGTTAGAGTTGCCTATGGATTTTTGGCCTCTTAATACCTATAACTGAAGCTATCTATCAGACGGACAGAAAATATTATTCTGGGGATCCGAAATTGGTGATTCGTGTTTATGAATAAGTCCCTGACGAAAGCGAGTTTCCCATGCCGCCTATTCCTTAACTATCCAATTGGAAGTGTCTGCTCACATTTTACGTCGAACTTCGCCACTCCCTACAGTCCAGTCGGACGAGAATCATAATCAAAATGTAGATCCTTGCCCAATTAATTGCAAAATTTTAATTTTCAAGCTCTTTGCTCGATTTCCAGGTAATTCTTGACATTAAATGACATGCGAGTGAGTCTCACCCTAAACTCTGATAATATTATAATTCAAACAGTTCTTTATTTTATAAATTCCACATTATTTGAAAATGGCATTATTTTATTTCTCTTTAACCGTAAATTGTAAAATTAACTGCGCTTAATTTAAATGATCGTTTGCTGCAGAGATGTAAAATCTATCGCACATAAGTCACACCCGGAACCAATTAAATGGCTCGTTAATAATTATAAAGAAACTTTTTATGTGAATTTACTGGGAAATTGCGAGTAATATAGTTTCGAATATATTTGAATTCGTGTGAAAAGATCCATTGGAACGAGAAGTGAGTGGAGAGCTGCGTCAAACCAATCTTAGGATTGTTAACCAGTAATGATGATGAACCTGCAAATTTTGTTTCTTGATTGATAGCTTTCAAGACGGAGACGCCAATCAGCGGGAAAGTGTCCTCTCCCGACGGGCATTCTCTACTAGAGCTAGACGAGGGCGTGTCTCCATCGAGAGAAATTGTCGAACCGATCAAGGGAAAACCTAAAACGGCGAAGTCCATTTTCTATCGGCCGCAGTTGAAGAAGAGAGAGCCGCCGACGAGGTGTCTTTTCAAGGCCAGGAGATGGCTTAGTTGTGCCGAGCCTAGAGGTAATGTAGGCTTTGAGAAAGGTATTATTGAGGAAGTAATCGAATACAATGAAACGACGTGATTTTTCTAGGCGTCTGCCTTCGTTCTTCGTGCATTCGGAAGAGCATTGAATTTGAGATTTGAAACGAGTTTTGCAAGGCCTTTCTAATCCTAATCCGTCCGCTAAAATATTGTGATGATATAAATTTAGCTATAATGATCACTATTCAATAAATAACTTAAATTTCAATTCAATTAATAAGAACTTTTATGTTTTCGTGAACTATAAATCATTCGTATCCAGCTTCTCTTGGTTGATCAGCTATTCTAAATGGAATGAATACATCTTAAACATTTTGATTCTTTCATTATTTTATTCTAATTAGAGCACATACGGGCCTCAATGGCGTCCTTAAAACCTCCGGTGATAGCTTTGTTAGTGAAATTTTTGTACTGCAAATAATGCTTCCATCTCCTGTTGTTATATTTTTGTCAAGATTCGTTACTGGCGTTTCGTCGACTGAGTAAAATCCCTGAGCGTTTTTTTCTGTTGGGATTAGTGCTGTTTTTTTCTTTAATTCAACAAAACCAGCTTATAAACTACATGGTGGAGTCGAGTAGAATTTGTAAAAAAAAATCATCTTCTCCTTCGTCTTCATATCAACTTCAATCTTTTTTCTCTTTGTCATATTATTTACAAAGTCGTAAAAATGTTTGTTGCCGTAAAAATTGCTTGAGACGCTTGCTTGTGTAAATTCTCGCGGACGAACCACACGGCTTTAGGCGACTATTTGTCTTCCTCTGTGCCCTCGGCGCCAGCTTGTGTGCTGGATGAGAAGTCTGCAGCAGGAAGGAGGCGAGCAGGCCAGGTAATCATTGGTAGCGAGGTCATAAAATCGCTTGCGTCGGCTGTCCAGAGATTGCATTAGTGGAGTCAAGCTATACTAGAATAGCCCTCGATAGGGGTCACGGGTCAGCCTTTCTTTATTATTCCCTTTCTTACACAGATCTTCTGTGAGTCGCTGATAAGATAAGTTTAAATATAAAGATTTTACCTTCAGGTCTGATTGTAATAATTTAATTCAATTAGGGACGATTCGTCATTTCTCGAGGAGGCTGTTACCAATTTTATAGTTGTGCGTACTGCATGTTTATTTTCATGCCGTTGCAGGTAAAATCGGAGAAAATATAATTTATATACAAGGAAAATGTGAATAATCGGAAAATTTGTTAAAACCGGGAAACTGAAAGAAACTGAAACCGGGAAAAGAAAGGCTCGAAAAATAGGTCTCCTAATGAGATTATTCATTTGGTCATGATCATTATAGTCATTTGGTCATGAGCAAATTGAGGAGACTGTGAAGAAAGTGCGAAAATGGAGCTCTTTACCGGAATAATATTTATTTCTCGCGATAACATTCTTATGTAAAAAAGTTCGATTATGCTTACGTTTGACTGAAAAGTTGATAACTGTTGTATGTCTCCCGCATCCTAACCTCACTTCATTTAGTGAGGCTAGTAATTCCACTCTCAGACAGAGACATTCCACTCTCGCAGGTAATGTATGTGCGTTTGTACACTTGATCGACCTTGGAGGTATTTTTTTTATTAAATCAATGACTTACTTCTCTGCCAATAATGTGAACGAATGCTCATGAGTAAATTGAGGGGACGAGATCATAATTTAGATTTCCCTCGCAAACAGTGGCAATCGGTCATTCCTCTCCAAGATGTATATGAATCTGCGGTTTTACGGAATGCAACGAACCATTCCATCCGCCTCCCAGTTGCCCATGAGCACCGAAAGTGAAAGAAATGGTGCTCATCGGTGCGCGATCAACTCATCGCAGTTCCCCAAAGTCTCCGCGGACATAATTTCATGGAGTAATCGAACCGGAACGATGCCTAACCACCCGGCGTTGACCTGCCGAACTGTCTACCGACGCAACGCACATTTATTTACATTCGCCGAACTCGAATCGAGACTTGTGCGCCCCCGTGTTTTCTCATCGGGGTGACACCAACACGCCATCAACTTGGAACTAGCGTCTGTTCATAATTTTTGGAATACAATGACTTCTCCTCTTCATTTCTCATTGAATTGAATTGCTCTAACAATAATCAATATTTTCCATATCGTGATCGCTTAAAAGAATGGCGCAACGGTAAATGTCCAATTCATCTGGATGTAGTCGGAAGTCGAGTGTTTAGATTTTAATTAACGCGGGTTACCCATTCTGCGTACCATGATTTACGGGTTTAGTCATGTTAATTAAACTATTTCTAGATAATTTACTATGTAAAAAATATCAATTTAGCTTGAAATCTAGCGTATTCGTTTTTAATTTCGTTGTTCTTCAACTCTTAGTCCATCGGAATTGTACAAATGTTATAAGGAAATTATGTTCTCAAATCGATGAGCTGTTAGTAGTGATAAAAGAGAATTGTTATGTATAGATGTAGTAATGCAACGACGCGTCGCGACGCCGTCACCGCCACGCTGCACCGCTGTCGATCACCGCGCCGCGTCGGCGCGTCTCCTGACGCCGCAAAAATAGCATATTTACTCCTCCCCCGACGATTGTTGCAGCCGGGCAGCGCGGCGGCGCGGCATACGCCTTCTCCAATCTAAACACACTCACCTTCGGAGTCGCGGCTGCGGCAACTTTTACGCAACACGAAGAGATCGCAGAATCCGGCGGTGAGCCATCATCCCTCCTGCTCCTCCCAATAGAAATACGGGAAAGCTTGAGAGGAATGCGATGTGCCGTGTTTGCGCTCATTTATCACCTGCGGCCGTAAATGGTCTCACTTGGCGTCTCTTTGCGTGTTCAAAAGGCGTGCTGTTGGCATATGCACGCGAGCATACGACTCGCGGGTGCTCCGCGGGACGCAGATCAGGTGTGTGCGGCGTGAGCCTTATGGCTAAAGGCTTTGCGTTTCCATGGAGAGGGAATGGAATGGGAAGATCCTTTCACGCCCCTCCCAACCCCTCCGTTTTATCCACGCCGTTAATTTCGCCTTAATGGTGTGAATTACTTCAAGGTCGACTCCAAGTGATGGCTCGAGCCGACTTAATGGTTCTTTATTTTATCCGCGAACAATAAACATTCGTTGGAGGAAGGTTTCCTCAAAATTGATGTCTGTATGGATTTAATTATGCGTAGTTGGTGGGTATGGCGTTATTGCCCCGCGGTTAAAAGCGTTTGAGGTGCACATGGTGATAGACATGCGCGGTCTACCGAGCCCTTTAACCGGTTTATAAGAATTCCTCCGTGACAAATACGGTAGTAACTAAGCAAATTCTGTTTGGTAATCCTTCGAAGGTTGTTTCGTTGCTGAAAGTTTCCATATTACTTTCTACGTGATTGATTTCCTGTGAGAGTTCACCTCTGGGGTGATAGCTAATGTGACTCGAAGCCGTGAAGAAGCACTTAAGATATGAAACATACACTCAATGAAATTGATTTAATCGTAAGGACTGCTTCGTATTTTGTTTATCGTAAGCAATTATCCGGCGTTTCACTCGCTTGAATCATGTAATAATCATTCCTGCAAGCGTTTCTCTTCTATTTTTACTTTATAACTCAATTCAACTATACCTTAGTTATGGCCTGAATCAATAATTATGTCAAGTCTTAGATTTATTGCTTTATAAGTTACCCCGATTCTGCTTCATTTTCTGCGTGGATATTTGCTTTTAAAAATAAGAAGATAACTATGGGTTGGTATTTTTCAATATTTCGCCTTATTTAGCGTGAATGTTATTAAAAATAATATCCATTAAATTGGACCATTTGTCATAGTGAAATCCACTCAATTAATTGCTGATAACCGGAATTGTCATCTAGGTCGACAATATCAATACTTATCAGAAAAAATAGGTAATCACTGCATTATCGTTATGAAAATTGCAAAGATAATTAAGAAACTTAAAAATGGTAGTTGAATGCGCTGTGGCTCGGGAATTCAAAGGTCTGTAGTTCGTTTCCTGGAGCAGAGCAATTTGTTTCCGTGGCAATTGATGTTAAGTATCGTTAATGGTTTTATACATAATGTCGATTCTTACGGCCAATCCTGCAACCATCCGAATTTTCATCCCCTGCTCTCAAGAAGCTAATAACAATGCGAGGGACGGCAGGAATTTTTTTCCTGTTTCAACTTAATTTGGATACGTTTGCGAAAAAAATCGAGAGGAGAGGAGCCGTTTCTCTCAGCTTTTGCTACTTTTTGGTCATCTTCTTTCAGGAGGGGGAATGTTTCCGAGCCAGCGGATTCACCGTAAGAAGGGCTCGCGCCATTTTCGGCGGAGAGGTCGACGAACCCCAACTCCCTTCTGTCTTCTTCTTTCTGGAAACGCTCTCGGGGCCGCGCGCCTCCGCCGCCGTGGTGATGCTGCCGCTACAGCGGTCCACGACCGGCCGCCCGTTCCGCCATCCTCCCGCCCCTCCGAATCCACTTTCTTGGCCCTCCCAGCCTCGACCGCAGCTCCTCTTCCTGTCGTATCTCATCCCATCTCAATCTCCCCTTTGGGCTCTGCGTGCTCCTCTTACTCCATTTAAGATGTTGTTGGCCTGCGGTCACTCGGGGTCGAAAACGGAAACGTGTTTTCTTCACAACCCCCTTCTTCCTGCCGATTTTTTTTCCAAAATAGCCGAGGCCTGAAATTGAAAATCCGCGGGGAGACTCGTAATGATCGCTCTTCGCTCACGTCAGTGGAAAAGGGCACGTCTTAGCTTGGAACTGCTCTCAAAACGAGAGTCTCGGATCCGAGTTACACAAATTACGGTTGAGGGAAAACGAGTTGACTTAAGTCATGAAAAGAATGGGATACCTACCATTTTTCCTCAAATTAACTTCAGCGTAGCCTCATGGAACTAACGTGCTCTCTTTCTCCAATGTTTCGGTCATGTAAAAATCACCAATAATCCATCTATCACTAATGTGGTGAACGCCATTTTTCAAATCACCTTTGTATACGTCATTGTATGTTAAAAGACACCATCAATTTTTAAAAAATCCCAAATAACTTTTTCTTCTAAGCCAATTGTCAAGTTGAATCACGGAGTGATAGGAGAGAGGGAAGTTTTCCTTAGAAGATCAAATTCACATTACTTACATTGTAATGTCCAATTTTACTTATACTTAGCACATATTTTAAACGAGTTAATAATAGTTTTTGCTGAACGGTAGCTGAATACTTTCTACTCATAAATTCGTATTTTATGGTACGGCTACCATTCTCGATCATCATTAGTTTTTATGACCTCTTGTTCCTAAAATAATGAATTGTACAATATTTTAACCAGACTATCTTATGATTTTTCATTCTCAATTCCTTCACGCGCCTGATACCTTCATCATCTTTGCCACTGGCCGTTGAAGACACTTACTTGTCTTTCAGTTCTTTACTAGACCAAAATTTTATATGGCCAATAGTATCCGTTTCCTTTTATATCTTTCTCCATGGCTCATTTTGCTTGTTTTTCTTTTTACATAAACTTCAGAAAGAAGACACGCTAGGGGCCCTCACATCTCGGTTTTTGTATAAGTGTAACCCATGACAGCCACACACACCCATGCCCTGAATAGATAACTTATCGTGGCGGGACTCGAACCCACGACAGTCAGTTTTCCTAGAAAAGAATTCTCCCCAATCTACTCCGAGGCCAGTAAAAAGAAAATCTCCCAATTGAGGAATTGAAACTGTTTTCCGCATAACTGGCGGGGGAACTAACCATCACACTACTGAGAATTTGCTTTTATCAGAGTATATCAGTGTTTTGCAGTACTTTCACATTCTAATTCAGAAACAACCACTCGTGTTTTGTTCTCAAATAATTCACGTATTCCGCGTGCATGCGGTGAACATCAAGAATTGGGCATAAGCCGAATACGAAAAACCATTGTGCATGATGACCGTAATTACCTTTAATTACACCAAGCCTCTCCTGATTTTTTTCCGCCAATTTTTTGCCCTATCGATCAATCCCTTATTAAATTAGTTTATTCTAATGTTTATTTTAATTATTCGCTGGGCGTAACCGACGACGTAATAAATTACCTTCCCCCACCACACAACCCACCCCCCCTATCACCTGCCCCTTTCCTCCACTCCCCCTCCCTTTCGCTCTCATCTGACCTTGCCCCTGGGCTAGGAGGGAAGCTGAGACGCACTCCCACCGCAGCCTCCCTCCCGCCCGGCCGTGTCCCGCGCATCCCCCGAGGGTGATTGCTGGCCGCGAGCGAACTCTTGCGAGAGGGGGCGGCGAAGGGGGCCGGCGACGTCTTCTTCGAAGGGGCGGGGGCTTCCCACCGTGGGAGCGGCGGGAGAGTTCTTCATTGGCGCCGACACTTGCGAGCCATCTCCCGCTCAATGTAATCCTCCGCTTGGTTTGGTCCGAAGGGCATTAGGCGGGCTTGAAATAAAAACATCCGATTCATTTATATCATTTTTATTGATTAATCAGTAATTGGCAATCCCGAAGGATGTGCTAAGGAGCATAGTGGCCCTTTGGTTATAAGATTGGTTTTATTATCAGAGGGTCCTGGCTCCTAATCCTGGTTCGTTCTGATATCCCAAACAAAACCCTCGATGTGCGAGGTGGCCCAAAGAAATGAACGTGCCCCCTATAAATGAGCATGTGATATCACACGCATGTACCTCAGTCTGTGGTGACTCTACCCTCACTTGTTTACAAAAAAAAATTTACAAAAATTCTTTGCCGTAAGGAGTCTTAGGGAGGATTAGAGAGGAGTGAAGCCTCTTCCCCAGAAATCCCTAGAGAAAACAGAAATTTTAGTCATCGATATGGTTTTCTTACGGTTACTTTTTTATGTCACCCGGTCCTGCGCTTCGCGTTTTCGTTGGATTTAATTTTTCTAAGGTTTTTCTCCTGTGGTGACTGCTGATACTAATTGATGAAATTTTTCCAACCAAATACGGAAAATTTTGAACACCGCTTCCGAAAGATCGATTTGAATCCACCCTGACTTGTGTTGGGGATAATAACAGGTATTTCTTGCGAAACATATCTCTCATTCATTCACAATCAGTGATTTCACCCAAATATTGGTTTAGATAGGTAAGCATAAAATTCACCACACACTAAGTGCGTGGAATTCATGTGTTCATGGCAGGGTAAGCTAGTGCCTTTCCCTGGGCTTCCTCCTACATTAATAATTTATGTCGGCGAGGGCCTAAAAGCTTCACCCCGGTTTATTAAACCCGCACCCCTTCGATCAGTAGCCTTTCACGCTCTAATCTCCTGGTTACCATGGTCTCCAAAATAATAGTTATCAATTATAATTTTAGTTTTGGAATTAAATTTTCTAAAGAGGGAACATTTATACACTAATACAAAACAATCGCAAACATATAATCCTTGATAACAATAGGTGCAATATTGTACGCACATGGAAACAATGCCAGCCCTTCGGTACGCCATCCTATGTACGCTGGAATTCTACTGCTAATGACATCAAAAAAGTTCCATATTAGCAGCAAAATTAACTGGAAGACATTGTATTCACCCTTGGAAATAGGCTTCATTTGGTTTTCAATGATTTTTCAATAAAGTATCACACGAGGACGATCACATTCACCAGCTTCTATTGAGTCATAAAACTATTTTATCAAAAGTAGGAAAAATCGCTCAACCTCACTACTTTGACATTTTTGCAGCATTGAATAATAATATAATAACACCTAGCAATTCCGTTAAGTAATCGATACAATTTTAATTAAATTGAAAAAAAAACTCTCAATTACTTGTTACAGCGCAAATATGTAACCAATTTTTTAAATAAGTAGCCCTATTCCCTGTATATGCAGTATTAAATGTGGCCGAAGGGGCTTGTTGGGAAAGAAGAAGACTCGACGTATGCAAAAAAATTATTTTTAAGATTTTATCTTACTTCTACTTTACTTTAATTATATTTTATGAAAAATACTTACTGAAGATGTAAAGCATAGGTAAATTCGAACACCGAAAGCTCAAGTTCTGTGGAAGAGGAGAATGAAGATGATAAGCGGAAGAAGGGTGGGTGGTTGAAGCCTAATCTACCCCCCTTCATCACCTACCCCTCCTCTTCATCCCCCCCCCCTGCTGTCATCTTGACCTTGGCTCCCGTCTCAAGGACGGAGTGACGCAAAGTGGTGTGGGAAGGATGATGGCTCGGTTGTGGGTTTGGTGGTGAGTTTGGGTGGCCTGCGGCGCGGGTGATGTGCTGTGTATTTGTGGCGTGCTGTTTGGCGGTCTAAGGTGGGATTGATGGGTGGGGGCCTTCGGAGGGAATTCGGGCCAGGATTGTTTGAGGAACTGGATGACGACTCGGAGGGAGGAGCTGTGTGCGGGGGTGGGGGAGTGTGTTTGACAAAACAGAGTGCTTTTGAGTGTCCGTGTCGAACACGGAACCATGTCGTGGCGTGCTGGGAGGAGGAGGGCAGACACCCCGAGAGAAGAGAGGGCGATGCGGAAAGCTTGGGCGAGCGAGCCATCTAGTTTATTTGCTCTCGTTGTGGTTGACGGAAGCGGCACATACTTAAGTTGAACTTCAACGTTGTTATGCGTGGAAATATACTATGCAATTCCAGCGTTTTATAAAGTTACTATAAAATCTGTCTTTTGCGGCAATCGCTGGAACAACTATGTTGGGTTCGCTGGAAATTTTTAAAATCATTGCTCATCAGGAAAATGCGTGAACTTTCCTCGAGAAAATAGCGGCAGTGTGTTGATGTTACCGCTTAGTGGAAATGACCCTTAAGGCCGGTTTTAGTGTACTTATTTACAGTGTATTAACAATTTTAACAGGTTGTTAATTTAAAAATAATTTAGAGAGTAGGTTAGTAGGTAGTGTTATGTTTTTTTACTTTTTTTATTTTTGGTTTTACTGTTTAAACCTGCTATGCTACATCGTAGCGAAACTAGTTAATTATAAATGTTAATAGCGGTAAAAGTCCAATAAGTATTTTCACATGCAATCAACATTCTTACTTTTCCCTCCCTATTAGCTCTGAGTTTATTTCGCTGCTCATTTGAATGTAGACACCCGAATCCGTCAAGTGTCCGCGACCTTTTCTGATTTTATTCACTCAGCCAATAATAATAGTAATAATAATAATAAAATGCCTTTATTCGGGCGAAGTTGAAACTAAAAAGTCCCCTCTCCCTCTTTCAATCACCCACATGCAGCGGCCATGAACATAATATTTATGTTTTGAAAGATTTGTTTTCTGAAATTGGGGAAATTAAATAATAATTACATAAAAGAAGGATGTCAATTATCCATCATTTTGCTGATTGCTGACAAGTAAGCAAACAAATTTTTGAATACTTACGGAATAGACAATAAATTGATTATTGTGACTTAAATTTTTAAAATAAATCACTTAAGATGTGAACCGTAGTTAAGTAGAACATCAAATGCTTAAGTGCTTGATTGTGTTCCGATGTACGATTATCATACAGATATTTACGCGTGTGAGAATATCGGTCCTGCCATACTCTTTGCCCTTATAACGATGGACGTCGCCTTCCAAAGTGGTTTTTGAGGAATTATTTAGACTTGGTAATATTTAAACACAATTAATATTTTTACGCTATCATCTTCTATTGGAGAATAAAATGTAATATTAAATTAATAACCCCCACGGCCTTGTAATCTTGCTGATAGTAGGGTATTTATCTATTTTTTCTACTTTATCCTTGACTACTAAAGTTTTCATTTAGTCTCAAGCTAAAATGTGCGTGATTAGCTATCTTTCACATTGCAATCACTACCAATGTTTCCCTCCGAGATAAAATAGGTTTGGTTTACAAAGCTAGAGATTATTGCTTTTATCACTTTACGCATCGGATTTATCTAAACTTTGGCGCAAACACTTTACTTACTTACTAAACACTTTCACTAAAAATAATTTACAGTACATGTTCAGATCTCGAGTTTCATTCATTACCTGCGCACTTGAACGTAGAGCAGGTATCAGCGATGTGTCAAGCGTGAGCTCAGGACATCGATTAAATATTATGCCGCTTCAGTGGCTTTATATTCCCACTTTCTCAGATAACATGTTGCCTAATAGACGCGCGGATTTGTTCCGGGAAACGGAGAGAGTTGACCTTTAAAGCAGGCATCAAAATTAAAAGATAATGAACTTGGGTTCTGTATGTCTGGAAAGATACTAGAAAATAGCCTCATTTCTTTTGTCATGTCACTAACTAAAAATTCATTGCGAATTAAGGCATTCGGTATAAATCTCGAGGCACCATCAACGAAGCATCTCGCGGGATTGTGAGGAAGAGATGAATCTAAGATACAACTCTCCCTGAAACTTGGCAGAAATGTCGGTGCTGACTCCTTATCTGATTGGTCAATTAATTCCGATATCTTACTTAATAGGCTGAATCTTAAACCCATTATATCCGTAATTTACGCTGTCATTTTTTTAGCCCGGTTTTTTACATTTTTATTTAATAAGCTTTCACTCCGTAGTTGGCAGCGTGAAAGCAAAAGCGACTCCAAATTATAACTCTTCCTTCAGGCGGACTAAGCAGAACTCCCTGAATTCGATGTCTCCCTCGCCAAATTGCTTCCTGCTCGTTGCGACCGCGGAGCAGTACCATCTGAAACCACTCTCAATTCTTCACCGAATTATGTTTTAGTGCTCGACCCTAAAACAATTTTGTTTCGAAAGTTTCTGAATTCTAGAACAGAGGCCTGAGGATTTCTAAATTATATTCTTGATGAAGGATCTATCGTTAATACATGAGAATTCTGGGTACCGAGATACTCGATTGGTAATTTCTCGGTTAGTTATATTTCCCCATCCTACATGTTTGCTTTACATTTTGGTTTTAACTTTTTTACCCCATGGTATTTTAAAGTTTTTATCCTCTCCTTGCTACTTGGTGCAGCGTTAATGTGGACTACTTATAATTGCATACCTAATATTCATACTTCAAATTAAATTAATTTTTTTGATGAACTTATGGCATTGATATTATCGGGGAGCAATTTATTTCAGGCCGGGAACCGTCAATTTTCCAATATTATCTAAACAAAATTTTTCGGACGTTTTCGGAAGATTTCCCCGCAAACGACATGATTTGCAGTTAGTCTTATGTAGAATTTAAGAATGTTGACTTCTCATCCCTAAGGCTCATGATCATATACCAGAGGTGGCCAAGATATGGAGGTTATTCAAGTTCAGCATTCCATCAGTAGGATTGGCGGTTAAGCCGCGGTCACATTAAGGTCCATCGCGTTTAGTATAAAACCCAGAAGCCGGGTATCTCTCCTCTCCTCTTTCTCCATAACTCGAACAAACAAGGTTTTTTTGCCTCTTGATACTTTTCCTTTAGGATAACGAGGTACGGAAGCTTTATTATTATTATTATTTAAGTACTCTACGGATTGAGGTAAGTTTGCATGGAGTATTTAAGAACTATTCTGGCTGTCTTCCTTCCCTTCTTGGACTTCTATCTTCAGTTCATAATAAGGGCCATGCTCTTTCATTCTATCCAAGAAAATTCTATTTTCTTCCTTCCTCTCTGTCGTTTACCATTATTCTACCTTCTAACACCTGTTTTCAATATCCCCTCGCTGCTCAGTACTCGCTCCATCCAGACCTTCAGTTTCCTTCGTATCTCATCTAGAAGCATCCTCTCCACGGATTTAAAATCGTTGTGTCCGATGTAAACATAGACGTTTATACCTGCGAATGTTTTCAAAACGGTGACCAGCCGAAAAAAAATCATGATAGGGGGATGATGGCATTATTTTAACGGAACCCATTATTTCTGGAATGATGCAAGCGATTAAAGGAAAGGGAAACAGAGAGGTACGAGATTCAGCGGGAGTTGAAGGAACGACCGAGCAAATGTGGGGATGGAAAAAAAATGAGGAAGTGTTCAATTTTTTTCTGCTCCTCCACCTCATCGCCCCTTTTTGATCGGAAACCCACTCTCGGGGGAGGGATGGAGAGGCGTTGGTCGGGCGGATGGGGTTTGGGAGATGATGGGGCGGTCGGCGGCGGGAGGAGGGGGAAACGATCGGCGCGGTCACGTGACTCGGAAATGGGTGAAGGCCGTTCCCGAATAAGGGGCGCGCGGGAGGGGAGGTGTCTGAAGGGAGGGGGACGGTGGGGGAGGTGGCCTGCTGTCTCACGGGAGGAGGAGGAGGTACTGAAGAGGGCAGGCGATGCTGATGTGAGAGACCTCTCCTCCCTTTCTTATTCAGCCTGCCCTTTTGTTCGGCAAACTACTACACTTCCCCGCTGCCAATGCATTTTCTTCTCCCCTGTAAAAAAGGGACCGGAGTACACCCAGGCCTGAGCGATGTCTCAAATTGGATAAAACATTATGATAATTTTATTGCATCGTGATAGATTCGATACAGCGCGCGCTCGATGAAGCACAATATTAAAAATATATCACGATAAAACATCGCTATTATCAGACAACAATAATTTCACTTTATAAATAAATACAAGTTGTACGTACGAAATATCGCGATAATCGCCGACAAAGTATCTCGCTGCTTGTGCGAATATACAAGCTGCAAATTTGTATAAAATATTAAATAAATATTGTGAAAATAGGACGACAAATAATTACTCTCCACACGAAAGTAAATTCGCATGAGCACGGAAGACATACGATATATTGTGATGAACTCGTTATCTCGTCAATTTGACGAGCTTATTTTCAAAATTAAATTCAAGAAACAACTCGGTATTGAACATAGTGCGAAGGTGGCATTTTAAAGTATCGTGAAGGTTGATGATGCATCGATGCATCACTCAGGCCTGGAACTCATCATTCCTCCTCCGCGTCCTTCTCTTGTATTCAGCCCGCCCCTTTGTTCGGCAACCGTCTATTCTTTCTCCCCTTCCTTACTCCCCGTGAGAAGGGAATCGGAGTGCACCTGCTGCCGCCGACCACGCCGCTTCCCAAAGATCTCCCCTCCCACTTCCTCCCCACCTCCCCCGTTCCCTCCTTCCCAATCCGGCCCGAGACGGGATACCCTCGCTCGCTCTGCGTCTCCTCATCTTCCTCTTCTTCTTCCCCTCGAGAATAAGGTGTGCGTGTAAGCATGCAGAACCCTCCAATTACGCTACCCGCTTCTCCCCTCCCTTCCCCCTTGACTCTTGCACAGTCTTTTATTTCATATTTTTTTTCCTCCGCCCCGTTTCTCGTTTGTTGGGACGTTTTATAAAAATCCCCATTCTCCACGCTCTCTCCGCCTCATTCTCATCTCCTCCTCTATTCTGTTCTCACTGTTGCCTTCTCTGTCTCTCTCTCTCTCTCCTCCTACCTTCCGCCCATGTCTTCCCCTTTCCATCATCTGCGTCCCTCGTTTCGTCCCATCAATTTTCCTTCTGCTCCCGTCCGTCCCGTGCGTGAGAGCTGACGAGGCTCACCCCTCTCTCTTTCTCTCTCGGAGAGTAGAGATCGTCGCCGCCGTGTAATTACTTTTTCGGCGGATATGGGCGATTCTTTGGAATTGGTCGCGTGAGGACCTGTGGAGTAGGTTGACATTCGTGGAGAACTTAGAACCTTCGTCCTTGAATATTTTTCTTCGGATGTTAATGCAACTGATGCATCTACATAACCCCCGCAAGCCGCCTAAAAGCCTAAGCCGTCTTAGGACACCAGCCGTTTACTGATTTAAAAAAAATGAAGTGCTCTAACGAAGTTGGGACCAGCGTTTATTAAATTTCTTTATGGTTCGGGGAAAAAACCAACTCTCCGGAATTATAAGAGGGCCAAGAAGGCGTGAAGTTATACAAAATATTGACATACATTTTTTTTTAAAGAATGAATGATTGTATTAAGTCATTGAATATTTATCTTCAGTTTTTTTGAGAAACTGAGGTGCCATTTATCATATTATCGCTAAACAGATGCATAAAATTAATTAAAATATAGATACGCTTAACGTCCTATGCCTATTTAAATAATTATTAAAGCATGCCATCTGCGAGCACACTTTTCGGCGCATATGGGCGATTTTTCGAGTAGATCACGCGAGGACGCGAACTGGGCTGACAATCGTGGAGAATAAGTTTCATGCGGCCGTTTTGAGGGTTACATTACATCGGGAAGGAATCGCCTCGGGCTCTTGGTTGATATTCATTTTCTTTACCGCTTCGTCGAAGGTAGTGATTTGTCTTTTCTTTCTCATGATGTGAGAAAGAAAAGACAAATCCACAACCATAGTTCTAAAATACACCCGTATTGCATTTTCTTTTCAAAATTAATGAATGAATCAGTTCCGTTGAAACATTTTCTTCGGTGATTTTATGGCTATTCTATCAAAAAACATTTTCGTCCACTCCGTGGATTATAGAAGTTGAGTAAATACGTACTGTGTTTTCGAAGAGGGGTAACCAATGGAATCAGTCAAAAGGATATTTATATAATGACATTAAAAATAAATTAAAATTGAGTTCAGCCAGGAAAATTTTGATCGAGAAGCTCATTTTTCCCGCTAAGGCACTACGACTCTAAACATGCCATTGTAAGTGAGATCTTCCAATAAAACTTACGCATTATCTTTAGTTTCTCGTGAGGTCTCGTTCCAACCAGAAACAAATATGTACAAGTCATTATGCAAGGAATCTGATTACTAGTTAATTTTAACGATTCTGTTTTTATCGTTCTCTATGATTGTTTTGAACGTAGATGTTTATTCAGGTATCTCGAACACTTTTCTAATTTATGCGCTTAAAATTGTCCTGGTTATATCTACCTGCATAGCATTATTTACTTTTACCACCTCCATAATTTTGATAAGGTACTTCAATAATCTTCAATAATGTACTGCTCTTTAATTTCTAAAACTACTACCGTACCACTTCGTACGCTCGATGCACAAGAAGACCACTTGATTCTGATCCCATTGGCGCCTGCACAATGATATATGACAGATAATTGCAGACTCAGGAGCTATCTGGATTTCTTACCTTATATCTGTCATTAAGGTGTCTCGCAGAGCAAAGTTTCCAAGTAAATCGACGCAAGGTATAAGTTTCGACGTGCGCAAGATGGTTTGAATTTCTCGTGGTAGCGCAAGTGGTTGTTATGTCTGTTTTAGATTTCCGTGTTTAACCGCAAGTGCAATCTTGAGTTTTCGTAATTCCCCGCTACCGTTTTAAATCGGTAGCAATTTGTAAGCAAAATCATACCCTACCACGGTAATAGTTCAGCTTTCTAACTACTCTATGATGGGCAAATTTTCAGCAAGCAACGGTTACCCGTGAGGTTTTCTTATGAATTCAGCTTAACAATTACTTAAACTCGAGCGCATTGACTCCAGCCTGTATACAATCCTATTTACGATGAGACTATAAACCGAGGGAGGAAGCTGTAATCATTAAAGGAGGGATAAACTCAATGGCAGTTGATTGAAATGATAAAAGTTTCAAGAAAGATATCCTTGAATGGATCGGTGAGCAAGATATTACGTGATTACTTCCACACGCCTTTTAGACGGCTTGCGGGGTATTATGTAGATGCAGATTAAAATCACTCCCGCAAGGAATGTTTATTGAATGCTGTTCGTTTCCTCAGATTTTTTATTCCCTATGTTTTCATTTATACATATTTTCAATTTTCTGTATTTCGGTGTAAAATTTTATTTTCAATCTCTCGCGGAAAAATCATTGGCATCCATAAGTAATCGGTTGATCATTATTTTTTAACGATCAAGTAGAGAGAAGTGATTGCTTTGATGGAGACAATGACTTGCTATTCCGACGGCCATTCTATTTTCGCATCTTCCGCGTTTCACTTGTCCGTAATTGCATTCCGACCGAAGGACACTTAAAGGTAGGCGAGAGAATAATCATACACCGACTAGTTTATAAATTTATTCTTCATTCCATCTTATGTAATGATATAAGTGGCATATAACCATAAAGTAACTGGATATAAGGACATACGGCGGTGAATTTAGCTACCCGCTTTGCTGGAACTGGATGCTCGCCGAATGATGTTAATGTTTTGTGTGACCCATCAGATGAAAAGAGTTGCCAATTTTCGGAGTTACTTTTCTACAGTCCTCGGAATAGGGCAAATTCACATGATATTCAGTTTCCATTGCTATAATCATTGCATATTTTAAAATATTCACTCGTGGAATTTAATAGTAATTTGATAAAATTATTTTTTTACGTTTTCGTTCATAATGCAGTACATGTTTATGTTGTGGTAACTGCATTTTATCGTCATTTATAATGTATCCATTAATCAGTCTAACAGCTGAAGCATAATTCGCACTGTTAACTATAAACATTATTTTATTGCATTCAAAACTGAGTATGTTCTATTAAAAAATCATTCAGTTACCAATACAATCTTTAAAAGTCATTTTCAAGTACCGTAAATTACAAATTTCCGCTGACACCTATTGATGTAAATTTGTACGTGACTCAACCTTCTTGGTGAACAAAAGGATTTTATTCCATTCACGTGTCATTTTGAAGTCCTTGGCGAAGGTAGGTAAAAAAAAAGCTGATGAGTAAATGACCTGTATATAAGGTTTATCAGTCTGTGCCTTCTGAATTGGACCACCCTATCTGTCGTCAGTTGAATGACCGATCCAATCAACCAAAATTTGTAGATGTCGATTCAGGTGTTTATCTGGGTTGGCATGCGCAAGCATCCGTGATGAAGCAAGTGGTGTTAAACTTACCAGCGGTTAAAAGAGCATGTGCGAGTTTTCCGAAAATTTAGACTATTTTGGTTTTGACATATGGAATGAGTCAAAACCGCATACGACTTATTGCGAGATTTAGATAATTTTGCTCTCTTATTTCTCTGGTTTCACCGAAGATCTTGGTTGTTTTTCCCTTGGTTGGCTTTCCGGGCCGCAGAGGCTTTAAATTTTGTATTTTAAAATATTTTGTTGTAAACATTACTATATATTGCAAACATTTACACTAATTAGATAGACGATTATGGCTTTGTAGGAACTATGCCATGTGTTAGCATTGGCTTTACGGCGTTCAGCTTGAGCTACCAATAATTTTTGCCAACGGTTGGAAATTCATAAAATTCAAGGTTGCTGCCAGAATATAGTTTTTATGGGTTGATTTTTCAGTTGTCTTCTTATTCTTAACAACCCGTGTTTCTGGAGGCCCAAAATAGTATCAGTTTGCCTTAGATTCTGTCGTAATTCTATGTGTGTCAATGATGTAGAAAATTTTGTAGTCTTCTTGAAGCTATACTTGAAATTAAACTTTGGGTTCTTTGCATTAATATGCGTGAATTGACTAATAATTTATTATTACAATCATAACACAGCGGAAAACCTCTTCGAAAACTTTATTACGACAGGGATAGTTAGTTTCTTTACCATTTTGTGCATCATAAATTTGAACCATAGATAAAAATTAAGAAATGCGGCTCATGAAAATGATCCGTCCCATAATTTTGTCTATGAATTATTTTCTAATGCCTCGCTCAACTCATTTACCTTGCCTGATTAGGCGAATCAATATTGACTTCCCTCATCGCTTTATAGGCCACACGTGACGGGCCTATCCTTCGCAGGATTTCGAAAGCGTTTTTCCTCTAACGGGCCGGAGGAATCCGCGCCTACTTTCCGTCGTAAATCATAGTTTGCCTCCATCGCGCCCGGTGGGGTAGCAGCATCATCTTTGCTCGCAGCGGAAGGCAAAGGACGATGATTGCTTTTAGATGACCGCCAGAAGAGGTTTTTGCGCGACTGCGGCGTCATCTCGCGGGCTTTCCGCAAGGTGCGTGGAGGAACACTGTCAAAGCTGCAAGGGATGCGAGCGTAGGGGCGCAGGAAGTTCCGGAGGCGACCGTGTAGGGGTCGCGGCGGACGCGTTTTTTGGGGCGCTCTTGGACCCAGTCTGTCTGTTACCTTCGCTACCCTCCTCGTGCCAAATACCCGCGGATTGCCCAACAGGCAGGCACGTAGCCAGAGATAAGGCTTCGTTACTCCCCGAAATTTCCTTTGCCTTCTGAAAGGCATTATGTGCGACCGATTAAATAAAACGTTTAATGTCATATAATTATTTATATTTTACGAATTGTTTGCATTACATTTTATTTATAAATCCAGCTTATATTGGCAATTAATTCCAAATCAGCGAACAGAGGCTTACACGGTGAGATTAACCCCCTCCAGAGTCAAATTAAGTATCCAGGAAAGAATAGTATTATTGAAATTAATTTTTGTGAAATATTGCCATTTTAGTTTAATTCATTTATTTAACGCTGCTGATTTAGTACTGGAACTTGTGTAGATAAGTTCAATTTGAATCCCCGAAGAAAAAATGATTTCGGTTGAAGCTATGAAGCAATCCCTATTACCGTTATTTGAGCCCGCTGCTGGACTCATTTACTCAATTTCGGCACTCTGGAAGGGCTGAGTTGTTACTGTTTGCATTGGACTGAAACCAACCCGTCCCCTTCTCCCGAAAAACTTGGCTACGTGCCTGGCAACAGGAATGATGCAGTTAGTGCGTCACTCTATGGACAGCATCTAGAACGAATGTTTATTTATTGCGACCAACAATTACGCAACACAACCCAGCCGTGAGATTGAATGCGTAGTAAAACTTTTTTGTGATTGTAAGCACAATGACTTTGATTAAATGAATATGAGGAGGGAGCATGAAACCCCAGTACGGTAATTGATGGATATCTACTGTTATAGGGTACTTTTCTCCTTTCATGTTTCTTATTTTCTGTTCCACATGGTTTTTTTTAAAGAATGGTTTTCGCTTTCACTTCATCCTTCCTTCCTGAGTGAAAAACACTTATTTTTAATATGTGGTTTTTGTGAGAATTAAAAGCAATTTTATACGTATTTTTGTGCAGAAGTTTTCTTTTAATTATTAAGTGATTCGATAATCTACACTCGTGAATATGTTAAATACCATTCGAAAATGTTATAAATGATTTCAATCCTCCCGCAACAAGATTAATGAAAGTCTGAGGTATTTGTTTTGATTATTGATTCAGGTGAATTGCTTTATTTTGCTATTCAAGCTGTTCAGATAATATTTTAGATTGTGTCATGAATCTAATTACTTACTTTGTTTCCCGATGTTTGATATTAAATATCCCTCTTTAGGCATGAGATGATCAATCTAAGGTGCTTGATCACAATTAGAATATTACTCAACTACATTACCATTTCATCTTTTTTACACAATAGTTACCCTGATTCAAATAGAGATTTGAATGCAAATTATTTCAATGTTTCAAAATTTCATTCTCCTTGTCTTAATGGCTGCATTTAATAGTGGTGTCCTTAATGATTGATGGCGATTCAACCACAGTTATTAACCGCTGCCTTGTTTTCCCGTAGTTTTATCCCTCGCATTTAAATACTGTTACTACTCTTGCTTTCATTTTCTTCTTCAACCTGTTTTGAACTTGGCATGGCTATCTCTGATGGCATCATGATTATGCGTGTGTAACTGCTGGCCACCAACCGCAGCTTCCGACTCGAAGGTCGCTTTGCTAGTTGAGAACTCATTGTCAGATCACATGGTAGTATCTATCATACCGCGTGGGAAACACAGGCAGTCCGGGAAAAGGCCTAAGTTACTTTACCGCATGCGGGCCCTTTCTCTCCCGACGCTAATAGCCCCTCGTCACTGAGGATCCTTGGTGGAATCTAGTTCGGTAGTCCAGTTCCGTCGCCAGAAATGATATACTGTTACCCACCGCATCTGGTGCCCATAAATAATCTTTTTTGTCGGAATTTCTCCTTGGATATGTTCGAAAAGCTCTTTTAAAATTTCAAGGGCTTGGTAGGACATGGAGGGATCTCACGTCAGTATATTGTAAAATAATAAGATTTTCTTTTATTTCGTGTTTTTAAATCAGAAAAAATATGCCAATTGTAGCAAAATAACTATTGGGAAGTTTTTGAAATAACCGCAACTTTAATAGTTTTTAAAAATTACTCGAATTGAAATGCACAGCCAAATTATTAGATACCTCTATCATTTCATTTTGCACTTAAATCATGTTACTCTACTATACCTCAAAGTTTAAGAGTATAATATTGAGTATACAAGCGAATATTTAGTAAATGCGCATAATAATTAAAAGGTTTTCCAGGATTATTTATGTAAATCAATTATATCAGCACTCTTGTTACCCTTCCAAGTTACCATTACTAATTCGAAGGTTATGTAATGTAACCTGGCGTCATGTTCTGTTCAGTCCAGCACCAATATAACTAGAATTGAGGCGTTTTATGTCGCGGTTAACTATTTGAAAATGCTGACAGAATTCCAGTTTATTTTTTATCCTGTATCAGCAAAATATTAATTACAAAATGGGAAAGGAACTTCGCAACAATAATTGCATATTAATGACAATAGTTCGTACGACTTATGATCATTATAAAGAATGCAGGGGTGGACAAATAATTTATTAATTATCAGTCGAGCCTATATTCCGTATTAAAATTTCGGACGGCCGGCAGCAATAGCGCAAAATTTATATATCGCCAAGCAGTCAATAAAGTGTCGCGCATTAACACCATTGCCGAGAGCCATGCCTCTAAGCCTACGATCAAAAACGACAGACATGGGAGGTCACTCCAAGTAACGAACTTCTTAAAATTAGAATTTTTAAAGTATGTTATTTCAGCGTATTCCAAAAGATTAAATGTATTAGGTGCTTTATTTGTGTAGTATCATAGAGTAAGTATAGTATATACTTACTCTATGGTAGAATATTACAAGTTGTATTCCGGAGTAGGATTTTCTTTACGCAACACATTATAAAACGTCAGCATGAGTTTCCAAGGAATGTAATTATTTAATTTTTCATACAAATTACAAAATATGCCATTCTTATTTTATCAAGTGACTGCGATAATGAAAATTATGCTTTCCATGCTACATGTTTTGGAAATGATTCTGGAAAATCAGAATTTCAATACTTGGACTCTAATGGCGACCCTGATCTAATCCTCATTATAATATGGATATTTATGCCTCTGAGACAAATAAACTGATACAAGGTTCGTTAAACCGTAAGAATCATTGATAAAAGTAAAATTTAATCACATCATGTTGCTAATTTTTGAGTTTTTTGAAAATTAATGTATTCACTTAATATAATCTCTTTTCTAGAGTTAAGAGTTAAATAAATAATATAATATGGAATCGAATATTGAATAAATTTGCGTTATAGTGAATCTATTTTCCGGGATTACTTATGTAAATTAATTATATCAGTACTGTCGTTACCTTTCCAATTTACCATTGCCGAAGAAATGCTGAAGAGATCTCGGGATAAATCACGCAAGTTACGGGAAATGGCGCTTCAGTCGGCATTAATGCTAAGCTTTCACTGAGGAGAAATCACGCAAATTACGGGAAAATACAGTCGGCAATAATGCTGGAAAAAGTCATCTACTTAAAAATGTAAGCATTGAATTGTCAGCATTATTTTTTGCCCCTATTTTTCTATATATCATCGAATTCTACGGGAGCCACACTGTTTTCAAGCGAAATGTACGATAGGAATTCGTTCTGATTTGTTGTGTAGCGGTGGACTCACCATAACTCGTCAGTGTCGGAAGTAACTGTTGCACCCCGGCCCAGAGGAATGAAGCCCGCCGAGGCGGTATCTCCTTCCGTGAAGTATCCCTCGGCAAGGATTAAGTCCAGACGGGGTGCCACCCTTGACCCTAGTACACCAATCGATGAGTCCGCTGTCCTAGTTTATTTCCCTCCCGCCCGTCGAACGGGGGGCTTCAAAGCAAACCTACCCCTCCCACTCCCTAACCCCTCTCCTCACTATACATCCCTCCCTCCCCTCACTCCCACACCCCTTCGACTGCTTCCCCGCTTTGAAGAGGCACACCTCCCCCCACCCACCTGTTGCTACCGCTTCCACTCCCACGTCTAACCCCCACCCCCTTCCCCCTTCTGATTTCCTTTCCCCTTCTTCTCGCAAGGAGCCCTCCCTCCTCCAACCCCTACCACACGAACCCTCGTGAAGATTCTCTTCGGGCTCGTTTTTAGGATGCATTCTCAAATGTGCTCGGCAGATGTTCTCCCAACCATCAAAGAAGCGTTATCCCTCGAGGGACCGCTTTAACCATTTTGTAAACTAATTACTTCAGCGTTAATCATTACCCATAGTAACACTGATTCATCTTTTGGAATTAATATGTATATAATTTTGTGGAAAAGTGCTACTATCTTTTATTTATTTAAATACATCTTTTGGATTTAAAAATTTTGAGTTATTTGAAAATTTTTTTGCGTTTCATATAACCATATTGGTTTTACCTTTTTTCTGCAATGTGAATATAATTCTCTGAAACAAAGCAAGTGCGAATTGTAAACGTTATTGTTAAATTATTGTCTTTATAGATTATAAAATTGAATAGACTGATTCACATATTTTATCACGTATCTTGTGTATTTAATTAATACGACATTTTTATCATTTTTTTATTTTTAGAGACGCTCTTTCTTTCATTTTTGAGCAGTGCAACCCTTTTTTGCTTTGATGAACGTATATTATCTAATACTAGGCTGATTGCCGCATTATCTGTTTAATAACAATAATTATTATGCTAAGATTGTCTTAATTATCAACTTGTTGAAAACAATACATAATTAGCATAAGCTTGTAGGTTGTAGCTCTTTTGACTTTACAAGCCAGGCTCCTTTCCACATTGTCTGCCTAGTCCTTTGTCTAACGTTCACTATCATGCTTCGTTCGAAGTTAGTGCCGAACTCCATATTGGAAACAACCGCTTTCTTGACAGCTGCGAAACTACATAACCTGCAAGTGTACTTGATGTGGAAAAATCCACGGTGGGGTCACCATTTGCCAATGCATTGGAATCAAGATGCCCCCGAATCGGCGCCAAGCCTTCTACCGCTTTAACTACCTACGTAGCCGTCTTTCCCGCTGCCGATTTTTCATTTATTTTTTTTTTCATTAATTGTCATTATTTATAGAAGAAAATGCTGACACTGAATAATACGTCGAATTCATCTTTTTTTGTTTCCATACTTACTCTTCCTCCAATGCTCCTCACATTGCATACTTTCCTGAAGTTCAAATTCCAGTCCTGTGGTTTTTCGTGATAAATATACTTTTTTGGGTAGTCACCTTCTTTTCGCGTTCATACAATTTTATATCACATGCATCATTGTGCATACCTTGACATTTATGATTGTCGTTTTTGATATCATTACGTTATCAATTGAATTTGAAAATTGAAACTTTTACCTGCGAATCACTTAATTGAATTGGTCAAATATTCGAGTGCTCGTAATCATGTATTTATATTTTAAGTGTCAGGTTATTCCAAAATTGGAATGCGTCAATATGATATTATTTTGCTTAAAATCGCCCTTTCTCTTTCCAGAATGTAATGACACATGAAATTAAGCGATATTGGTCGATTCCAAATTAATTGGTCATTACTTTCTATTCAAAATAACGAATATTTTAATTTAAAACTAATTATTTTGATTCGTTTATATTTTTCGAACGAATTCCTTCGAATTATACGTTCATGAACTTTAGTTTAGTGCAAATGATTCCCTTGAATATGAAACGTTTATCAAATCTTTGCATGATTATTTCGAAGTGAAGGCTGATTTTTAAAAGAAAATTGCATTCTTTTTAGGGATAACTCGCGAACAAAAACCTGAAATTCGATTCAAATTATTATATTTTGTGCAGAAACTTAGGTTTTACGTGGCAATTATGGACTATTCTAACACATAGTTCTCAGCATTTTCTTCATACATGGACTTTATCATGAAGAGAAATCGCTGAGCAATTTATTTGCCATAATAATTCCTGTTATTAAGGGCGCATTTCACATCAATTTTCTTGGTTATGTAAGTCGTTTACCTGAATGTGTTCTAGCCCTACGGTTACTGTTAACTATACTCATTCCGTAGGTTTTAAGTTTAATCGTGTAATTTACTAGGTGGTAATAATTACCATTATTTTGATTTCATAGTAGTTTAGTATTTTTTTCATACCAATGTTGGAACGTGTTCATGTTTCAATTTATAGTAATTTTCATGGATTCGATATTCATTCCTAAAATGTCTAATCCTCAATTGCATATTTCAGCTAGCTGAATGTGATACATTTTTGTGCGTTGCTGTTGCAAGCGAAAGCTGTTGGAACTGCTGTGAATTTTATACTCCCTTGCGTGATCATCTTATTTATCTAATACATCCAGAGAGCAATGGTCATAATACAGCTGATGGATGGGGAAAAGTGAATGAATAAGGTTGACATTCGGATTGAAGGGATGATGTCATCAACGTTTTCACAAATCTAACATGATGCTGCCCTCAAGGTGAAGTTCTGGTGACGATAGCTGATACATCTTCGGAACTTTGGTGCATATTGATGCATTGGGAAATCCCAACATGCCGCGTAAGAATATTTCAGGAAAAAATAGAAAAGAACTTGGAATATTTCAGATGAGAAACCAACGCCAGAATCGTAAAGCATGAGTCACGAGAGACGGAATGAACTTGTTGATGTGGCGAAGTACACAGAACTTGCTGTTAAAGCGAGCGAGAAAAGTAGCCATTACCACAGCGAACATAAATTGAACCATTACCATTTCTGAGCACCCGCAGAACCGTAACTCTTCACACCTTTCCCTCCCAAGTGCGATAAAAACCGGCTCGGAACGGATCTGCCGGGAAGGGAGGAAGTCTCTGTATCATTTTCGCCCACTTCCGCGCGAAATCGGAGCGGAACTGAGGAGCGCGGGATGACAAACGGCGGATTGGGGGAGGGAGGAAGTAGGAAGCGTGGGAGGGGAAGGGAGGAGGGGGGGGGGGTCGTTGAAGAAGGTGAGAGTGGATGTGGAGGACCCATCAACCCTCCTTCGTGCCACCTGTTGCGCCCGGCCAGCCGAGAGGAGGAGCGAAACGGAGGAGTAACAACAATCGCTGCCCCCGTGTCTTTTGCCCCCGTCTCCTCAGCAGCCCCCTCCCCGCCATCGCATGTCACTTGCTCCCACACCCGCACTCTCCGGGTTTTTGGAAACATGCCACAGCCGCTGTCGCTCGCAGATGACGGCTACCCCGTTTTCTCCAGCCGTGCCAGCACGCAAACAGCGGGAAAGCCTAATTATTCTAAGATGAATGGAATTATCACAGAAACTACGTAGGATTAGATGTTATTTTTCCTAAATTCTCAGTGTTAATGTTGATACGGTTTACAGAGTTATACAGCGGGTGGCATTATTTGGTAGCAAAGTGGCTTTATATTGATCATGGAACTCAAAATCAGTCACTGATACCTACGGTAGTATAATATAATTAGACTGAACATTGGCCTATTTAGTTCTTTCTTTGAGGACGGTGGTCAGTCATTTCCGATAACTATCGATATTGGCAGTATGTACCGCAATAAATTGTATCCAGGTAATAAATATAAAAATTAGATAGAGGGAGAGTTCTGGAGAGGCACGCTGAAAATCGCGTTGGGTAAGCGAGGTAACAGGAAAAAACGATTTTATGGCCAGAATTTCTGGGTTTAAAGGGGAAAAAATGGAGACGAGCCAGAATAGTAACTGGAAAAATATTTCGTTTAGGCCTACCTTCACGAGTAAATTACCTATCATAATGATGAAATCCTGTGCGCCGCCGATCGTTGGCAATTGGTCCACACTACGGCGCCGATGAATAAGGCAAATCTTCCGAAATTAACTCACAACTTGTCAGTATAGTAAATATTCTCATTAATGTATCTTTATTTTGCAATTTATTATTGTAAGAACACAGTATTTAGTAGTAACCAATATTTAGTGGCTTCCTAAGGGCGAAAAAGCGCCTCCGAATGCTGGAAAAATTACCTTCGGACGCCGCGCGCCGCCGCCATAGGATTCTACAGTCGGCGCATTGGTCTATATTGATATCAAATATGTGCAGAATTAACAACGCGAGGGACTTTGCCTAAAACTTAGAGCACAGTGCTGCTGGTGCCTCTGAGGCAGTAGAGAGAGATCGATTATTTGATTAACATCTTGAGTAAACACTGTTGGGCCGAAAAGTGGCGTCATCATATGATGGGACTGTTGGGCAACGGTTATGCAATGTGGATTCTTAAGAAATACCGGATAGATTAGGAGCCTTCTTTGCGTCTAAACGACTGTTTTTTTCCCTCTCTATTACTGTCTCTATTTCACTCTTAAGCGATAAGGAAATTTGTTTTCGGTTTCTAAAATGCGTTTGATATCACTCATATATGAACTCAGAAAGAATTACTTGGCCCCCAACTGATAATTGCATAATTTATTACGCTAAAAATGTTATAATTAATGTTTTAGCCTAAGATTGTGCGATGCGAGTGTCCTACTCTCACATCAATTCGATAAGGAAAGATGGGTTCGAAGGAGTGTATCAGCAGAAGCGATGCGATGATATTTTTCTTAAATTCAAAGTCGGTGAACTCATTACCTTAAATGGATATGAATCTTCAATGAAAATTAAGACAAGTCCCAAAGACCTTTTACCATGTTATCCACTCTGTGGATGTGTGCATCATTATCGATTCATTCATTGTACAGTAAAAAAGTAGAGTCGCTTTATTTTGAAAGAAAACTTTTCATAAGCTAAATTGATGCCAAATAAAGAAAATATAATGTGGTGGAGAAGTATATTTTTCCATAAACTTTTTTGAATGATGATGGCACCTCCGTAATCTATTTAAGCTCCTAGCGATAGATACGTAACTTTAGGGAAGAATACTCGAGTTAGGAAGAGTTAAGCCAATGCTATTGAAATTGCTCTTGTGTTTAACTCTTACTACTTAGTAGGCTTGGCGTTGGTTGTTACCGCACTAAAATTTTTGTTTCTGGTAAAAACTTTTGCTGGGGTCTTAGCGCATTGAAGCAAACGGGAAAGCAACGGTTGAGTGCTGATACGGTCGCCTTCGCCGTTGTATCTCATGGTGTGTACCTGGTCGGAGTGAATCTTTAAACAGGTTGGTACAGTCTAAGGCGTATTTTAAGGACGCTTGCGCAAAGATACGAGTGTTTCCCAGCCTTTATGCTTGAGACTTTAAACTGTGAGTTCGACTGGCCCCCACCTGCCTTCTTATGCACCGCCTTTTTTTAACCCTTCCCACTAATCTGTCGCCAGGCAATGTGTCACATACATTCTCGCCACTCCGCGGAATGCAAATATTCAGTTTGCACTCGAGCTCACCCGTACCTACGGCTTTTTTTCCCGGGTTTACCCGCCTTCCCGGTCGGGTTCTTTGCGTCCGTGCCCTCAGGAAAAATCTTCACTTTTAAGCCGTAAGATATGCGAATGCATTTGCGTACCTGCGAAGGTGTATAATTTATTAACTTATGCGCCCGTCAAACAAAACCTCTCCGCGATGAACGTATTCTGCTGCAACAACAACATAAATAACAAGACAAGGGGGAAGAGGACACCCGTCGGGGCATACTTGGGAGTCGGCACAATGCGCTTCTAGGATCCGAAAGCATGGAGTCTGCTCTTTGAATCGGAGCCCCGCCGATAGACTGGCTGCGGTCGTGTCGTCGGCACAAGTGGAAGGACCCCACAGGGGTGGAGGGGAAGGGACCGCGCCCAGTGGAGGGACGGGTCGCAAGGTGGGACCCCTCGGAGCACCTCATTAGAATCCACCGGCGGAGAGATGCTGCTGAACGAGTGATGCAAGACTGTGAGAGAAATACGAGAAAGGGATGAAATTGAAGAAATTCAAAAAGATGCACTTTGCTCATTTTCGTATTATACACTTAGGTATTAGAGCAAAGATTTTGTTCGTGTGCTTCCCTAGCTTTGCCTTTATAATTTACTTCCAAAACGGTTTTTTTTTTCTGGAGTTTAAATGGCTGAACATGTAAATGATTGTTCTTGAGCCCAAATTATCCTGATGATGGATGCCAGCTGTTGTACCTAAAAATTTTATGGCCAATATAAGTGGAAAATTAATTCGGAATCTAGTTATAATACCATTTAGCTGAGTGATGTCGATCATGCGACACTTGGTGAAAATTTGGCGTCTTATTAATCGACCAACACTGCGGAAAAAAGAAATCTATAGTATAGAGCTGTACTTCTCGTTATATCGACCGACATTTTATGACTACAATATATACCAAACATTTGAATATTGCCTACGATCGGCATTATCAACCATCACGATAGGTTTCGTTGCCGCATAACAACCTACAATATTTTATCGAGCAACAGGGAAAGTATTTTTTGGATGGAGTAATCAATGACTTTTATTTCAAGTTTTATGGATATTTCCTTGTAAAAATCTCAATTTTCCTCTGGGATTATTATTTACTGAGCGCAAAGCATTTCGATGCTCTATAATTTTACTTTATGACAGAACTGCCGTTTGCGAAGTGAAATCATTTATTTGCTAGATAGCTACATTTATATGCAGCTTTTCTTTTATAAATGTTATCAAATCCATCATATTGCACCTTAAATATATACTTGGCTTAGTGCAACTGGTAATTTATTCATCATTTACAGGAATCATAATCCAGACCGAATTCCTAGCATTCCTGTTTTAATTTCCATTTGTCGTTCAACGTCTGCGTGCCTGCGATATTGAATTTATATAATACATTATAATAATATATTTATATTTATATTGAATATATATCTTTGAATTGAGCCTAGCCCCTCCACTCACGCTCGTTTCTTTCGCGTTGCAGAAGGCGGCTTTGGTGTGGCCCTCGCAGCAGGACCCGTCAGCTCCGAAGTCAGCGCCCGGGGGCAGTCCTTTGGGGGGCGGCGTGGTGGGCGGGGGCGGCGGGCCTCTGGTGGGGGGGCTGCACCACCATCACCACCAGCAGCACCAACAGCACCACCACCAGCAGCTGCTGCACCACGGGGGCGGCCAGCAGGGACAGCAGGGGGCGCCGCCGCCCCACCACGGCCTCTCGGCCTCCGCACCCCCGCCCCCCGCCGCCGCCGCTCAAGGCCTCGCCCACTGGATGTCGGTGATGGCGGAGCAGATCAACCCGCACCACGAGGTCCACTACATGGCCACATGGAACGGCGTCGAGGTGAGTCCTTTTTCATACAATCTCCTTCCAACCTGTAAATCTTTTGACTCGAAGGGATGTTCATAATCCACGTAGACTCCTGGGGCACAATACAATAAATATTAAGATTAATAGTGGAAAGCAATAATCTCGGTATGGAAAATCCTGACTTTGGTAATCCGGATTCAAATATGGTGAAAAATACGTGCATGCAATATTCTTTATAGTCTAGTCCCTATATATATTTTTTTCTAAATCCGTCGCTGTTTCCGATGAATGTCGAAAAGCTTCTGCCTGTTCCTTTCTGCTAAAAAAATGGAACCATTACCACCCTTATCCTGTCTCAAAGTATTGTAAAAATAATTTTCACAAATGTCAAATTATTCTGGAGTATCTGGAGGAAAAAATAAGAATTCCACTTATGCAATGAAATGAGCTAGAGGTGCATTAGCGTATTTCTTTCAAATTTCCGAGCGTCATCTTCATTTTTCTAGCAAATTCTTTTCTTAGCAAATTCTTTGCCTCAAGTCTTTACTGCAGGAAATTCATTATTTTGATCTCTTCACATATAAATTTTACTTGCTTACCTTTAATGGCGATAAAGTTCTTACCTAGAAAAATTATAATTCCGCTGATTGTGATCAACACGCAGTGTCATGATCAATCGCCTTTAAATGATGGCGAAATAATTGTAAACTTGTATAGGCAAAATCAGTTTTTCACTTAACTTTCTGGTATATTTCGGGGTATGGTGGTACATCAGTTCAAGGGACTTAGCCTTGGTTTATTCCAGTGATGACCTAAGTAGCGGATGCTTGCTCAACGTAACTCTCGACGTCAAAGTTTGAGTCTAAGCCTTAACCCTGTTCGCCACGAGGAAAATTGAGCGGTGGATTTCGTAACTTGATCGTGCCACAGTGCATGTTTCACATGTAAGGATGCATCGTTCCGACTCGCATTGAATTTTCTGAAGCGCCCATGTAGGTTAGGTGATTTTAAAGTGCTTCTACTAGATTCAAATTTCTAAAGCGGCCGTTTTTTATCCATCCATGAAAACGATGGATTCAGGCTCGTTGTTAATTATTTAGACTGGAAATTTCGTACACTGAAATTCATTTTCTCTTTTTTACCTTAGAAAACGCCCGTCTGTATATCTATTATTTTAGAAAGTTAATTCTGCGTGAATTTCTATTTATAACGAGTTTTATTTCCTTCCAATTTCTTAATTTTTGATCAGTGTCAAATTTGAATTTTTGATCAGATCAGGTTTGAACGCTTTCAATAGAAGTATGGTCTTCGATCGTATCCAAAGAAAACCAAATGAACTTCGATGAAACGTGCACTTACATCGCATGAAAAACCTCCACTGTCTTCACCATAGACCATTTGAGAACGGTGTCTTGAAGCAAAATATAAAAACGGTGAATGCCGAGCGTTAAAACCCTGACAGCTTCAATAACCTTACCGCGTCGCGGCCAATCCAACTCCCGACGCGCGGAGACGAACCCTGCCGCGCGATCGAAAAATCAATGTATTTTCCGGCGACGCAAACTTATTTCAAATAAAACTGCATAAGAACCTCAAGAAATCTTCAAAGAATGCTCTCATATAAGTTACTCCGCGTGACTTTGCTGAAAACCCATTTGAAACTCTACCTAAATGTAAAACTTTGTCGAAAAACAGTATCCGCCATTTTGTTACTGCACGGTAAGAATTTATGGACGATATTCTTTAATATTACGGAAAATTAAAGAAAAAATACCATGCCAACAGATTATGTGGTTTTTTATTCCGCAAGAATCCACCCATAATTTCACCATCCACTTACTTTGGAAGATTTTCAGAGAAAATTGAAGACGGGCGTTTTAATGGAATTTTGCTCACGTTTGAGCCTCTATTTTTCAGTAATCTAGGATCAGGTTCAGTAGGATCTATATATTTATAAAGTACATATCCATAAATTTCAATCATTTCTGAGTATACCTGCGAAGTTTCAAGTTTATAACTCAAAAAAAGCCATTTTGTAATTTTGTCCGGCTTTTTCCGTTTTCCGCCCACTGTGCGCCGGCCAGCTGAAAATCATGGAGGCTCTCGCCGCGGTGTAAGTGCGGACTAAAATGGCCCGATGGTAGACGCGTCCGTGGGGAATGAGTAGTCAGGCCGGCACTCCTCCCGCAGAACAATATGGGAATGTGGACGAGTGAAGATGGTATACAAAAAATAATGATATCAAAAGCCTGTATGTAAATGTGAAAGGAGCGGTGAGAATAGCAGGGAAAACTTCAACAGAGTTTGATATGAGGAAAGGTGTCAAGCAGGGAGACAGCCTTAGCCCTCTATTATTTATCACTTTGATGGACCAAATACACAAGCAATGCAAAAGAAAAACATAAAAGTTCAAAGTAGGAAACTATAGATTTAAGGCCAGTATACGTCCAGTCACCACTATATACAGATGACATTTTATTGATTGCCAAGAACAAGAGAGAGCTGCAAACTGCAGTGGAAGAATGGGCAAATACGATTACAGACCATTGAATGAGAATGAATGTGGAGAAAAGCAAAGTTATGGCCGTGTCGAAGAATGAGGTACAAGAAAGGTTGAATATATCATGGGAAGGACAAGAAATGGAACAGATTGATAATTTCGAATATCTGGGGACACAAATTTCTTGTGATGGAAGACCAGACTATGAAGTGAGACTATGAGAGAGAAGTTTTTGTTTATTTTATCTCTCGCTGAAGTTAGTATCGGACTGTGGCGACTATGTTGACTCAAATACGGCCTTTGGTTTTGGTTTGTATGAAATTACTTCCCCTATAAGAGCGATAGGCTTTTAGCGAAATCACCTATGGCAAAGGCATCTACTCTGCTGCTTCAGTGCGGCTCAAGAAAATCGACAAACAGGTAACTATTTCCTCCAAAAGCTACCCCGCAGCTAGCTTCAGTTGGATTCGCCCACTGTATAAGACATGTCTTCCTCCCCTATGTGAATGTCCGATTGTATTGTGCCTACAATTGTAATCCGGCTTCCGCTTTTTTATGTCATTTTCCAATCCAGCGAAGAGTTGAATATCAGGCTCGCGCCCGTCGCGAGACAAGTGCATGCTGGACCCGCGCACGCGTGCGAGGCGACTGGAAATCTGTCCGTGGACAGACAGCCCGGCGACGACAGGCGAGGGCACGCCTCGCGCAGAACAATATGCGAATGCGCGTCGATGGGAGCACACACACAAAAAAATACAAGGAACTCGTCGAACGAAAAACTGCTCCCCGCGTAAGTGGTTGGCCAGTGTCCAAACCGGATTAGTGCCACGTCGCTCGGGGAGCCCCACCCGGAGGGAGAGAGGTAAAAAATGAACAAGACAATGAAATCTTTTCGCCGTTAAGCACGCGCGGCTTTCAAGGGAGACTTAATAAGTGCTGCATTTAGCGAGCAAGTTGTCGCACGCTTTCGCTTTTTTCTTCTTCAATGTGTGTACAAACTCGTTGGGATGTTATGACTCCGAGCCGAGGGAGCATAGCCACGAGGGTAGTGGTCCGTCAGATAACTCGCAAGTGCTCACGGAAAGGAACCACATGCCGGGAAGAGCAGTTGATCGTTGTGTTCAATGCTGGGTAATTTCAGACGTTATTATTCGTACATGGTGAGCCTGATATTTCTTTTTTTCTTTGCTAGAGCTATTCTAAGTTATTTTGAATGGTATTTCGGAATTGTCTAAATGCTAGTACTATTCCTAGCAAAATTTAGACAAAATTTGTAAAAGCATAATTCATGTTCACCCTATTGATATGTCAATGTGCAAGTAACATAAACTTGATGATTTAATTGCTTCGATCCCCGTACTCTTCTTTTATCCCACTGTTTACCATGTAAAATGGGTGTTCTGCTCTTTTTAGCGGTCTGCGGTTTTTTCGGTGTGTTCAGAATCTTTCCTTTTTGCCCAAATGATTCTGCTGCATTGAGTTTACCATAAATTATTAACTTTTCATCACTCTCTGAAACTCAAGTTTTCTTCATCGTAACTTTAGTTGGAATTACTTTTCATTATATCATTTTCATAAGAACTTATGACTCCGAATTGATGTTATGCATAGGCGGATTTAGGGGGGGAGTGCACGGGGGCACGTGCCCCCCCAGACGCTTAAAAAATAGACAAGATTTGTAATACGGTTATCATTACGTTCGTTTTATTTAGTGTATTACGGAACCTCAATCATTTAATTTAATATTAATAACTCTCATATCAAAATAAATAGAATATTGCTGTATTTTTTTTTTAATTTTAAATATGAGAAGACCTGTAATGCCCCTTTGCCCCCCCCCAGAAAAATCCTGGATCCGCCCCTGATCTTATGCTAAACATATATTCCTAAAGCCGTTGAAGTTTTCGTGAACACTATATATTCTTTCATCCCATTATGAATCATGGGAAATCAAAACAGCTCGGAGTTGGAAAAAAAGCAGTGAGTTTTTTATTTCATATGAATCATAGGCTATGAAAATCATCTATTGCATTCACAGCGTAAATAATGCTCTCGGAAGGTTTGAAATCTCCGTACATTCCATCTAACAATTCATAGTTTTCATTCACGTATTTTAATCCTTTAAGTATGACCCTACCGAATCTCATTGATTATTCTGAGTGGAAAAATTCTTTCTGATGCTTACGTCAATTTTTCTGTGAATGCAGCCGAAAGGTGACGAAGGGTCCTTGCATCCTTAGCAACGTTGGAGGCTTGTAGCATGTCGACCCCGGAAGACCTCACAAGACAGAGACAATATAATATTCGGGCCTTTTTGAGTTTTTTTTCACCTTTGCCTCTATTCGGCTCCGTTGGAATCTCTTGCTGTTGAGTTCCTCTGCAATAAAGCCTCGACGCACAAGGCGAGGATTTGTGCTCTCCCGCTGACCGGGCAGGGACACCATCAAAAAGCCATCTCGGGGAAACCGCACCCTTTTTGGCTCTCGTCCACGCCGTAAATCCTCGATCGCCGATCGCTTATTCCCTCTCATCGACCCATTGGAAGCGCGATGTTTGACACTCCTCGGTCCCTTTTGAGGCCTCCGCCTCTCCACGCGCGTCCGCTCGGACAATGGAGCGAAGGACAATCGCCGATCGGAGCGGGCGGATATGCTTCCAAGCCATCGGTCCTCGCCAAGTATCAATATTTGTATTGGAAAATGCAAATCGTCGACAACTGCTTCCTTCAACCCTTTTGTCGGATGCCGAACGTTGAAATAATAAATCACGGCGATGTTTTTTTTCGTCTCATCTTTTTTTTTTACTCTCCCGCAGGTAGTAGTAGCACCCCCTCCATCCTCCGTGGGCCCTGCCCCACCCCGGCCTCACTTTCCCTTTTCAAGTCCTTGCGTTTTCTCACCGTCACCGCCGCACCTACCTCTCCCTCCACCCCGCTGCCTTTTTTTTCCATCCCAATCCTTCCCTCTCCCCTCCCGCGCCCAGCTTCCTCCCGTACCCTTTCCTCCCGCCGCCGCCCCCCTAGTTAACACCCGAATCCATCCATCACGATGGACCCCTTCCCCGTGCACTTCCTCCTCCCTGCCCACTCGCCCTCCTCTACTCTCACCTGTGCATATACTAAGCTTTGGCATTCCATCGCTCGCGTATTACATCCTTGCTCATATTATCCCCCGCTCTCAACGCAAATGAAATTTTTTATGATTTTCCTATGCATTAATTTGGTAACATCTCGTCGGGTCTCCGTCTGGGTAAGGCTAATGATCTCCGCCAAGTTTCAAATATCGATTCGCTCACTGTCTTCCGGTATCGCTGAAGCGGATGCGTCTTCTAAACGTCCATGATTTCTGTGATTTACTCGACGTTCGCGTCCGCGCAGTTGGAGAGCATTGCACGGTTGAAGATCCGATACAAACGTACTCGCTTCAATTGCAACTGAAGGAATTCTTCTGAGGCGTTTCACCAGATTAGATGGAATGCTCATTAGTGTTCCTTCATCTTGCGCGCCGTTAAAGCACCCAGTATTTATTCAATTTGGTTAGTCTAATCCTTCTTTTGTTCCTCTTCTCCTCATCCTATTTTAACCGTTTCATTTTATTTTTTATTTCCTATCTTGCCCTGTATGAAGTATTTTTCCTATCTGATTTTGGTCTCATATCCGAATTACCTATCATTAGTTGTTTCTAATACTGTTAATTTCCTTCAATGTCGTTCATTTTTTCTGATTAATCAATGAAAAATGCCAAGTGTTATTTATTTACTGTACGCCTCTTTCCCTCCCTTTCTGAGTTTGGAACATGAATCTAATCGTGACTTAAATTAATATCTTCAAATATAATTTCGTTGAGGAAAATTATGCACATTGAAAGGATGGATAAAGTGATGGATAAAGTGATAAAAGAAAAAAAAAGTTGTATGTGCAGAAGAATAAGAGAAAAAAGTGCGTAGTCAATTACCAAAGGCCATCGAATAACACGACGATGAAGGATCACGTGGTGATAGTGATCATGTATTTCTCGATGAATATCATTTTTGGACACGCAACTTCTTACTGTGGTGCCGCCTTCAATTTTGGCTCGCGTGAAAAAATTTCTACAGTCGAAATTTTTAGGTATCTAACCTTCGGATGTCGAATGAAGGTACTACGAAGACTGAGTAGTATTATATTGTAATATTTCTATGAGTTTGAAATGTGTGCACCTTTTTTGAATCTTCACTGCTTCAACCGGTTGGAATACGTCTTTCTCTCCAAGGATTTCCGTATCTATTGTTATTTATGAATTCTTCAGGCGTTGGCTGGAAGTCATTAACCCACTCCATATGATCATCCCTTGCCTTAATTCGTGAGTATTCTTCATCAATGCTGTTGAAAATATATTAGTAAAGACTATCGTAAACTAAGGTTGCTTTATGACTTGCCTTATTTTCATCGGTTCGTGGACTACGCGTGAAAAGGGCTCGTTTTCCATTCCCTCCGTTGAAAATTTCTTTCCGCTTCACTACTCGCCAACCAGATTTACTCTCAATTTTTCGCCATATCCGAAATTTAATGTGGTTATCTCATTTGACTCTGGATGTGGAATTTCCCCTACTTGAGTTATGCGAATTGTTAACATCATATTCGAAGCACTTACGCTTCGACGAATGGGTGGGACACTGATTGAACTCTACAATTATTCACTATTTATAACAAAGGATATGCATTCATTTAGTACACAATCTAAGATGGTCACGTGAAGATTTTTCTCAGTCATCTACGTACGAAATCGTGGTAGTTTTTCGCTATCAAGAATCTAGTTTTTTTTATATCATGTGCTCCAGCTGTCCTAATCGAATCGTGTTTAAGTAAATTATGCATCTTTCTACCATCGTTTGCGCAGCGCATCGGTAGGAAAACTATTTCGCTCGTCATGAAATCAAGGTCTAATTTGCTGAGTGACGGAAGTTTTGATGATTGGTGAAAATAATCAGCTTATTGCCAAATTCCATCAATTCATTTCCGTTGAAGCAGTGACTACACTTGGTCGTTATTTTATTTTAGCTTCACCTATCTCATTCTCTTCTTAAGTTCCCATCGGCCTCTTCCTCCTCACGTTTCCCCCCTCCATAATACCCCCTCCCCTCCACCTCTGCTCCGCCCAGATCCCCTCATTACCATCATCTCTTCATCTGGCCTCAACTTATTCTCTTCCCTCGAACCCTTTCTCCCCGTCTCCTGCTGCCATTATATCCTCCCGCGATTAGGCGCAACTTCCCTTCTCCCAGCCTCCCAACCCCTTCCCCACGCTTACCCCATTCCACCAGTCTCCGCGTGCGTGTAATCGCGCTCCGAACGCATATAGCACGAACCAACCGTTTTTTCGGTTATTGCCTGAATTCAAATATTAAGCTGCAGCTTCTAAAATTTTCAATTTGTTTCATCTGCCAGGTCAGCCCAATCGTGATAAGTAATTGAAGTAATCACGCAAAAATATATCGTGGAATTGGCTTTTTTTGTAAATATTTAACTTCAAATCTTATTCTCTTTAGATTTTGATCAGTTTAGCATGTCATTAGTTCATAATTGTATTTTAAACTTAAATTAGACCCCAATATATATGGCAATGGTTAATTAGAGGCTTAATAGTGGAGGGTTAGTGAGTAATAAGCCTGTAATCAGCTCCTCTGATACGCACTGTGTGCTGCGCCAAAGGTTAAAATGATCATCAGGTATTGAGTTGATTTTGTGGGTAATAATGTGGATGAGATAATACTCTCACTTTTTTAAATCAGATGGTGCGCAATCCTTTGACTAGAAGTGCATTACTCTGCTGTACTTAGGAAAATGCTCTTCTATTGCATTTTTTACTTACATAAATATCTTTTCTGCAGATTTATTTGTTAAAATAGATTTCTTTTAAGTAAGTCTTTATAAAATCTTCCTACATGCGCACGAAGAAATTCTAATTCATTCCTCTTTCATTTTTTGATTGGAAGCATGGCAGGGGGGACGGATTTATTGAATATAAACCATGGAGGAGAAATGGCAGCAATTCTATTCAATAGAGTTCGGGAAAAAACGCGAAAATTTTTCACAGGAAACATTTTATTTGCATGCTCTAACGCTTTCACGACGAAAGAAGGATGGTTGCTTCTTTTAATGCAGTTACTTCTGGGAATAAGTATATCTTCCTATATGTCCGTATATATATACTTCATATATGCATTTAGCGCTATTCATGATCTTTTTTTTATTTTTCCTTTGGAAGTGTCACAGAATTCGGAGGGACGATGATGACTATGACATTCATTCGTATTCCGCGCAACGGTAATATCATGCAGTAAGCCCCGACGAATTGTTAAGAGTACCTACTCAAATATGTTCGTTGAAGTACCGCTTATCCCACCGTTGGAATCTCTCACCGCGACGAACATGGTGAAATCTGAATTCCGCTTGGGAAATATCCGTGAGCCATTCAAATCGGCGCGTAAAAGCAGGAGTGTCATCCACTTCCTTCTCCGAGGAGTTTTGCATTAAGAGTCTCTGCCTTCCGAAAAAATCTGAATAAACATATGCGATCGCCGAGGAGTATTCTCTCACGACTCGCCTTTTGGCCCGGGGGCAGGGAAGCCCCCTTATACACCCCGATTAGGAGGCAGCGCCCAAGTGGCAAGGCCTCACTCTCTTCAGCCACCGTACCGCGGAGCGCTACCAACCCATTGAACACCAGCAGTGCCCATCCCCCTCGCACCCCGGATTAAGTCTCCCCCCATCGCCCCGACCGCGCCTCCCCCGGAAGACAAATGAGGCAACCCACCCCGCGGGACCCCGCGCCATGGAGATCTCCTCACCCCTCGCTCCTCCTAATGGTTACTACCCATGCCTGGTTTCCTCCACGCTCATCTTACGCTCGTTTCTCCCGGCTACGATTATTACGGCAGTTACCGCTTGGCATAGGCGAGTTGTGATCGTCTATTTTTCTCCGTGGTGTTATGCGGCAGATTTCTTTTTTCTGGACCTACTGTATTGGTTGATGTGATTATAACCACAGTTTCTCGGCACCGCAGCGCCTTCGATGATGCCGGTTTACAGTTTTGGCCCCCATTAAATAGTTCATCATATGCCAAATTCTGTAAAGCTTTTCACAGGGTATTTCGTTGGTCCGAATGCAAGCTTCTTCTTGGTTTTCGGAACTATCAATATCCCTCGCCCAACATTCGTGCAAGACTACAAATTTTTGCTCTCATGGCATTGAAATCCAAGGATTGCTGCAATCTGTAATTTCTCTTTAATTATTGCCATTTCCTTTTTTCCCAATGATATTTATTCCCGGTATCTGTCATTAGTTTCTCCATTCTAACGTCTATTGGTATTTTCGCCTTCAATTTTTTCGTCTACAATATTTTCCATGTAATGAAAATATCTCCTTAGTGGCTACCCGGTCGTGTTATTCGTTGACCTATTGTACTCGACTGTCTCTTTCTCCTATTTTTCTCGATATACAACTCGTTTTTCACTTAATCCGTCCTTTTAGTGTTCATGATCCTCTTCTACGACCTGAACCTTTGGGTTCTGTCAATTTCTCCTCGGTTTTTACGGTGGCCCATATACCTGATTCTTAGAATTACTCGGCTTACATACGGAGGAAGCATAGCTGTGGCGCTTACCGCTACCCGCGTTTTAAATTCTGACTCTGGTTTTCCAATAACTCATACGAAAAGTTCTCATTAAATTCTGCGGCTAATTTCAAGGCCTGTTTACGCGACATATATTTATATATATATATATACGTATGAGTTAATATATGAATGCGGCAACGACTATGGTGGAACAAAACGGAGCTTGTTTCTAAGAATACCTGCACAATTTGATCAAGTACCTGTTAATATCTTCGAACAAGTTGGGTGGTTACGCGATGTATTTTCGCGTTCACGTATCTGTACATTAACTTGTGCGTGTGAATTTATCGTGTGACCAGGCCCTTGTTATCGCTCATGTTCCCTTCCATTGGTCCATAAGTCTATTTCAATTTTTTTCTGGAAAATAAAATTCTCGCGGGTTATTTTTGTATCATCTGGAGAGCAACCAGGGGTAGCCATCAGCCACTTTAGTCCGTGCGTAGTGGAAACCTGGCGTTATATTTACCGGAGGGCACGCACGGCGCCGCGATCCTCACGCAACGCAGGGCCCTCGGAGGTGCGGTCGTGTTCCACCGCCTTGGGCCAGCCTCCGATATCCGCCCAAGGTCTCTCAGCCGCTCCTTCTGGCGTCTGCCCGCTCCGCCCCCCGCCGGGACACCCACCGCCCCGGGGCATGCCTCCACATAAAACGCGAGCCCCGGAAACCGAAACGCCCTAAAAACACGAACATAGTGCACGGCTCGTCTCACGCACCTCCCATATCGGAAGGGGGAGGTTGGGGTGCTACCTGTTCGCCGCCTTCTGCTCACTGTCTTCTCACGGAGATCCGCGTCGGAAGTGGCTCGTCGTCCTCACGCAGCGCCGAGAAGAAATGATCGGTGTCGGTGCACGCACTCACGATATGGGCTATTGTTATAATGTCTGCTCCTAGTGATTACCTATTCCATCTGTCGGATTAATGTGACGAGGGCCGTTGGAGACAATGGACCATCTCGAGGATCTGCTGAGAACCCGAGAAGACCCAATACAATTTACATCCCGGGAAAGTAACAGATATTTCATACTCCATCTGCATTGGATAAATTTTAAACAGAACATACTCCGATCTTTAAAGGAACATTATTATTGCGGACTTAATAGGAGAGTTTTATCACCATTTATAAAATATCCTTTTATTGATGATCATGGAAAACCCAACCAAAAAATAGATTTCTGCTAAGAAATATTATTTCACCTAATTTCTCCCTGAGGCTAACTCAAATCTGTTCGAGCGTGACAGCGAATATTATTTTTAAAGGTCGACCCAGAGCCGAGAAGAGATTCTCTCTCACGCATTTTGACCGGACATCAGCTCTTGAGTGTTTCAAGTCAGTTTTGATTGATATGCAGGGTAGGGTATAGGTTTCAAGCCTTTTTCTCTTACCTGACCTGAAAAGAGTGCTCATTGTGAGATCCTCCGACGAAAAAATAAAAATTTTAAATAATTTGGATTCCTTAAATTTCTGCTGCATTAACCTTTCAATGGGAAATGAATTGTGTACAACATTTATTTCCATTCTACCGCCAAATCTAACCCTTTTTAATAGCTTGTATAGTTATTTTATTTTGGTTTTTTGTTTATATTCACTGACTGAAATGAAGAGTATCTACGGCATACCTTCTAAACATACAACGTGCTATGTGAAGTATTTTGCATTTTCAATATTTTTAATTCTAGTCAATTTTACATTATTGCTTAGCAAGAGATTTGATGATTGTGCGATGGATATATTTGGGTAGTCAAGTCAACCTTCCAGTTGAAGCACGAAGTGCGTGATCTATACGGTAAACAACTATTTACCTAAAAGGTGAAAGGTAAATCATGCTATTTTTTTCATTGATACCCACCCTCAGAAGCCCCTCGTATAAACCTTTTCCTTTTATCTATTTTTATCTCCAGTTTTTTTTCGATGAAATTCTGTAGTATGGAAGTGCCGATGCAACGCATGTCCAGGAGATTCAGTAAATCATGAGCGTAATGTTTGTGATTTGAAAAAATGGAAGTATGTCCCTGTGAATTATTTATCACGCTACTAAAATCCAGCCATTAAGGCAACATAATCCCATCCGCATACAATTCCAAACTCCTTTCGCAAAGGATGAGCGTAATATGTATATGTTTTCCGTGGCCGACTCGCTCTGTCGAAGCGCTCAGAACCGCCTTTAGGAGTGGCATTTTAACATTCGTTTTACGGCCTATAAACATTACGCGAACGCGCTGCTGCGATCGTTTGACGTTCCATAAGCCTTTTATTGGTGTGGGAATATTTCCGCCAGGAGATTGCGGGCCGTTTGTCAGCGTCGATCTTTCGAATGTGAGGGAAACGCATCGTTTATTCGAGTTCACGTTCCCCTCTGCAATGGAATACCTCGGTAAAAATTGATGTCTTCCAATCAAGTCTATGTACCATCCTCCCGTCTTGCAGTGGCCTCCGCAGCGCTCAGCCAAGACGCTCGGTGCATCCGCACTGCTCCCTTGAAAGTGAGACGCATTGGAATGGCGCGGAGAAAACCATTCGGTTCCCGGAATATAGTGCATACTGGCATCATTTTTTTTGTCGTTTTATTCTCATCCTTGGTTCGGAATGGAGACTGGTTCTATAAAAGTACACCTGGCCACTACTTGTGTGCATATTTCTTTTTGTCCCTCCGACCGCCTCGTATAACTTCAAGCGAGTGTCGTAAGTATCGCCATTTATATTCTCATCCTATTCCAACGTTGCGTTTTTATCGCCTTGGATTGATATGCCTTGTTTCGGTAGCCACCGCACTCTTATTAGGTGATGAAGGAAATTCTCACAGATCCGCGCTCCGTGGGATGGCTTGCCAAAGTAAACTGATAATTCAAAGAGAGACAAAATATTAGGCTAGATCGCGCCTAACTGGGAAGTCTCATTTTTCATGCCTCAAGTTTGTATGATTCATTTATCCGAATGACCTTTTCCATTGGGAGGTACCCTCGACGAAAAGCCTCTTTTCTACCGTGTAACCTACACGTATAGCTATCGTTTAAACTTTAGGTTGGTAGAAGTGCTTGTGCTATCAAAAGTTATCGTTATGCTAGACACCATTTGTAGGAATGAACGGAATTCTCAAGACTGCTCTCCGCCCACAGGTACCTACTTTTATGACCTCCACTTGTTACTTCCCACCCCAGCATAAAACAGAAAATAATACTGAGATTCTGAACAAGTTAACTGTCTATCTTTCCCTTCTTTTTCATCAAATTTATCAATCCTCATTTGGGGAGAGATCGAACATTAATTAGTTTCACATTGAGGTAATTGATGAAATTTTAAGGTTTGTTTTGCAGCTCGTACTGTTTTTGGTTCCGTTATAGTGTCTACTCCATTGCAAATCTCCCTCCAAGATCCACGTGAACGTTCCACCTACATCCAGCGCTGTCACTTTGATACTAACTTGTTAATGCGCAGGCCACGGGACATCATTATGACTCCGGTACGTTTTATCGTCTCCCTTTAACAAGAAAAATTGCTCTTTGCATTCACCATTAAATTTTACCTTCATTTCTGAAACCATTTGGATTTTATATTTATTTTATTCCTATCGAAATGAAGGTGGGAGTGAATGTTTACATCGCAAATATAATTCAACGCCTTAAATTAATTTAACTACTCGACACCTTTTACGGATTCTTACAAAATAAAGACTGAAACCTTCTGCTTTTTTCCCGAAGGTAGTAAGCAGGTCTATCTTGGATAAATTCCAACGAAGTTTTTCTGGCCATAACTTCATACACGGCCAGTTTCGTCAGCAAGCCATTTTACGATGTCTATAATTGAAATTTTCGTCGACTATTCAGAGTTTGTTGCTGCTGTAACAATTTTTGTGGTAAGTTTGCAAATTTTAATCCTCTTAGTATCATAAAGAGAGCCCACACGGTAGAGAATAATACTTGAAGTGTGCACTGGCGTGAATTTTGTAACATGAAGTAATTTTTTAAATATTTCTCGTAGCTAACGAAAAGTAAAATCTTTATTATCTACCCCTTCTATATTGGCATTCGTCGGTCCCCAGCAGGTTTCGTAGGCAACAGCAACAACGAAGCGCGCCGCCGCATACTGAAAAAAAATACGATCGGCTTAAATAAAACTAAGCATCGTTACACATATGTTTACCCTATGATGGCCGTATTTTTTCCTATTATATCTTCATTGGTGGAACCTATATAGGTTATTCCTCTTTAAACTGATTTATAAAATTGCATGTACAAAGCATTTTTTATTATTGTGACAATCGCAGCTACGTTTAAGTGCCACCGGACGCCACCTCAGGAATTCTGTATTCAGTACGCAGGTATACCCGAAAATTTTCTTTTTCTCTCTTCCGAAGTTTGTATTTGTCTTTCCCCCGTTAATGTGAGTGAAGGCGAATTATGCGTTTTCTGCGGTGGTTCGATGGAGGGTCTTCCCAATTTTTGAAGTACACACCGCGTAGTTTTAATTCTTCTGGACAGCGGTGCATCGTCCGAAATAAAAGGATCAACGCGGTGGCAACCCAAAAAACACGCAGATCTTTCACCCCACTCTTCCTTATTCATCGCGGCTGATTGTCGTGTAGGTGAAGAGTAGCTGATTCGGCACGTCTTTCTGCGGCTAGCGCACCTCATGCTCTTTTTGGGATGCGAGAGAGAGAGATAGAGGGGTGTATTCGATGAGGAAGGGGGCTGTGAAGTGGAGGATTAAGGACCCGGGGTGGCAGCGGGGCCGATGTCCCTGCGGTGCGGCCGTGTGTGTCTCCCCGAGGCCTCGCCGGCTTTGGCGGAGAGGGACGTCGGATGGTGGGCCGCAGTTTGGATGGGTGTGGCACGGCCGAAAGGGTTGCAGGAGGGGAGGAGGGTGTGGCAGTGCGTGGAAAGGATCCGTGGGAAGGAATCGTCTTCGCATGCAAATGGCCCCGCAGAGAGGGTTTGGAGGGGTGTGGGGAGGGCATCATTTTCTCTCAGTCTCCTTGTGTGTGCGTACACCTTTGGAATGAGTGGCTTAAGGGCGTAAAAGGGTTTTTCGGGGACCATTTGGAGGGTGGAGGAGGTGCAGGTATCGCGAGCGGGGTGGTGGGGGGATCGCGGGGGAAAAGAGTTAAAAGACTAGTGGAGGGCCCCCACCATTGTGCCGCGGGAGCAGAGACAGAGGGCCCCCGGGCTAAAACGGCGCGGGGCGCGGTGTAAATACGGGCGAGACCGCGAGCTGGGAGAGGATGAGGTAAGACTCTTTGGTCGCGGCCCCCCCCCCCCCCCTCTGCATTCCCTTGTCTCCCGTGACTATCCATCACAGTCCTCGCGAGGCAGAGCCATTTGTTGTTCGTCGCCATGGGGACGGGGGTGCGCGTGCATAAAAAAATGAGCGTTGGGTGAGGTGGTGGGAGGTTGGAGATGACGTTTTCCTCGCGAAGTTCGCCCCAACCCTTATAGATTTCGAAGAACGTTGGAGAAGGCGAAGTTCTCCTCAGGTGGGAGAGAGGGTGTCCGGGTGTGGTTATGTCGGTGGGCGGGGGAAGGGGCGAAGAACAAGGGTGCAGGAAGCAGGGCTTAGGGATTTGGAGGAGGGATGGGGATGAACGCTCCTGAACTGTGCATACGCAACAGCGTCGCGTTAAAACCAAGAGGCCTGATTGGGCCCGAGACCGTTTTCAATGATGCCTCTCTGCATATGTGCTCAGCCCCTTAAAAAGGATGCGCTTTTCTCAAACTGCCATCCTCGGGACCATTCTCTTTCCATGCCGGGCCCTTTCATAGATATATTTCTTTATTTTTTCATCCTCCCTTTCTCTCAAGCCCCCACCATTCACTTCTCCGCCACCCTCTTATATCTTTGAAGTTCATCTATCTTCCTTCAACGGAAAAAGGCCGTTTTCCGGTGCATCCGTTTAACTCTGTTTTTTTCAGGGGATGGGGAATGCCCGTGCATAATCTTATATCTCATTATTTGGAGGGCTTTGGGTGAGATTTATGTCTATGTACTTCCCAGTTCCTCTTTTCCGTTTGAAATTGCGCTTGAGGGACGCGAAGTGCGGGGCGTGTCCTCGCGGTCTTGTGGCCTGGAAATGTCGAGAAGGCAGCTTTTTGAGGAGTTCCTTTCTGTATACGATACCTGCGTAATTTTAATGGTGGTATCATAAAGGAAAAAGTCCGTTAGTCGCTGTGAGGTAATTCAAAATTTTCCTACCGTTAAATCAGATTTGACTAAAAATTATTCAATTCCTTTAAAGATAAGAATAAATCCTCGAAAAATGAAAGTTGCCGTAATCGAATGCCATTTAAGCGTGAAGTAAAACTAATGATACATATCTATTTAACTTCACACTGCTTACACTTACTTAAACTATAGTATTAATTTTACCGGGGAGATACTGATAACAGCCTGGCAATTGGGTGGTACTCGTTAAATTCGTGGTTCATTTAGGAAATTCCCCACTTCCTAACAATTTATCTAGGAGCCATTGTGCTTAATTTTAGTTGAATTCTCGCGTGAAAAATGTAATTCTTGTGTGTAAAAAATTGTGTGGCGTGAAAAAAAATGGCAATAGAGAAGTGGAGACTTCAACTGTTGTTAGTTTTTGGGAAGTGAACGATTCTGATAATAGAATGTTGCTAACTTCTTGGAGGAAAAGTTTAAATTATATTAGCGTCGAACCAGTTAAGCTTTTTTAGAGCATTGAGTGACCCCTGTTACAGTAATTTGAGTGCAGGCAAGTGTTGGTGAAGCCTAAGAAACATCGAAATAAAATCCTTGCTTTACAATAATTTGACTGTTGGAATTAAGCGGAAAATTATCGGCATCCTTTATAGTCTTTGGCCTCTGTTTGCTGAATTTATGACATTCACAAGCCAAGTGTTAATGTCAACCTTTGAAAATAACCTGCTATTTGAAATTTAGAGTGTTGAATATTCTTATAATACTGTATATTTAGATGGCAAATTCTATATCCAGTGCTACTTTTACTCCATGTCATTGACTGTGGCTCTCATGAATTTGTTTGGTGAAACGCAAAACAATAGACATCTGCTGACATACAGCGAATAACTACCTCAAAAGTGTCTCTCTCTCAATTTTACTGTGATTCACGCCTTGCCTTTCTGGCTTAAAAATTAAAATTAAAATGCTTCCCCACCAACTAAATCAATATTCAACTTAAGAAAATAAAATGAAGGTTCAGAATTTTAAACTTGAAGTTAATTGAGTACCGAGGGTGGATTCCTAGTAAACAAATTTCCATGTTGTTACATTCAGCCTTTTCTGCATGATCTATTTTAAACTTATGATTTTTAATTTACGTTGTTAACCCATCCCCGGAAAAACGTGGAAGCTCATAGAAACCATTCGATGTTATCCAAATGTCATAGGTGCGTAGAATATTTTTTCATTTACTTTTCTTGTTTTCGGTGGCTTTAGATACTTCTATTTTAAATTGACCGGCGATTTTGGTATTTTTATTGATATATTAATAAAATTTATTTTTACTCAGCCAAAAATTATAGTTTATTTTAATATTTTAACATCTACAGATCACATT